>NW_027423268.1:0-600000 GCF_048934315.1 Petromyzon marinus
AAATCAGGTCACTGGGTTTGCAGTGCATTAACCAGCACACTACTGCACGCACGCGCCATGAGTGACGGATCCCCGTGTCTGCAGCGGAGAAGAATATGAAGGTGGAGCGCCCTCAAGAGGAGCCGGTCGCCGTACCGACTGTGCGAGAGCAGAAACAGGTGCGCCCCGCTCACTCGCGCTCCGGCGTTTCCACGGCCAATGGGGGAACTGGGAACCTAGATTTGAAGCTTTCGTGACTGCAAGGATCCATACTCTTTGGTTCTATTCGGTAAAGTCACGTAGGTAAAAAATTAAACAACAAAAAACTCGACGTTTCGACCGCTTGTGTTGTGGCCGAAACGTCGTGATTTTTGTTGTTTTATTTTTTACCTACGTGACTTTACCGAATAGAACCAAAGAGTATGAACTGGGAACCTGTTGCAGGACCTGCACCCCCGGGCCTTGCGTTTGTGACTGGGCTTCGTGGGACCCGGCCCCTCCTGGTGCCCTTAAGTCCCCACCCACCCACCCCCTCCCCACTCACTGCTGCCCTTTCCCATTCCATCTGAACACCAGCCTGTGTTGGGGTAGACATTGCTTACAAAATTGCATACGAATTCAGATGCGTTATTCTTGTGAACATTCTGCATGTGTTTCAGCGAATTACGTCGTGGCGTGCAAATTTTTGCCGTCAATAAAGTGGGCATCGGTGCGCATCACAGCGGAATGGGAATGGTACATGGGCATAGAGCAATACAAATGTAAAAAGAAACCCGTCGCGAACTCGGCGGCTTACACCGACTGAGCAAAATAAATTGCAACCGCATGAAAAATAAAGTGCACAGGGAATCGCATAAGAAAGGTAAGGAGTAAATAATAATGAAATAAACTGTTTTTTCTTTCCCTGGTGCGCTGGTGATAACTCGACGAGGGTTAACGAATCGATACCCTATCCTGTGACTCGTGACTTGATGCTGGTAGCATCGTGGGGATAACATTGGGGGAAAAGACAAAAATCCGACACAAACCAGAATACCTCCCCACTGCCGCTCTCCCCTCCCCACCCCCTCCCACTGTGTTGCCTTCATTCTCTCTCGTTCGGCCTCTCCCTTACCCCTTTCCATGGGCAGGGTGCCACACGTAGAGAGGCACCGGGGGCAGCCGAGGTCACGGAGGTCGGAGGGAAAAGGCAGCGCGCGGACTCGGACTCATTGCCAGCGCCACCACTCGTGCCAGATGACTTCACCCCCCATGAGTACACGGAGGCCGACGCTCACATCTTCACAGGTACACACACATCTTCACAAGTACATACGTGCACATCCACATCTTCACAGGTACACAGACACGCGCACATGTACATCATCGTGGGAAAAACGCACATCTTCATAGATACGCACACACACACACATCTTCACAGGTAAGGTCAATGTGTGAGTGTGAGGGTGGGTATGTGAAGGTCAATGTGAGCGAGTTTGAGTGGGCGAGTGAGCGAGTTGTTCCCTGTTCCAGCCGGGTGCTCTCGAGGAAGAGATCAGAACAGACACACGACTCGGCAGGACAAGGTGCGTACGTACTTAACATCACCGCTATCATCATCGTCGCCATCATAACCACCACTACCATTGTCATCACACCATCACCACCCCTAATATTACAGTTTTATCATCATCACCACTACCATCAACACCATTACAGCTACCATCATCACCATCATGACCATCACTGCTACCAACATCACTATCATAACTCCCATATTCATCACCATCATCACCACTATCATTGTCATCACCATCACCATCAATAACACAACCATCACCCCTACAACTAAAGTATTATCTCCACTACTTTTAACACCATTACCGCTACCATGATCACTGTCATAACCACCATATTCATCACCATCACCGTTACCGTCACCATCAACACCATTACCATCATCTCTGTAACCAGTGTTGCCTTCACCTTTAACGTCATTAACACCATGATTAATGCCGTCACCACCATCATAACCACATTCATTGGTACCACTGTCAACATCATCTTCATTCCCACCACCATTACCACGATACACGTCGTGTAGTGCATTGCGCATTGTGTTAAATCTTTGTGCTCCGCGTGCTTTTTGTGTCGTGTGCGTGGTGTCTGTTGTGCGCATGAATGCACATTGTGTGGTGTGTGTTTGATGTTGAGTACACATTTGCGTGTATCCGTTGTGTGTTTGTGCAGCATAAGTTGTGCGGGCGGGGGCAAGGTGGTCGTACAGTCTTCAGAGGATCGGCACGGGGCATGACGTACATGCAGGGACACAGTGGCCGGTTGGAGATCCCTCTCCCATCACCTACGTCGCCCTACGTGCATTCACGTGTCTTTTGTGTCCGCGTCGGACCTTGCATATCTAAATGTTTACCCCACGTGTCCTTGTGTGTCCCTGTGGGTCGCCACATGTCTAAATGTGTACGCACATGTCTCTGTAATGTCCCACCTTCTCTCGGTTAGTTCCCCGCATGTCCCCATGTCCCTCCGTGTCACTACGCATGCTGCATCTTCCTTTAGATCATAGATCACGGTTCCGTGCATTTTCACGTATGTTCCTGTGTATACGTATGCCTTTGTGTCTGCACATGCATCTGCTTGCCTTTGTGTGTCTCAGTGTCAACGGTGTCAACAGTGTTGCTTTGTGTCAGTGGTACTTCGTGTCTGCTTGTGTCTTCACGTGCCCCCCTGTAGCATTGTTACCATGCGTGTCGGTGTGTCACCGATGCGTTATAGCACATGTCATCACACATGGTTCTCCCACTGGCACATCTGGCCCGTGAAGGCTTTTGTAGTGGCCTGCCGAGGTATAAATACAGGTTTCCCTCACTTTATGCGGTGGATACGTTCCAAAAAAAAGGGCACACAAAGTGAAACCGCACAAGACAGCGTCCTGCCGAGTAGTATATACGTACACATGCAATGTTGTGTCACATCTGACCGCAAAGTGGCATATAGAGTGAGTTCAAAAGACATGTAGCGAATTTTGTGGAGAAATAGGTAAGTCGCATATACGTGAAATCGCACAAACCAAACCTGAATCAACTGTGGAAACCTGTAGATACAGGTTAGTGAGATGAAAAGTGATATACAAGAGATAGGGATGAGAGTTGGAGACAAACTATGGTGATTAGCTGTCACATAGCTGACATTATGACGTAAATAAGTCATGTGACGTAACATGTACGCGTGGCACGTGATATTACATCGCTAACTTTTTGTAGCCCGCCAGATAATATTTCTGAAGAACCATTCGTTTTCATGTGCCTCTGTGCCAAGCACATGTCTGCATATCTCCATGTGGGTGATTTTGTGTTCCATAATCTCAAAATGCACCTAGCCTGGCACAGCTGCTACGGTCACATCACTCAATGGCGGCTGTTCTCTTAATTTATTCACTGGTCACTATCTGTGTCCTCAAATCCTGATGCTTGCATTTCCATGTGTGTGTGTCCCTCCACATCTTAAAAATAATAATATTCTGCATGTATTTAGCATCTTGCATGAAAATTCCATCTATAAACGTGGTAGAATTTGTAACACATGCAGTTTTCGCGTGGAGGCATGATAATACACAGACAAGCGGGGTAAATAGCCAGAACCAGTGCCAACAATTGCTCAAGCTCTGTGGTCCTATATTGAGCGGCCGGCATGTGGGTCGGGAGTGTTCCACTTTTCATCCCAGTGCGACCCGCGGTTGCTCACTTCTCCGTGATGCAGGGGAGGCTTCCGGCAGGCGTGGCCGAAAAAATGAAGATGTGAAGAGAGGCGGTGAGAGTCCTGGAGGGGAGTGAACTGGCATTGGTGCAGGGCGGACAACAAACGTCTCCCATTGATACGAGGCGACATCAACAACAAACGCAATTAACAGCAACATCCAGGATCAACTGGCGAATTCGAACAACACGCAGTTAACAGCAACACCGAGTCAACTGGAGTATCTAACAATACATGGGAGTTGATAGCGACATCTGTTCGGCCAGTAAATTCTAACAACACAGTTCACAGCAACTCGTAAAGTCTACCAGAGTACAAATAAGACGCGTAGTTTATACCAACTGCTCGAGTCACACAGGGTCTCCTGTAACTGCGACGTTAACAACACACGGATACAAGTACCCTGTGTGGCCAGTAACACCCAGACTCAACGGCAACACCCCAAAACACACCCAGTGTCACCAACATCATCTCACATTATCATTAACAGCTGATAATACCAGCTACAGCTAGCTACATTGAGCATCACCAGCAAAATGAGTGATAAACCAGCTTTAATACTTTCCATCAAATAATGAGAAACTCATGTCCTGCGCGTGTAATTAATAAGTTTTCACACGTGCAATGCCCATGCACTCTAACAGAATCACATGAACATAGATGTTAGCACTCACATGTGCACACATAAGCGCAAGCTTTTTTGATAACCCTGCACCCCCTGCATTACCAGTTTAATGACTTGTTCCCACATGGATGTTGTGGTGCTGACAAGTAGACCGCAAAGAAATGATGTAAAAATAAATTTGGTTTCACGTTTTTAAGCCTTCTCACCTGCAGGAGGGACTTTGTCAAACGTGTCTTTTGTCGCTGTGTGTGTAGGTGTTTAAGGTGGGGAGTGGTAATGAATGTTGAACTTTTTTCTTCATGCTTTTGGAGTCCCTGACTGCTCACAATCATTATGCTGATGATCTAGTGATTGCTGTTCACTTAGAAGAAGTTGGAAGCGCTGCTGCTAGACCTGGAGCGTGCTATAAACTTACCATCAGCCCCACCAAAACTAAGCACCTGGCTGGGTATTTTGTGCCATCAAACACTCCACCCCCTCAACTCCCGATTGGTGATGGGGCAGTTGCCGAGAGAGTGGAGAGTTTTCCATACCTGGTCAGTGTGCTTATGACCAGCTCCGATTTGATACCAAAGTCTCCGAATCAGTCGAGTGGCATCTGTTCATCGGCTGGGTAAAGCTGTGTGGAAGCTTCCTGGTCTGTTGCTCCACATGAAGCCTCGGGTATTCACGGCCACCGTCATGCCCTGTATTCTTGCGGAAAAGCGGACCCCCCCCCCCCAATGGAACATCTTCGCCAGTAAGATACATTCAGGCTGGCATGCCTACGATCCATCCTGGGTTTAGCCAGGCTGGATTGTGTGAGGACCTCACAAATCCTTGAAAGAGCTCGACAAAGTTAATCGGTGAGCTCCGGCAGGCAAGGCTGCGTTGGCTGGGTTATAGAGCCTGCATGTACAGCCACCGCATGCCTAAATAGCTTTTGTTTAGCCAGATAGAGGGGGCCAAATGGACGTGGCAGGGGCTCGAGAAGAGATGTAATCATGTGGTACAAGAGGATGTAGAGCTAAGTGTGCTTTCCGATGACTGGTACCAGCGGTGTCAAGATCGGCCTCTGTGGAGGAGGCTTGTGAAGGACGCTACTGGGTAGTTGGAGGCAGTTGCCCTTCAGCATGAACGGAGGGCTATGGAGCGACGCTCACCAACCCGAGCAAGCGCCAGGTGGCTAAACATAGTAGGTGGGCACAGTTGGGTGCACAGGTGGTGCATCGGCCAGTCGCCTCACTTTAAAGTGCACTTCGCCTGGCATAATCACCGTGGTGATGTCACCGCCACGGAGTGACGAATGGAGGTTGTTGTTGAACTTATTTCGCACCGTCTGCATTCAACCGTGCTAATTGGAGATGCGGGGGAAGGACAAACTAAACACAATTTTTTTATAAGTTAGTTTTTAATCTAGATTTAAAAGTGCATATCACCAGTGGTTTCCTAATATCGTAAAGAAAGCATTTCAGACGGCCGAATAGGACTCGAAATGTCATTCTATTGTTTATTTTATTTTCTTTCTACGTGACTTTACCGAAAGAACCAAAGAGTCATTCCTGCAGTCACGAAAGCTTCAAATCAAGTTTGGATCGTAATTAGGTTACAAAATTAAGGTATGGAAAAGTTGAACAAGATACAGGGGTGTCTATCGATGTGTAAAGAATGAACGATTCGTTGATTGGGTTTGACGTTTAGGCTCACCAGGTGAGAAGAGCGCAAGACCTGGGTCACCAACATGACAAAAGCGATAGAGTGAAAACATGTACATGTACAACGGTGCAGAAAATAGAAATTATAGCAAAAACAGCCAAACAAAAACGAACACGAAACAAAACTCAACACACTCGCCATTAACACCGCTGAAAAGGAAAACGGATAGTCTGCGAAATGGCCCTTCTTCATATCGCATATAATTTCGATCAATTATCGCTGGTATAACTCTAACACAATAATAAAAACATTCGCAAAAAAGTTATATTATCATTACATATTTTTAAAATATAACTGACGCTGTTAGCAGGGATATACATATTAATAGCTATATTTCATAATCTTAGCTCTTTCGGTAAAGTCACGTTGAAGGGAAACAATAAAATAATAAAATATATAAAAAACAATAAAAATTCTCACGTTTCGACCATAACACAAAAGCTATATTTCAGTTCACACTGCATTCACTGAATTAAATACATTAAAATCGATGTTCAGAAATGTTTCACTCCGTGTATATATTTACAAATGTACAGAGTTGGGGAAATATATTTATACAGAACGCGGGCGTCTATGTACAGAAGCCGTGACAGTGGGAGAGACATAGGGGCGGGGCCGTGTTGGGAGAGTGGCGTGGGAGGGCGGGGCCACAGTTTGGAGGGGGCGTGGCTACGCCGGAAGGGGGAGGGGCTGGGCAGCGTAGCGTCATTACGTGGGCGGGGCGACTTCACTTCTACGCGATTGGGCTCCCACGACGGCCGCGAGCAGCAGAATCGCGTCTCCAAACTTCAAGATATTTTTGTTTTTCTCAACGCAAGGTAAGAATCTATTTTATACTGGTAGGAACGAAGTTGTAAACTGAGTGTACCAGCCTGCAATAGATTCATGTGTCCGTCCGTCCCCTTTCAATACTTTAACGAAGTGAAATCTCGTGCTGTTCTTAAACATTTACTTATCTTAATTATCGACTTATCTTAATCATTGACTTATCTTAAACATTTACTTATCTTAAACATCGATTTATCTTAAACATCGACTTTTCTTAAAAATGTACTTATCTTGAACATCGACTTATCTTAAACATCGACTTATCTTGAACATCGACTTATCTTAACATCGACTGATCTTAATCATTGACTTATCTAATACATCGACTTGTCTTAAACATCGACTTATCTTAAACATCGACTTATCTTAAACATTTACTTATCTTTAACATCGACTTATCTTAAACATCCACTTATCTTAAACATTTACTTATCTTAAACATTGACTTAAACATCGACTTATCTTAAACATCGACTTATCTTATCTTAAACATCCACTTAAACATCGACTTACCTTAAACATTTACTTATCTTTAACATCGACTTATCTTAAACATCGACTTATCTTAAACATTTACTTATCTTAAACATCCACTTAAACATCGACTTATCTTAAACATCGATTTATTCTTAACCATCGACTTATCTTAAACATCGACTTATTTTAAGCATCGATTCATCTTAAACATCGACTTATCTTAAACATCCACTTATCATAAACATCGACTTATTTTAAGCATCGATTCATCTTAAACATCGACTTATCTTAAACATCGACTTATCATAAACATCGACTTATTTTAAACATCGATTTATCTTAAACATCGACTTATGTTACACATCGACCTATCTTCAACATTTACTTATCTTAAACATCGACTTATTTTAAACATCGATTTATCTTAAACATCGACTTATCTTAAACATTTACTTAAACATCAACTTAGCTTAAACATCCACTTATCTTAAACATTTACTTATCTTAAACATCGATTTATCTTAATCATTGACTTATCTTAAACATCTACTTATCTTAAACATCAATTTATTTTAAACATTTACTTATCTTAAACATCGACTTATCTTAAACATTTACTTAAACATCGACTTATCTTAAACATCGATTTATCTTAAACATCGACTTTTCTTAAAAATTTACTTATCTTGAACATCGACTTATCTTAAACATCGACTTATCTTGAACATTGACTTATCTTAACATCGACTTATCTTAAACATTTACTTATCTTAAACATCCACTTATCTTAATCATTGACTTATCTTAAACATCTACTTATCTTAAACATCGATTTATCTTAAACATTTACTTATCTTGAACATCGACTTATCTTAAACATCGACTTATCTTAAACATCGACTTATCTTAAACATTTACTTATCTTGAACATCAACTTATCTTAAACATCGACTTATCTTCAACATGGACTTATCTTAAACATCGACTTATCTTAATCATTGACTTATCTTAAACATCGACTTATCTTAAACATCGACTTCTCTTAAACATCGACTTATTTTAAACATCGATTTATCTTAAACATTTACTTATCTTAAACATCGACTTATCTTAAACAACGACTTATCTTAAATATCGACATCCCTCCTAGCCACGTGTCCTACCCAAGCGCACTTTTCTTCATAGTTTGGATGCTACAATTTACCTACACTACACTATACACTACACTATACACTACACACTACACTATACGTTATCTGATACTGGTAGGAACGAAGTTGTAAACTGAGTGTACCAGCCTGCAATAGATTAATGTGTCCGTCCGTCCCCTTTCAATACTTTAACGAAGTGAAATCTCGTGCTGTTGGGTGTAATAAAATTGCGCAAAATTCCAATGTTCCTACCAGCCCACCCTGCAGGGACCTGTTTTATTTATTAAGGAAGACATAAAGCTGTTATATAGACCAAAATTACTAGTTTCGAACTGTTTCGGTCGCAACACAAGCGGCCGTCTTCAGGTGAGAATAATTATCTGCTGTTGCGGTTTTATATAGGCACGGGGAGGAGGAGTTTGCCTGTAGGGGTTAGGCACGGGGGGTGGGGGGAGGAGTTTGGCTGTAGGGGTTAGGCACGGGGGGTGGGGGGAGGAGTTTGCCTGTAGGGTTAGGCACGGGGGGGGGGGGGAGTTTGGCTGTAGGGTTAGGCACGGGGGGGGGGGGTTTGCCTGTAGGGGTTAGGCACGGGGGGGGGGGGAGTTTGCCTGTAGGGGTTAGGCACGGGGGGGGGGGGGGAGTTTGCCTGTAGGGGTTAGGCACGGGGGGGGGGGAGTTTGGCTGTAGGGGTTAGGCACGGGGGGGGGGAGGAGGAGTTTGGCTGTAGAGGTTCACAGGGGAGAGGGGGAGGGTTTGTGGTGTGCATGGACGGGTGGGGCTGGAGAAATTAGCAAGTAAATTGACTTGTAGTCATCGGACAACAAGACACGGGTGGGTGAGTGAAAATCATAGCAGTTAAAATATAACGTAGTTGATCACATCCTTCCAATGATTGCTCAATCTGAATCCATCTTCTCTGATTTTCACTCACCCACCCGTGTGTCTTGTTGTCCGATGACTACAAGTCAATTTACTTGCTAATTTCTACAGCCCTACACGTCCATGCACACCACAAACCCTCCCCCTCTCTACAGCCAAACTCCTCCTCCCCGTGCCTATATAAAACCACAACAGCAGATATTTTTTCTCACCTGAAGACGGCCGCTTGTGTTGCGACCGAAACGTCGTGATTTCTTTCATTATTTTTTTTACTATCTACATGACTTTTACCGAAAGAACCAGAGAGTATGGATTCCTGCAGTAACGAAAGCTTCAAATCAAAGATATCAGAATCTTTATTTATGCTGGAGAAATCCGGTGAGCTATGAAGCTCTTTTTCCTGTCTGTACTGCATACCTATGCCTGTGATTTAGCTTTATCACGTGTGTATCACACCTACATAGGTGATGCAGAGAGATGAAATTAGGACACAAACAAGACAAAGACATGTAGGGATATGATATGAGATACGGACAAAATTAAGTCGTACAATTAGATAAAACTAGATACAAATAAGATTTAGAGGTGTAAGGAGTTGTAGCCAAGAGACATAGTATGAATGAGATATATAGGCAAGAAATAACTATAAAAGAGAGTTGACAAAATATCCAAACTTAAGATACCTATTTAGCGATATGAGAGGAGTAGATAAGGGAGAGAAATGTTGTGAACTTGCTGAATGTATGCAAGCAGGAAATAAAGGCTATCATCAAACATGATCAATTCATTGGTGGATGAAGGCCTGATAAGCCTTTACCATCTCCCACAAGTCCTTTGATGCAACAATCCATCTAGTATCTAAAAACGAGCTGATTTCATTGCTCCATCTCCACGGATGTCCTCCTCTTGGGTGTATTTAATGTTCACCCAGAAGTGAAAATGTTACACCACAGGTGGTAGTTTGGCAGCAAGTCGTGTGTGATGTGGTCGAGTGTGGCGACTCCCACCTCTATCAATACGTCTCATTAGGGGGAAAGAGCAGATAGACTACTCTATAGAGATCCCTCTCGTGGAGGCCCTTTCACCATAAGCTGTATGAGCAAGCAATTGCAGGGCTGTACTTACTTACATTTGAAGAGACTGGGTGCAACAATTGTCCAGCACCGTTTGAGCGACTGAAAAAGTCGAACCTATTTAATGAACCCAAGGGGCATGCCGGGTTGAGTTAACCCCATGTGGATTTTTTTTTATTGAAACTAATTTCAATTTAAAGAGTAATGAGGAGTTAGGAAACTACTGTCAAAACGGCCACTTGTACTGATTGCTTGCACTCTTCTGCACCACTCCCTCTTGACCAGATGGCGACAAATCTCCTCAACAATCGCTATGCGGTTTTGGAAAAACTGGGTGAAGGAACATTTGGCCAGGTGTTCAGATGCTGGGACCACAGGAACCACAAGGAGATGGCCCTCAAGATGATTGACTCCACATTAAGGTGAGAGACCAAGTCATGATTGTGCATCACAATCTTCACTGAAAAGTTTTCCTGCAACACAAACTCACGTGTGCCTACCTCGACATGAAGAATTCTATTTTAATGATGATCCTATTTTCGACATTCTCAGAAGTGTTTGTATTTCTTCACGCAGCGTCACGGACGCGGAAGTATATAACGAGGCTGGCTTCCTCAAGATGTTGAGACACAAAAGCATCATCCGGCTTGAGGAAAACTTCGTCGTGGGAGATTACCATTATCTCGTGTTGGACTACATCAAGTAAGAACACTAAGTCCATTACAAGCGTGACACTTACAGGATGTGTAAAACTACAAGCTTGGCAGCTGCTTCATCTCGATCAGTGCTCAATCCTTAGCTATGCTACACTGCATTGTTAAGAAGCAGATGCATTAACCATTTCGTAACCAAGTTTTGCAAAAAAGAAAACAACTATCTGCAGTCAGCACGTATTCCATGCATTGTTACACCTCGAATGTCTTACCTCACTTTTAGTGTTCTAGGACTTGCCGTGCATGTGTGGATGTGCTGGTGCCTTTGTGCTTGATGCTGTGTTTAATTAACCATCCTGCACTCTGTGTGTTGTGCGTTTTCCGTTGTCAGCGCGGGCAGCCTCTTTGACGTGGTGAACTCGAACGGAGCATTTACTCTGTCCTCCGTCAAGAGATACGCCCGATCCCTGATGGAAGTGCTGGCCTTCCTGAAGAAGAACGGCGTAGTCCATGGGGACCTCAAGCTGGTAAGGGTTTATCATTACATTTCTTTTAGAGGAATTAAGCAGGTCTAAGGGACGCTGCCATGGTGTCATGGGTAGCACACTAGACTTTAAACCCAGAGGGAATCGATTCAATTTGATCTCCCGGCTTGGCAATTGCAACAGTGGACAGGTTCTGAAATCCCAACTCTCCAACCACCCACCCACCCACCACCTCTATACACCCAGAAGGATAAATAAGTACAACACAGTTCATCACAAAGTCACAAGTGGTGGCGTAAAGTGTGGGTACTCCGACCACTTTTGAGACATTTGGCTGTGTATACGAGTAGCCCAAAACCATTTAAGTAGCTCTCTCGACCTACTCAATGATGGAGGCCTTTCTGGAAGTAGAGGGGTGAGCAAATAATTGCAGGCCTGCACCTTTACGGTGATCTTTTAAACATATCGAGCAGTGTATGCGCCTCATGCACCTGTAGCTCTTTGCCACGTGGTGGCCAGTTGAATTCCCATCACAGCTGCCTCATACAGAAGAGCTCTTATCCGTGATCATATTACCTATGACTCCCATTATCCATGGCAGCTGTAGAGTCCACAGAAACACCAATTATCCGTGACCCTATTTTCATTCTTGTACGTAATTATTCAGGTTTTTCTTTTTTACCATCCTGAATTGCGGAACAACTCCGTTCGCGCCGATGAGAAGAGTCGCCATGTCAATTCTTCCCATTATAAGTGTTTTGTTTTCATGACCAACTTCAGTACAAGATGTTGTATTGGATCATCTTTACGAGAGTTATTGATCCCCCTGCTTCCGACTCGAGAAATAATTCATTTACACTTATAACGTTAGATGTACAGTGCACAAAATGAACGCCATTCTTCCATACAGACAGGAATCATCTTAATGGACTCTCATTTGGTTAAATACAATACAAATAATGCGTCCGTTTTCTTAATTTTTTCAGGAAAACATCTTGGTGAAAGATCACCACACGGCAGCCATCCGATTGGCCGACTTCGGAGGAAGTTTTTTTGAATATGAATTTCGTAAGTTACACTTTATATACATTTATACACATCATCACATTTCTAAATATTCCTACAGATCCTGTTATCTGGAATAATTTTGTGTTTTATATAGCGTCGTTAATGCAAATTGCGTGAACGATGCGGATGTGAACAGGCATCACGCAGTGATGCCTGCGCATGGTAGCTCCACACGAGGTATTAAGGGAATGCTCACAACTCCTTACGACCTCCAATTCACAACCGTGCATTGGGAATGTCCACTTCCGTGTAAAATCACGTCCTGTCATATTCTGTTTGTTGCGGTTGCACCCGACTTAAGAGCCGCATGGCTCACAGGGCTATACCTAATAAATGAAAACTTGAAACTTGAAAACTGTCACATATCATGCAGGACAGGGTGCGAACACATTGGGGATTCTTTTAGTGAAACTATGACTCCTACAGGCCACCTAAGCAATATTGTATTTTTTATTTTTCTCCAGCCGATGATTTCTTTGGGACGCCCGGATACAACGCTCCCGAAGTCTTGCTGGGCCAGCCGTTTGGAACATCAATTGACATGTGGGCTGCCGGGTGCATACTAGCTGAGATATCTGTCGGCAAACGACTGATGTCAATGAGCAGCGAGAGTCAGGAGATCGCTGGCATCACAAAGGTAACATTAATTTTATAATTTTGTATATTTATTAGCGAAAGATTGTGGGTTTAAATCTGGTTAGGGTTTAAATCTGGTTGGGGTTTATTCAGCCCTACAGTGTCGATAAAATGAGTACTACTTTTTTATGGAAGTCGACATTAGTTGTCATAGAGATATATTCACCTGTGACGTATGAATGGAGTTTTACCACTGACTCAGGGCTGCAGCCAGGCTATGATCACTGCCTCAATGCTCATTTGACTTTGAGTACAAATTCAATTTTAAACAGCTTCATGTTACGTGAAATCAAGTGATTACTCAATAATGAATAATTTAATCAATATGATACGAACCATGTATGTAAGTACGTACAGAAAACGCCTCTTAACTTGCCAGTGACATGAGATCAAATGTATCGTTTATTTTCAGATTGTGGGAACACCACCCTTTGAGATGCTGCACGCTGCACCAGACGGTCCTCGGTATTTCTGTGAGTACTGCAAATTTTATTTTTAATATGCGATTAGGTGTTATAACATCACTCGTCTGGCTGCACAATTACGTGAAAGTTGGGTTGTTTCCCCACGTCCTTCACAGCCTTCATTGTACATCACAGCCTTGTGCACATGAATAATATTTTAATGCATGACATCGTTTGCGATTGTACCCACTGCAGACTTCTTTGGGCAACTGACCAAGGAATGTCTGCAGGAGACCCCTCAGTGTTGCCCGCTCAAGGAGTTTCTGAAAACGAGAGACCCATTGTTCCTGGACTTCATCAGCTCCATCCTATGGTGAGTGTCCCACTCTTTGAGTTTCCCTCAACTGTAACAAAATTCCAGTAAATTTCTATATCATAAGGGAATATGCATCCCCTTTGCAATGTACAGCTATCTTGCATCTCTCTGCAGAAGAAACTAGGTAAAGAATGAAAGGGCAAATGCAGTACTGTATCCTCATTTAACGCGCTAATAGATGTTCTGTATTAAGAAAAAATGCATTTAGTGAGGAATTACCGTTTACACATTACAGAGATAAACAAATAAAAACCATGCACATTTGCACATTTTCACTATAAAATTAGCTTGCAGTCATCCCATGGCGAGAAAAAAAAACTGTGATAAGGGTACGCCACCACGTACTATTATATTATTCCGCGCATATACCTAGAATTCCTATACTGCTCAGCCATGCAGCTGAATAAAGTTGTTTGTCATGAACCGCTCAGAAAGCCCGTACCCGAATGGAAGAACTTTACTTTAGCGATAACACATTGTGTACGCACACTTTGAGCGTGGACTTACCATACCTATCTTCACATACCTGCAAACCCTTAGATACTTTATCAAGTGGATGTAAGTTTATTGTATCACTATAATGTGTAATTTGGGTATGTATATTTTGCTGATCTTCTCATCGGTACTTGTCTCTTTGTTTTCAGCTGGAACCCAAATGACCGTCTAACTCCGAAAAGTGCTCTCAAGCACCCATGGATGAGTGCAGCTCCAGCTCCACCACCTGGACTTCACCAGGCACCAGCATGCAAGATCAACTCCCATCTGGCTCCTGCAACCAAGTCCTTCCCTATTCTGGACCCCTACAACATCCCTTCCAAGACAATGGACCCCTACAAATTATGCTGGCTGGATTCGGACCCCAACAACTTCTTCATCCCGGCTCCAGCACCTTGCCACCTTCCCTCAATTCCACAACTTACTTCTCCTGGCCAAATTCCAGTCGAATCATTTTGCAGCAGCTCTTCCGGAGTGGCAATTCCCATTTTGGCCACTAAGGTGTCCACTGCCACTTTCCTTCCATCTCCAGCCGCCGTTGCAGTCCCCTTAATTGAGCCAAGGACTGACGCCTTCCTGGCTTCTGCTTCTGTTGCATTAAGCGCCGGAACCATTTTGGATGTGGAGATGCCTACAGCCACTAGCTCAACATCCACCACAAAATGCAGCATTCAGGTGGAAGATGTGAACACTGCTGTGTCTTCGACAGCATCAATTGCTGACCCCCTCCCAGAGTCGGAGACCAGAATTGATGCGGACATCAAGCCTCTGGATATTGAGGAATTTCATATTTCAATTGAGGCAGTCGATGAGGCGACCCAAAATGGAGCCGAGACGAGCATGGGCTCCATATTGCCTCTGCCTATAAACGCAGACGACACTGTTAACCCTCTCCTGGAGTCCGAGAGCACGGTTAAGGCAGACTCTAAGCCTCACGATGCTGAACAAATGAAAGCCATGGTACAGAGTGACATGGACAGTGCAGAAAAAAATATTGAGGTCCCCAAATCCCAATCACCAACCATCCGCAAGAGATTGCATCGGTTCGGACGCGCTCTTATTAAGTTCGTCTGTTGTTGTGGGGGAAGTGTTGAGGGGGATTAAATGTTTTAATATTGTCAAATATATGGGCAGCCCTCGACTTATCACCTGTTCATAAGTCGAACGGTTTATAAGACGGTCGTCAAAAATGTATTATATTTAAATGCACATAACTCATTGCTATAAATTGTTTTACCGTTTTTAAAAGGGAAACATTGTTAAACTCATAAAAATATTGTACATTTGCATTTTATACTGTAATAAATACTATATTATACATAACATACCAAATAAATGTTGGTAAATAGAAAGAAAAATCAGTTTTAACTTAACTTGCCTTGATTCCCGATGATGCTGGCTTGTTTGTCAGAAGGCGCATAATGGATCCCAACAATTTCACACACAAGGGGGCATGTAAGCGCACTCACACAAAAACATACACGACAACGATCCCCTGTATGGCCTGCCTTCACAGCGTTTATGAAGGTCGCCTTTGACTCAACAGTAGCGATGTTTACACACACCGCACCAGGTACTCATTTGAGGCCGAGTTGACCTAGGAGAGGCCCAGGACCCATTCAGATTATCATCACTGATGTTGGTTGTGAGTGGGAATTAAATGTTTTAATATTGTTAAGTATACTCTGGTTCCTTCGGTAAAGTCACGTTGGTAAAAAGTAAAAAAACAATGAAAACAACTAAATCAAATCACGACGTTTCGGAGGCAACACAAGCTTCCGTCATCAGGTGGAACAGCCACAGTAAAAAATACTATGGTGAGTAGAGAGAGCTATTTGTGACAAGCGATTATAAATGGTAAGAAGGGGGGAGGAGCCAGGGAGGACGGATGCAGGGTAGGGAGGGGGGTGAGTGTTGGGGGACAGAGATTATTGAAGCTCCTGGCCATGGTACTCATGTACAACGGATGGGGGGGGGGGCGGCGGGGGGCGGGGGAGAGTGGGATGGGGGACAAATTTGCACGATTGAAACATTGCACGTCAAATTTCCTAGTGATGGTAGTGTGTAAGGCTGGGAGTAAAAGACCGGAGATATGGATATGAATATAAACTCTAAAGCAGCTAAAGTTTTACTTGATTAATAACATCCTTGCAATGAATGCTCAATTTTAAACCATCCTCTTGGTTGAAGTTACGACTATGTTTGTATATCTGGATGGATTCATGGACAAATCTTTGGTGGTATCCAGATGTCTTGCAGAGTACTTTGGTAGCAATGATCAGCCACAGCAGAAGAATTTGTCCTATCGTGTTTCAAATCTGACTTGTGCTCGTGAATGCGGTCAGATACGTTGCTTCGTTTCCCCAATATAGCAATCACCACAAATGCAACTCAGTTTGTAGACACCAGGGTACTGTAAGTCAGAAATGACATCCTTTACGGATGGGATTAGATCACGTATTTTGTGTATTGTACTGAATCGGACCTGGATCTTGTGTTTGTTTAGAATTTTGGAAATATTTTTGGTAACGCCTGCTATGTATGGTAACGTGATGGTTTTGATCGGAATCTCAGGGGGTTGTTTCTCCATGGTAGGAGAAACAACTCTGGAAGGTAACCCAGAACTTGGGTTACATACAGAGCATAACTGTGAAACTGTGAGGCATAAATGTTAACTTTACAAACCTTAACCGTTTCTTTGTGCGTCGGTGAAAGTCGGAGGGAATATCGCCCCTCCCTCCAGGTTGTGCACCCAGACAGGGAGGCGCATTCGAGACAATTTATAACATTTGATTGTTTTACTTGTGGGTTTTATGGTAGGAGTATGACAACGGAATATACCGTGGGTGATCCACACAAGGACACACACTGACACACGTACGGACACACACACGGACGCAGATACATACGGACAAATCCTGACACAGCAAAAATCGAAAGAAACCCCGCCTTGTGGGCAGGATCCAAGTGAAGGGATTTTTGGGCATAAAAAGAGGATCCTGAGCATGGAAACCTCAGTTCGACCAGGGGGTCGACTCAGGAGTGAGCTGCGACCAGCGGGTCGGCTCGACTCGTCCGCAGTTCATCGGAACTCAGATGAGTTCGATCGGCTCACCGGAGCCGGCCATCGGGGGCTCGACTCATCGGAGCGGCTCCCAATCTCATCTGCAGGCGGGCAAGACCCGCTTGACAGCTCAACTCGCCCCTGCGTGGGTCAGCCTCTGCCGACGCGGAGGTCTCTGCTGCCGCCGGGGTGGTGAGGGTCGCTGTTTGGCGACGAGGCTGCGTGCACACCGTGCATCGCCAGCCGAGTGCGCACCCGGGTCAACACTCAACCACCGTGCACGCTGCGAGCGAGCTGTGGCCGCCATCTACCGACCGCGTTCTGAACTGCAGCAGCGTATCGACGACATCCGAATCCGTTCAACACGGTGACCGCCGAATTGACTTATACGTATGACGCGCACCGCCCTCTCACCACACGACAAGCAGGCGTCTGTTTTACACAAAGATCGACTCCGAACACTGACTATTCAAAACAATTCATGTCATTCAAACATACACGGGTCCTTAACCAGAAGCCAACACTCAAGTCTATCGGCCATCAGTGACTGTGAAGGCGTCACATCGAGACCGAGTGACAACCACCCGTCGTTATAAGTATATCCATAGTTGTCCTCTTTACTATTTAGTGGGCTGTACTCTTAATCGCATGAATATTCAACAGATCCATCAATACGAATTGATTTTTGACACCTTCTTCCGTAGAGCCACGCTCTTGTGGGGAAGAGTGTGTCCCACCAGATCCTCATCAGGCGATCTGGTCCACAATCAATTAAAACTTGGTATCAGGTAAGATCTTCAGGGGAAAGGAGCACAGCATCGCATGCCCTTACTCCAAGCCATTATGTAGTCAGATAATCTGCCGATGTATCTGTTGAGATTTGTGCCTTTAAGAATAATAACTGTTTTAATTGTTTTTCTTACCGCCGTATAATCTTTAAAGTACCTTTCGTTCGTAATCGCCGCACGTACACGCGTACTCTACAGAATAATCACCTGTTCTGTGACCCAATGTGCTAACAACGTGATAAGGGTTGCATATGATCTATGATCAATAACGAGTGCGATACTGCGGGGACAATTCAAGTATAATCATTCATTATAAAGTTAAGGTTTTTGTTTAGTATAGCATTTGCAAGTTCTAATAACTCTCTTTCACTAACAACCATCGCTTTATGCGGGGTCCATGTGTTATCAAAGTGAAATCGTACAGTCGTTGATGATACTGTCTTGATACCGTGTGGATACCGTGTTGAAGTTCTGAGATTGAGAGTTCACATACATATTATAGTTAAGGTTTAATTAGAAAATAAATTGATTAATACAGAAGTGGTCGTGTGATTCTTTCCTGAAATTTTTGCGTAAGATCTGTTTCCTGCGATGAGATATGAACTCGGGAACCTAAACTATAAACACACCAATCCACACTCATTAAACTTTAAAGCGAATTATATGAACTTGGCTACCATGCAAAGCGATTTTGATAAAGAAACCCCCTCGCAAATCGAGGAGAGGGAAGGGGAAATACGGACACAAACAGGAAAACAGGAGGCCGACCACCCCGAGGTTAGAGAGAGGCAAAATATTAACCCTAAGTCACCAGGGTATTCTGTACTGATAGAGCGACAAAGGGCGGAGCTGGGGCGAAACGAGCAACATGACATAGACAACTCACCAGAAAGACGCACGCTACGCAAGTACGACCGACATGATGCAGATGACAGAGACAGCTCACTTGGTAGACTCCTTCCACGCAGGCACGACCGACGTGGAATCTATGGCAGGGACTACTCTCCGGAGAAGCGCACCTCGCGCAAACATGACCAACCAGTTCCAGATAGCTCAGTCAGCTCACCAGAAAGACGCACGCTACGCAAGTGCGACCGACATGGTGCAGATGACAGAGACAGCTCACTTGGAAAACGCACCTCACGTAAGCATGACCGACGTGGAACCTACAGCAGGGATCACTCTCCAGGAAGGCGTACATCACGCCAACATGACCCATCAGATGCAGATAGCTCAGACA
Organism: Petromyzon marinus; assembly: GCF_048934315.1. Classification (NCBI taxonomy): domain Eukaryota; kingdom Metazoa; phylum Chordata; class Hyperoartia; order Petromyzontiformes; family Petromyzontidae; genus Petromyzon; species Petromyzon marinus. Next base: position 19,670 of record NW_027423268.1, read on the forward strand.
GCTCACCAGAGAAACGCACCTCACGCAAACATGACCAACATAACACGGGTACAAGGGACAGCTCACCAGAGAAATGCACGACACATACAAATTACCAACGCAAAACCACCCGCACCACAAATGACAAACACAGGAATCCCGACAACCATGTAGCACAAGACAAACATAAACACAGCACATCACCTAGCAGCCACCACACACGTAGTAGACGGCGTGAAGGTCAAGGACAAAAACACTCACCACATAGACACAGCTCAAGGAGATCACGCACACCAACCCACAGGCATGGATCACAAGACCCACATAATAGAAATAAGGGACACAAGCCACGGGACAGATACGAATCCTCCTCGGACAGAGGGAGACCACGACACAGACACGGGAAACATGACAGTAGTGATAGCGAAGGCAGGGACAGCTCGAGTGACAAATCCTCTGAATCTGACGCCTCTGACGACGATCAACTGTCCGAATACTCATTCAGTAGTAAGACTCTGAAATTGATGGACAAAGCGCTCGTCATAATTCCCTATTTCGATCCACACAACAAAACCAGGGATATACACAACCACATAGCTACAGTAGGACAGGAGGCTAAGATCCGGGGTCTGGGTAAATCAGCAGAAAAAGCATGTTTATTGTCAAGGAGCTTACATGAAACCGCCAGACCATGGGTAACATCCCTGCCAAATAGGGTCAAGAGCGATTTTAAGCAATTAAGCCGAGCAGTAGTTAATAGATTTGGGGAATACTCCACACTATCTGAAGGATTGAACGCGGCAAAATTGATGACTCAGCGTGCGGACGAAGACCCACGAGATTATCTCCTACGCCTCAAGAGAGCAAATTCCGCAGGTGACGTGGACAACGCCCAGGAAGAAGGGAAGATATTAAAAGTTATGTTCTTCCAATCACTAAGACCTGAAATAGTGAAGATAGTAGGAACGATGCTAGACCCCGAGACTGCCTCCTTGCGCCAGATTGAAAGCAAGGCCCACACGGCCTGGGTGAACGGACGGAGAACCACTAGCACAGCTAAAACACACATCATCACCAAAGACAAAGAACGTCTCAATCTGGAGGGAAACGAGTCTCCAGGGAATAACAACAGAACCACCCGGAACGAACATGAAACACCCCAGGAGAGGGCGCCAAATCCACTAGGATCAAAACTCAGCAGCAACACGCCGGACAACGGGTCATGGGGGACCTGGCACCCACGGCCGCCACAGCCCTGGAATATAGAAGAGGGCGGATCTTGGAACTATGGAGGATGGAGAGCGAATGACGGATCATACCTACCCCGCGGAGGCCGACGCCCACCGAACCAATCCCCATATCGTCTCCCACTGCCGCCTCCGCTAGCAATGGGGCATAGACCACAGGCAGCCAACAGGAGTCGATACGCTCACTATATTCGGATGGAAAGAGAACATCAAGAGAGTATGAAGACTCCCATGCGAACAGCCAAGACAAGAATACCAACAGAACACACGCAGGAAGAGGACGCACCCAACGCAAAGATAGCCCAAGAGAAAATAAGAAACTCAAGAAACCCCAAAGCAGTCACCGAGGTGGTACCAGAGGGTAAAGGGTACCATCTGGGGGAATTAATTCCCGTAGGACCGGTCGGACGAGTCCACGTGGAAGTAATACTGCAAGACACCCTGACCAGCCAGGGCCTTTGTGAAACGGGAGCAGAAATATCCATGATATCCAGAGACATGTTTGATGAACTCCAGACTGCCGTCCAGAGGAAGAATGAAACGTTACAGATGATGCCAAGTAGGCTCACCTACTCAGGATGCGAAGGGACCCACATGCGGCCATTGGGCAAGGTCATGATGAAGCTCACGTTCAACAAAGTCAACATGAGCCATCCACTATATGTCGTGCAGAACCCAGGAAAAGAGCTGATCATTGGGATCGAACTACTGAATCGCCTTAAACCCGTCATGAACCTTGAATCCCGACAAATATGGGCACAGTCAATGCCGGAGCAGCATAGGGATCCAGAAGATGAAGAAGTTGAAGACTTTACAGGAATTCAAATGATAACAGAAGAACTCAACGACCTGTCACGGACAATCAAGAACGAAACCAAGCGTCCAGCAGAAATATGGACCACTCAACTACTGACCAACAGACTGGGAAAGGACCTTGAGGAAACCAACCTACGAACAGTAGTTAGAAAGGACTGTCCCTTCGCGGAGTATATACCGCCCACTAGTGGTCAAACAGGTGTTAACGTGTCTTTATTTGCCTGTCTGCATGCGTATGTCTTGTGTGTCAGCGGTTGCAACAGGTGTGTGGCCGTGTATATTATTGCGCGTGTGTGGGTGAGTGTGTTCACGTGTGTATTGTTCAGTCTGTATCTCTGTGCATCTTCTGTGCTAGCGTATGTCTGTATGTCACTAGAGAACGGTTGTGCAGTGGTAGTGTGTAGTGGCACGTTCCTGATGACCTAAGTTCCATTCCCGGTCACGACGAACAGCAGTAGTTTAGCTGGTAAGCGTGCTGCACTATTAACCTGGCGACCCAAGTTCGATTGCTGCTTTTGGCCAACACCGGTGACGAATATCTAAACCGGTCCTGGGGCTCCCTTAGATTAATTCAGCCTTAAATGAGTACTCAGTGCGTGTAAAGCATCAGCACTGGGGAGACAAAGGTGGCTGGGTGTAGTGTTGGTCCTCCCATCCCCTTCGTGTTCTGTGCTGACCTTCGTAGATGCTCGCTAACAGCACTTGCCCTAAAAGTCTTTTCAAGGCTATATTGAGGATCTTTGACTTTTGTCTTTGTGTGGTGCAGTGGAGGGAGCACGGAGGGCGGTGCCTGCCACGCGCCCGGTCCTCACCCTGTTTGACGTGAGCCCAACATCCTCACACGACCACAACCAACCCATGTCTCATCTCCCACACCGCTGGCGAAAGCACTGTGTGTGATCTCGTGTGCTGTAGCTTTCTGTACCGTGCTGTGTTTGCTGTGTTAGCCATCATGTGCTGGGGCGTTCTGTGCGTTCTCTTGTGTGCTGTCGCATTCTGAGCTGTGCTGAAATTGCTGTCATGTTGCTGTAGTGCGCTGCGATGTGCTGTAGCGCTCTGCGCTCTGCTGTGGTGTGCAGGACAGCGAAGAGCAGCAGAACGAGGCTCGCACTGCTCAGAGCTCCACGTCCCAGATGAAGGCAGCGCGTGTCCTGCAGACGTTCGTCAACCCCTTTGGCATGGTGAGACATGGGGAGACAGGGACATGTGGAGGCACAGGGGTAGTTGAGTGCCAAGGAGATACATGGACTTTGAGACACGGGAATTACAAGGACACCAAGACAATGCAGCGATACAAGCGACTTAGGGACGTGGGGAACACACAGGAGGCATGGTAAATGAGAGACAGATAGGAGGCATAGAGACACAATATTAGCACAGGGTCACACGTGACACGGGGTCACTTAGGATTTGGATAAAACGGTCTTCATTGACGCAGAAATCCTGGAAACATGAAGACGTGGGGACTCGAGGAAGTGATTGAAAATAAAAAGTTCGCTTGTGCATCTGTTCATGTGCTTGTGCTTGCAGTATCTACCATCCAGTGACGGGAAATCTCTGCCATTTAAAGAAAAGAAATTGGATCCTAACTCAAAAGTGTTTGAGGTAACACGTGATTGTTGTGTGCTAACATTTTGCTCACATCATCATCTCCATCATCATCATTATCTCCATCATTCCATTTCACAAACCACTTGTGCGGATGGGTGCTGAGTGAGGAATTTTAGTGGTTTGGTGATTAATGTGGTTATTTGAGTGCATGTTTGAGCAGATGAGTGGGTGAATGAATGGTTGAGTGAGTGCTTGGGTAGGTGAGAGAGTGTAGTTGAGTGCATGAGTGGTTGGATCGTTGAACGAGTACCTGAGTGGCTGAGTAAGTGAATGAGTGTTTAAGTAGTTGACTGAGTGAGTGATGAGAACCCGTTGAGTGCTATATCACCCGTCTCTGTAGATCTGTAGTCGCTGGAAACTGATGAAAGCGCCAGAGAAACCAAAGAAGAGCTCTGCACAGTCTGCAAAAGCCAAACACGGTGAAGGCACACACACACACACACCATGAACACAGAGACATGCACTAATCCAGCAGTCACAAACACTTGCACGTGCATGTGCACACACACACACATGCAGACACGTACAGAAGTCGAGGCGTTGCTCACGCACACACACACGACAAAAACAAAAATCGTATCACCTTTAACAGACTTGGGGCAAGTGCTGTTAGCAAGCGTCTCTGAAGATCCAGGATTACACGAGGGGTGGGTAGTCAACACCAGGCTCGGCTGCCTTTGTTTCCCCAGCACTGATGATTACACATCGTGCCCAGTACTCATTTAAGGCTCCGTCGACCTCGGGGAGGCCCAGGACTTGATCAAATATTTGCCATTGCTGTTGATCGCAAGCGGGAATTGAAATCAGGTCACTGGGTTTGCAGTGCATTAACCAGCACACTACTGCACGCACGCGCCATGAGTGACGGATCCCCGTGTCTGCAGCGGAGAAGAAGATGAAGGTGGAGCGCCCTCAAGAGGAGCCGGTCGCCGTACCGACTGTGCGAGAGCAGAAACAGGTGCGCCCCGCTCACTCGCGCTCCAGCGTTTCCACGGCCAATGGGGGAACTGGGAACCTAGATTTAAAGCTTTCGTGACTGCAAGGATCCATACTCTTTGGTTCTATTCGGTAGTCACGTAGGTAAATAATAAAACAAAAATCACGACGTTTCGGCCGCTTGTGTTGTGGCTGAAACGTCGTGATTTTTGTTGTTTTATTTTTTACCTACGTGACTTTACCGAATAGAACCAAAGAGTATGAACTGGGAACCTGTTGCAGGACCTGCACCCCCGGGCCTTGCGTTTGTGACTGGGCTTCGTGGGACCCGGCCCCTCCTGGTGCCCTTAAGTCCCCACCCACCCACCCCCTCCCCACTCACTGCTGCCCTTTCCCATTCCATCTGAACACCAGCCTGTGTTGGGGTAAGACATTGCTTACAAAATTGCATACGAATTCAGATGCGTTATTCTTGTGAACATTCTGCATGTGCTTGAGCGAATTACGTCGTGGCGTGCAAATTTTTGCCGTCAATAAAGTAGGCATCGGTGCGCATCACAGCGGAATGGGAATGGTACATGGGCATAGAGCAATAAAAATGTAAAAAGAAACCCGTCGCGAACTCGGCGGCTTACACCGACTGAGCAAAATAAATTGCAACCGCATGAAAAAAAGTGCACAGGGAATCGCATAAGGTAAGGAGTAAATAATAATGAAATAAACTGTGTTTTCTTTCCCTGGTGCGCTGGTGATAACTCGACGAGGGTTAACGAATCGGTACCCTATCCTGTGACTCGTGACTTGATGCTGGTAGCATCGTGGGGATAACATTGGGGGAAAAGACAAAAATCCGACACAAACCAGAATACCTCCCCACTGCCGCTCTCCCCTCCCCACCCCCTCCCACTGTGTTGCCTTCATTCTCTCTCGTTCGGCCTCTCCCTTACCCCTTTCCATGGGCAGGGTGCCACACGTAGAGAGGCACCGGGGGCAGCCGAGGTCACGGAGGTCGGAGGGAAAAGGCAGCGCGCGGACTCGGACTCATCGCCAGCGCCACCACTCGTGCCAGATGACTTCACCCCCCACGAGTACACGGAGGCCGACGCTCACATCTTCACAGGTACACACACATCTTCACAAGTACATACGTGCACATCCACATCTTCACAGGTACACAGACACGCGCACATGTACATCATCATGGGAAAAATGCACATCTTCACAGATACGCACACACACACACATCTTCACAGGTAAGGTCAATGTGTGAATGTGAGGGTGGGTATGTGAAGGTCAATGTGAGCGAGTTTGAGTGGGCGAGTGAGCGAGTTGTTCTCTGTTCCAGCCGGGTGCTCTCGAGGAAGAGATCAGAACAGACACACGACTCGGCAGGACAAGGTGCGTACGTACTTCACATCACCGCTATCATCATCGTCGCCGTCATAACCACCACTACCATTGTCATCACACCATCACCACCCCTAATATTACAGTTTTATCACCATCACCACTACCATCAACACCATTACAGCTACTATCATCACCATCATGAAAATCACTGCTACCAACATCACTATCATAACTCCCATATTCATCACCATCATCACCACTATCATTGTCATCACCATCACCATCAATATCACAACCATCACCCCTACAACTAAAGTATTATCTCCACTACTTTTAACACCATCACCGCTACCATGATCACTGTCATAACCACCATATTCATCACCATCACCGTTACCGTCACCATCAACACCATTGCCATCATCTCTGTAACCAGTGTTGCCTTCACCTTTAACGTCATTAACACCATCATTAATGCCGTCACCACCATCATAACCACATTCATTGGTACCACTGTCAACATCATCTTCATTCCCACCACCATTACCACGATACACGTCGTGTAGTGCATTGCGCATTGTGTTAAATCTTTGTGCTCCGCGTGCTTTTTGTGTCGTGTGCATGGTGTCTGTTGTGCGCATAAACGCGCATTGTGTGTGGTGTGTGTTTGATGTTGAGTACACATTTGCGTGTATCCGTTGTGTGTTTGTGCAGCATAAGTTGTGCGGGCGGGGGCAAGGTGGTCGTACAGTCTTCAGAGGATCGGCACGGGGCATGACGTACATGCAGGGACACAGTGGCCGGTAGGAGATCCCTCTCCCATCACCTATGTCGCCCTACGTGCATTCACGTGTCTTTTGTGTCCGCGTCGGACCTTGCATATCTAAATGTTTACCCCACGTGTCCTTGTGTGTCCCTGTGGGTCGCCGCATGTCTAAATGTGTACGCACATGTCTCTGTAATGTCCCACCTTCTCTCGGTTAGTTCCCCGCATTTCGCCATGTCCCTCCGTGTCACTACGCATGCTGCGTCTTCCTTTAGATCATAGATCACGGTTCCGTGCATTTTCACGTGTGTTCCTGTGTATACGTATGCCTTTGTGTCTGCACATGCATCTGCTTGCCTTTGTGTGTCTCAGTGTCAACGGTGTCAACAGTGTTGCTTTGTGTCAGTGGTACTTCGTGTCTGCTTGTGTCTTCACGTGCCCCCCTGTAGCATTGTTACCATGCGTGTCGGTGTGTCACCGATGCGTTATAGCACATGTCATCACACAGGGTTCTCCCACTGGCACATCTGGCCCGTGAAGGCTTTTGTAGTGGCCTGCCGAGGTATAAATACAGGTTTCCCTCACTTTATGCGGTGGATACGTTCCAAAAAAAGGGCACACAAAGTGAAACCGCACAAGACAGCGTCCTGCCGAGTAGTATATACGTACACATGCAATGTTGTGTCACATCTGACCGCAAAGTGGCATATAGAGTGAGTTCAAAAGACATTTAGCGAATTTTGTGGAGAAATAGGTAAGCCGCATATACGTGAAATCGCACAAACCAAACCTGAATAAACTGTGGAAACCTGTAGATACAGGTTAGTGAGATGAAAAGTGATATACAAGAGATAGGGATGAGAGTTGGAGACAAACTATGGTGGTTAGCTGTCACATAGCTGACGTTATGACGTAAATAAGTCATGTGATGTAACATGTACGCGTGGCACGTGATATTACGTCGCTAACTTTTTGTAGCCCGCCAGATAATATTTCTGAAGAACCATTCGTTTTCATGTGCCTCTGTGCCAAGCACATGTCTGCATATCTCCATGTGGGTGACTTTGTGTTCCATAATCTCAAAATGCACCTAGCCTGGCACAGCTGCTACGGTCACATCACTCAATGGCGGCTGTTCTCTTAATTTATTCACTGGTCACTATCTGTGTCCTCAAATCCTGATGCTTGCATTTCCACGTGTGTGTGTGTCCCTCCACATCTTAAAAATAATATTCTGCATATATTTAGCATCTTGCATGAAAATTCCATCTATAAACGTGGTAGAATTTGTAACACATGCAGTTTTCGCGTGGAGGCATGATAATACACAGACAAGCGGGCAAAATAGCCAGAACCAGTGCCAACAATTGCTCAAGCTCTGTGGTCCTATATTGAGCGGCCGGAATGTGGGTCAGGAGTGTTCCACTTTTCATCCCAGTGCGACCCGCGGTTGCTCACTTCTCCGTGATGCAGGGGAGGCTCCCGGCAGGCGTGGCCGAAAAAATGAAGATGTGAAGAGAGGCGGTGAGAGTCCTGGAGGGGAGTGAACTGGCATTGGTGCAGGGTGGACAACAAACGTCTCCCATTGATACGAGGCGACATCAACAACAAACGCAATTAACAGCAACATCCAGGATCAACTGGCGAATTCGAACAACACGCAGTTAACAGCAACACCGAGTCAACCGGAGTATCTAACAATACATGGGAGTTGATAGCGACATCTGTTCGGCCAGTAAATTCTAACAACACAGTTCACAGCAACTCCTAAAGTCTTCCAGAGTACAAATAAGACGCGTAGTTTATACCAACTGCTCGAGTCACACAGGGTCTCCTGTAACTGCGACGTTAACAACACACGGATACAAGTACCCTGTGTGGCCAGTAACACCCAGACTCAACGGCAACACCCCAAAACACACCCAGTGTCACCAACATCATCTCACATTATCATTAACAGCTGATAATACCAGCTACAGCCAGCTACATTGAGCATCACCAGCAAAGTGAGTGATAAACCAGCTTTAATACTTTCCATAAAATAATGAGAAACTCATGTCCTGCGCGTGTAAATAATAAGTATTCACACGTGCAATGCCCATGCACTCTCACACAATCACATGAACATAGATGTTAGAACTCACATGTGCACACATAAGCGCAAGCTTTTTTGAAACCCTGCACCCCCTGCATTACCAGTTTAATGACTTGTTTCCACATGGATGTTGTGGTGCTGACAAGTAGACCACAAAGAAATGATGTAAAAATAAATTTGGTTTCACATTTTTAAGCCTTCTCTCCTGCAGGAGGGACTTTGTCAAACGTGTCTTTTGTCGCTGTGTGTAGGTGTTTAAGGTGGGGAGTGGTAATAAATGTTGAACTTTTTTCTTCATGCTTTTGGAGTCCCTGACTGCTCACAATCATTAAGGACCTTGATGATGGTGGGTAGGCCCGAGTAAAGCTACGTGGCTGGGAGTCAGAGCCATTCCCTGTTCACCTTTGGGTGCGACAGGGATGTGCTGTGGCTCCAACATTATTTAACATCTTTTTCGACAACGTAGTTCGAGAAGCCTTCCTTGGCTGTACTGGCAGAATCTCCATCTGGTACAGATACAGTGGGAGGCTGATCAATATGGTCGAGGGATAGCTCCCTATTGGTCAACCATTTATATATGCTGATGATCTGGTGATTGCTGTTCACTTAGAAGAAGTTGGAAGTGCTGCTGCTAGACCTGGAGCATGCTACAAACTTACCATCAGCCCCACCAAAACTAAGCAACTGGCTGGGTATTTTGTGCCATCAAACACTCAACTCCCGATTGGTGATGGGGTAGTTGTCGAGAGAGTGAAGAGTTTTCCATACCTGGGCATTGTACTTATGACCAGCTCCGATTTGATAGCAGAAGTCTCACTCCGAATCAGTCGAGTGGCATCTGTTCATCGGCTGGGTAAAGCTGTGTGCAAGCTTCCTGGTCTGTTGCTCCACATGAAGCCTCGGGTATTCACGGCCACCGTCATGCCCTCCTGTATTCTTGCGGAAAAGCGGACCCCCCCACCCCCCATGGAACATCTTCGCCAGTAAGACACATTCAGGCTGGCATGCCTACGATCCATCCTAGGTTTAGCCAGGCTGGATTGTGTGAGGACCTCACAAATCTTTGAAAGAGCTCGACAAAGTTAATCGGTGAGCTCCGGCAGGCAAGGCTGCGTTGGCTGGGTTATAGAGCCTGCATGTACATCCACCACATGCCTAAATAGCTTTTGTTCAGCCAGATAGAGGGGGCCAAATGGACGTGGCAGGGGCTCGAGAAGCGATGTAATCATGTGGTACAAGAGGATGTAGAGCTAAGTGTGCTTTCCGATGACTGGTACCAGCGATGTCAAGATCGGCCTCTGTGGAGGAGGCTTGTGAAGGACGCTACTGGGTAGTTGGAGGCAGTCGCCCTTCAGCATGAACAGAGGGCTATGGAGCAGTTAAAATATAACGTAGTTGATCACATCCTTCCAATGATTGCTCAATCTGAATCCATCTTCTCTGATTTTCACTCACCCACCCGTGTGTCTTGTTGTCCGATGACTACAAGTCAATTTACTTGCTAATTTCTACAGCCCTACACGTCCATGCACATCACAAACCCTCCCCCTCTCCCCTGTGAACCTCTACAGCCAAACTCCTCCTTCCCGTGCCTAACCCCTACAGCCAAACTCCTCCTCCCCGTGCCTATATAAAACCACAACAGCAGATAATTTTTCTCACCTGAAGACGGCCGCTTGTGTTGCGACCAAAACGTCGTGATTTCTTTCATTATTTTTTTTTACTATCTACATGACTTTTACCGAAAGAACCAGAGAGTATGGATTCCTGCAGTAACGAAAGCTTCAAATCAAAGATATCAGAATCTTTATTTATGCTGGAGAAATCCGGTGAGCTATGAAGCTCTTTTTCCTGTCTGTACTGCATACCTATGCCTGTGAATTAGCTTCATCACGTGTGTATCACACCTACATAGGTGATGCAGAGAGATGAAATTAGGACACAAACAAGAGAAAGACATGTAGGGATATGATATGAGATACGGACAAAATTAAGTCGTACAATTAGATAAAACTAGATACAAATAAGATTTAGAGGTGTAAGGAGTTGTAGAGAAGAGATAGTATGAATGAGATATATAAGCAAGAAATAACTATGAAAGAGAGTTGACAAAATATCCAAACTTAAGATACCTATTTAGCGATATGAGAGGAGTAAATAAGGTAGAGAAATGTTGTGAACTTGCTGAATGTATGCAAGCAGGAAATAAAGGCTATCATCAAACATGATCAATTCATTGGTGGATGAAGGCCTGATAAACCTTTACCATCTCCCACAAGTCCTTCGATGCAACAATCCATCTAGTATCTAAAAACGAGCTGATTTCATTGCTCCATCTCCACGGATGTCCTCCTCTTGGGTGTATTTATTGTTCACCCCGAAGTGAAAATGTTACACCACAGGTGGTAGTTTGGCAGCAAGTCGTGTGTGATGTGGTCGAGTGTGGCGACTCCCACCTCTATCAATACGTCTCATTAGGGGGAAAGAGCAGATAGACTACTCTATAGAGATCCCTCTCGTGGAGGCCCTTTCACCATAAGCTGTATGAGCAAGCAATTGCAGGGCTGTACTTGCTTACAATTGAAGAGACTGGGTGCAACAATTGTCCAGCACCGTTTGAGCACTTATTTGGCCAATTTAAAGTCATAACCCGTTAATGAGCCTTGATTCATGTAAATCATCAAAGTGTCTGTTCACACAAAACCACAAAACCTCCACTGGTGGCCTTTAGCAAGTTTACTCAAATCCACGTTTCTCTGGCCATGACCAGTTATCTCCATGAGACAACCTCTGTAGACTGTAAAAGTCGAACCTATTTAATGAACCCAAGGGGCATGCCGGGTTGAGTTAACCCCATGTGGATTTTTTTTATTGAAACTAATTTCAATTTAAAGAGTAATGAGGAGTTAGGAAACTACTGTCAAAACGGCCACTTGTACTGATTGCTTGCACTCTTCTGCACCACTCCCTCTTGACCAGATGGCGACAAATCTCCTCAACAATCGCTATGCGGTTTTGGAAAAACTGGGTGAAGGAACATTTGGCCAGGTGTTCAGATGCTGGGACCACAGGAACCACAAGGAGATGGCCCTCAAGATGATTGACTCCACATTAAGGTGAGAGACCAAGTCATGATTGTGCATCACAATCTTCACTGAAAAGTTTTCCTGCAACACAAACTCACGTGTGCCTACCTCGACATGAAGAATTCTATTTTAATGATCCTATTTTCGACATTCTCAGAAGTGTTTGTATTTCTTCACGCAGCGTCACGGACGCAGAAGTATATAACGAGGCTGGCTTCCTGAAGATGTTGAGACACAAAAGCATCATCCGGCTTGAGGAAAACTTCGTCGTGGGAGATTACCATTATCTCGTGTTGGACTACATCAAGTAAGAACACTAAGTCCATTACAAGCGTGACACTTACAGGATGTGTAAAACTACAAGCTTGGCAGCTGCTTCATCTCGATCAGTGCTCAATCCTTAGCTATGCTACACTGCATTGTTAAGAAGCAGATGCATTAACCATTTCGTAACCAGTTTGCAAAAAAGAAAACAACTATCTGCAGTCAGCACGTATTCCATGCATTGTTACACCTCGAATGTCTTACCTCACCTTTAGTGTTCTAGGACTTGCCGTGCATGTGTGGATGTGCTGGTGCCTTTGTGCTTGATGCTGTGTTTAATTAACCATCCTGCACTCTGTATGTTGTGCGTTTTCCGTTGTCAGCGCGGGCAGCCTCTTTGACGTGGTGAACTCGAACGGAGCATTTACTCTGTCCTCCGTCAAGAGATACGCCCGTTCCCTGATGGAAGTGCTGGCCTTCCTGAAGAAGAACGGCGTAGTCCATGGGGACCTCAAGCTGGTAAGGGTTTATCATTACATTTCTTTTAGAGGAATTAAGCAGGTCTAAGGGACGCTGCCATGGTGTCATGGGTAGCACACTAGACTTTAAACCCAGAGGGAATCGATTCAATTTGATCTCCCGGCTTGGCAATTGCAACAGTGGACAGGTTCTGAAATCCCAACTCTCCAACCACCCACCCACCCACCACCTCTATACACCCAGAAGGATAAATAAGTACAACACAGTTCATCACAAAGTCACAAGTGGTGGCGTAAAGTGTGGGTACTCCGACCACTTTTGAGACATTTGGCTGTGTATACGAGTAGCCCAAAACCATTTAAGTAGCTCTCTCGACCTACTCAATGATGGAGGCCTTTCTGGAAGTAGAGGGGTGAGCAAATAATTGCAGGCCTGCACCTTTACGGTGATCTTTTAAACATATCGAGCAGTGTATGCGCCTCATGCACCTGTAGCTCTTTGCCACGTGGTGGCCAGTTGAATTCCCATCACAGCTGCCTCATACAGAAGAGCTCTTATCCGTGATCATATTACCTATGACTCCCATTATCCATGGCAGCTGTAGAGTCCACAGAAACACCAATTATCCGTGACCCTATTTTCATTCTTGTACGTAATTATTCAGGTTTTTCTTTTTTTACCATCCTGAATTGCGGAACAACTCCGTTCGCGCCGATGAGAAGAGTCGCCATGTCAATTCTTCCCATTATAAGTGTTTTGTTTTCATGACCAACTTCAGTACAAGATGTTGTATTGGATCATCTTTACGAGAGTTATTGATCCCCCTGCTTCCGACTCGAGAAATAATTCATTTACACTTATAACGTTAGATGTACAGTGCACAAAATGAACGCCATTCTTCCATACAGACAGGAATCATCTTAATGGACTCTCATTTGGTTAAATACAATACAAATAATGCGTCCGTTTTCTTAATTTTTTCAGGAAAACATCTTGGTGAAAGATCACCACACGGCAGCCATCCGATTGGCCGACTTCGGAGGAAGTTTTTTTGAATATGAATTTCGTAAGTTACACTTTATATACATTTATACACATCATCACATTTCTAAATATTCCTACAGATCCTGTTATCTGGAATAATTTTGTGTTTTATATAGCGTCGTTCATGCAAATTGCGTGAACGATGCTGATGTGAACAGGCATCACGCAGTGATGCCTGCGCATGGTAGCTCCACACGAGGTATTAAGGGAATGCTCACAACTCCTTACGATCTCCAATTCACAACCGTGCATTGGGAATGTCCACTTCCGTGTAAAATCACGTCCTGTCATATTCTGTTTGTTGCGGTTGCACCCGACTTAAGAGCCGCATGGCTCACAGGGCTATACCTAATAAATTAAAACTTGAAACTTGAAAACTATCACATATCATGCAGGACAGGGTGCGAACACATTGGGGATTCTTTTAGTGAAACTATGACTCCTACAGGCCACCTAAGCAATATTGTATTTTTTTTATTTTTCTCCAGCCGATGATTTATTTGGGACGCCCGGATACAACGCTCCCGAAGTATTGCTGGGCCAGCCGTTTGGAACATCAATTGACATGTGGGCTGCCGGGTGCATACTAGCTGAGATATCTGTCGGCAAACGACTGATGTCAATGAGCAGCGAGAGTCAGGAGATCGCTGGCATCACAAAGGTAACATTAATTTTATAATTTTGTATATTTATTAGCGAAAGATTGTGGGTTTAAATCTGGTTGGGGTTTATTCAGCCCTACAGTGTCGATAAAATGAGTACTACTTTTTAGGGAAGTCGACATTGGTTGTCATAGAGATATATTCACCTGTGACGTATGAATGGAGTTTTACCACTGACTCAGGGCTGCAGCCAGGCTATGATCACTGCCTCAATGCTCATTTGACTTTGAGTACAAATTCAATTTTAAACAGCTTCATGTTACGTGAAATCAAGTGATTACTCAATAATGAATAATTTAATCAATATGATACGAACCATGTATGTAAGTACGTACAGAAAACGCCTCTTAACTCGCCAGTGACATGAGATCAAATGTATCGTTTATTTTCAGATTGTGGGAACACCACCTTTTGAGATGCTGCACGCTGCACCAGACGGTCCTCGGTATTTCAGTGAGTACTGCAATTTTTTTTTTTAATATGCGATTAGGTGTTATAACATCACTCGTCTGGCTGCACAATGACGTGAAAGTTGGGTTGTTTCCCCACGTCCTTCACAGCCTTCATTGTACATCACAGCCTTGTGCACATGAATAATATTTTAATGCATGACATCGTTTGCGATTGTACCCACTGCAGACTTCTTTGGGCAACTGACCAAGGAATGTCTGCAGGAGACCCCTCAGTGTTGCCCGCTCAAGGAGTTTCTGAAAACGAGAGACCCATTGTTCCTGGACTTCATCAGCTCCATCCTATGGTGAGTGTCCCACTCTTTGAGTTTCCCTCAACTGTAACAAAATTCCAGTAAATTTCTATATCATAAGGGAATATGCATCCCCTTTGCAATGTACAGCTATCTTGCATCTCTCTGCAGAAGAAACTAGGTAAAGAATGAAAGGGCAAATGCAGTACTGTATCCTCATTTAACGCGCTAATAGATGTTCTGTATTAAGAAAAAATGCATTTAGTGAGGAATTACCGTTTACACATTACAGAGATAAACAAATAAAAACCATGCACATTTGCACATTTTCACTATAAAATTAGCTTGCAGTCATCCCATGGCGAGAAAAAAAAACTGTGATAAGGGTACGCCACCACGTACTATTATATTATTCCGCGCATATACCTAGAATTCCTATACTGCTCAGCCATGCAGCTGAATAAAGTTGTTTGTCATGAACCGCTCAGAAAGCCCGTAACAGAATGGAATAACTTTACTTTAGCGATAACACGTTGTGTACGCACACTTTGAGCGTGGACTTACCATACCTATCTTCACATACCTGCAAACCCTTAGATACTTTATCAAGTGGATGTAAGCTTATTGTATCACTTTAATGTGTCATTTGGGTATGTATATTTTGCTGATCTTCTCATCGGTACTTGTCTCTCTGTTTTCAGCTGGAACCCAAATGACCGTCTAACTCCGAAAAGTGCTCTCAAGCACCCATGGATGAGTGCAGCTCC
This sequence comes from Petromyzon marinus, assembly GCF_048934315.1. Classification (NCBI taxonomy): domain Eukaryota; kingdom Metazoa; phylum Chordata; class Hyperoartia; order Petromyzontiformes; family Petromyzontidae; genus Petromyzon; species Petromyzon marinus. The sequence continues at coordinate 35,476 of NW_027423268.1, forward strand.
AGCTCCACCACCTGGACTTCACCAGGCACCAGCATGCAAGATCAACTCCCATCTGGCTCCTGCAACCAAGACCTTCCCTATTCTGGACCCCTACAACATCCCTTCCAAGACAATGGACCCCTACCAATTATGCTGGCTGGATTCGGACCCCAACAACTTCTTCATCCCGGCTCCAGCACCTTGCCACCTTCCCTCAATTCCACAACTTACTTCTCCTGGCCAAATTCCAGTCGAATCATTTTGCTGCAGCTCTTCCGGAGTGGCAATTCCCATTTTGGCCACTAAGGTGTCCACTGCCACTTTCCTTCCATCTCCAGCCGCCGTTGCAGTCCCCTTAATTGAGCCAAGGACTGACGCCTTCCTGGCTTCTGCTTCTGTTGCATTAAGCGCCGGAACCATTTTGGATGTGGAGATGCCTACAGCCACTAGCTCAACATCCACCACAAAATGCAGCATTCAGGTGGAAGATGTGAACACTGCTGTGTCTTCGACAGCATCAATTGCTGACCCCCTCCCAGAGTCGGAGACCAGAATTGATGCGGACATCAAGCCTCTGGATATTGAGGAATTTCATATTTCAATTGAGGCAGTCGATGAGGCGACCCAAAATGGAGCCGAGACGAGCATGGGCTCCATATTGTCTCTGCCTATAAACGCAGACGACACTGTTAACCCTCTCCTGGAGTCCGAGAGCACGGTTAAGGCAGACTCTAAGCCTCACGATGCTGAACAAATGAAAGCCATGGTACAGAGTGACATGGACAGTGCAGAAAAAATTATTGAGGTCCCCAAATCCCAATCACCAACCATCCGCAAGAGATTGCATCGGTTCGGACGCGCTCTTATTAAGTTCGTCTGTTGTTGTGGGGGAAGTGGTGAGGGGGATTAAATGTTTTAATATTGTCAAATATATGGGCAGCCCTCGACTTATCACCTGTTCATAAGTCGAACGGTTTATAAGACGGTCGTCAAAAATGTATTATATTTAAATGCACATAACTCATTGCTATAAATTGTTTTATCATTTTTAAAAGGGAAACATTGTTAAACACATAAAAAATATTGTACATTTGCATTTTATACTGTATTAAATACTATATTATACATAACATACCAAATAAATGTTGGTAAATAGAAAGAAAAATCAGTTTTAACTTAACTTGCCTTGATTCCCGATGATGCTGGCTTGTTTGTCGGAAGGCGCATAATGGATCCCAACAATTTCACACACAAGGGGGCATGTAAGCGCACTCACACAAAAACATACACGACAACGATCCCCTGTATGGCCTGCCTTCACAGCGTTTATGAAGGTCGCCTTTGACTCAACAGTAGCGATGTTTACACACACCGCACCGGGTACTCATTTGAGGCCGAGTTGACCTAGGAGAGGCCCAGGACCCATTCAGATTATCATCACTGATGTTGGTTGTGAGTGGGAATTAAATGTTTTAATATTGTTAAGTATACTCTGGTTCCTTCGGTAAAGTCACGTTGGTAAAAAGTAAAAAAAACAATGAAAACAACTAAATCAAATCACGACGTTTCGGAGGCAACACAAGCTTCCGTCATCAGGTGGAACAGCCACAGTAAAAAATACTATGGTGAGTAGAGAGAGCTATTTGTGACAAGCGATTATAAATGGTAAGAAGGGGGGAGGAGCCAGGGAGGACGGATGCAGGGTAGGGAGGGGGGTGAGTGTTGGGGGACGGAGATTATTGAAGCTCCTGGCCATGGTACTCATGTACAACGGATGGGGGGGGGGGGCGGCAGGGGGCGGCGGGGGGCGGGGGAGAGTGGGATGGGGGACAAATTTGCACGATTGAAACATTGCACGTCAAATTTCCTAGTGATGGTAGTGTGTAAGGCTGGGAGTAAAAGACCGGAGATATGGATATGAATATAAACTCTAAAGCAGCTAAAGTTTTACTTGATTAATAACATCCTTCCAATGAATGCTCAATTTTAAACCATCCTCTTGGTTGAAGTTACGACTATGTTTGTATATCTGGATGGATTCATGGACAAATCTTTGGTGGTATCCAGATGGCTTGCAGAGTACTTTGGTAGCAATGATCAGCCACAGCAGAAGAATTTGTCCTATCGTGTTTCAAATCTGACTTGTGCTCGTGAATGCGGTCAGATACATTGCTTCGTTTCCCCAATATAGCAATCACCACAAATGCAACTCAGTTTGTAGACACCAGGGTACTGTAAGTCAGGAATGACATCCTTTACGGATGGGATCAGATCACGTATTTTGTGTATTGTACTGAATCGGACCTGGATCTTGTGTTTGTTTAGAATTTTGGAAATATTTTTGGTAACGCCTGCTATGTATGGTAACGTGATGGTTTTGATCAGAATCTCAGGGGGTTGTTTCTCCATGGTAGGAGAAACAACTCTGGAAGGTAACCCAGAACTTGGGTTACATACAGAGCATAACTGTGAAACTGTGAGGCATAAATGTTAACTTTACAAACCTTAACCGTTTCTTTCTGCGTCGGTGAAAGTCGGAGGGAATATCGCCCCTCCCTCCAGGTTGTGCACCCAGACAGGGAGGCGCATTCGAGACAATTTATAACATTTGATTGTTTTACTTGTGGGTTTTATGGTAGGAGTATGACAACGGAATATACCGTGGGTGATCCACACAAGGACACACACTGACACACGTACGGACACACACACGGACGCAGATACATACGGACAAATCCTGACACAGCAAAAATCGAAAGAAACCCCGCCTTGTGGGCAGGATCCGAGTGAAGGGATTTTTGGGCATAAAAAGAGGATCCTGAGCATGGAAACCTCAGTTCGACCAGGGGGTCGACTCAGGAGCGATCTGCGACCAGCGGGTCGGCTCGACTCGTCCGCAGTTCATCGGAACTCAGATGAGTTCGATCGGCTCACCGGAGCCGGCCATCGGGGGCTCGACTCATCGGAGCGGCTCCCAATCTCATCTGCAGGCGGGCAAGACCCGCTTGACAGCTCAACTCGCCCCTGCGTGGGTCAGCCTCTGCCGACGCGGAGGTCTCTGCTGCCGCCGGGGTGGTGAGGGTCGCTGTTTGGCGACGAGGCTGCGTGCACACCGTGCATCGCCAGCCGAGTGCGCACCCGGGTCAACACTCAACCACCGTGCACGCTGCGAGCGAGCTGTGGCCGCCATCTACCGACCGCGTTCTGAACTGCAGCAGCGTATCGACGACATCCGAATCCGTTCAACACGGTGACCGCCGAATTGACTTATACGTATGACGCGCACCGCCCCCTCACCACACGACAAGCAGGCGTCTGTTTTACACAAAGATCGACTCCGAACACTGACTATTCAAAACAATTCATGTCACTCAAACATACACGGGTCCTTAACCAGAAGCCAACACTCAAGTCTATCGGCCATCAGTGGCTGTGAAGGCGTCACATCGAGACCGAGTGACAACCACCCGTCGTTATAAGTATATCCATAGTTGTCCTCTTTACTATTTAGTGGGCTGTACTCTTAATCGCATGAATATTCAACAGATCCATCAATACGAATTGATTTTTGACACCTTCTTCCGTAGAGCCACGCTCTTGTGGGGAAGGGTGTGTCCCACCAGATCCTCATCAGGCGATCTGGTCCACAATCAATTAAAACTTGGTATCAGGTAAGATCTTCAGGGGAAAGGAGCACACCATCGCATGCCCTTACTCCAAGCCATTATGTAGTCAGATAATCTGCCGATGTATCTGTTGAGATTTGTGCCTTTAAGAATAATAACTGTTTTTATTGTTTTTCTTACCGCCGTATAATCTTTAAAGTACCTTTCGTTCGAAATCGCCGCACGTATTCGCGTACTCTACAGAATAATCACCTGTTCTGTGACCCAGTGTGCCTACAACGTGATAAGGGTTGCATATGATCTATGATCAATGAGTACGATACTGCGGGGACAATTCAATATAATCATTCATTATAAAGTTAAGGTTTTTGTTTAGTATAGCATTTGCATGTTCTAATAACTCTCTTTCACTAACAACCATCGCTTAATGCGGGGTCCATGTGTTTTCAAAGTGAAATCGTACAGTCGTTGATGATACTGTCTTGATACCGTGTGGATACCGTGTTGAAGTTCTGAGATTGAGAGTTCACATACATGTTATAGTTAAGGTTTAATAGAAAATAAATTGATTAATACAGAAGTGGTCGTGTGATTCTTTCCTGAAATTTTTGCGTAAGATCTGTTTCCTGCGATGCGATATGAACTCGGGAACCTAAACTATAAACACACCAATCCACACTCATTAAACTTTAAAGCGAATGATATGAACTTGGGACCTAAAATATGAAGACTCGGGGAGTGTTAAAGCGAGAATCATTGTATTATGCTGATCAATAATACGAAGTTAGACAACGAGGCCGAATTGACACTAGCGTAACTGCACACGATTGATTGCGTTATCCTGATTGATAACCCCACCTCGTCAACGAGGCGGGACCTGATTATCATAAAGGCTTTCATCATTAACACAACCACACCCACTCGTATAATTAATACGATTACCTCTCTAATTAGCATAGTTATACGCATAATTACACGAATTAACATAATTTTGGATTAATTATGCAAATTTCGAATTTCATTTAATTTTCATTATTTTTCATCAATTTTCACACACCCACATACAGAACAAATTGGGGTCTCGTCCGGGATCTCTCGCAGACAGGTTATGCTTAAATGAAGGACCGAATCACTGTTGTACAAATCAAGGTTTTGTGAACTAACATTGCGCTGTGACGGTAAACGGTGTAAAACAAACAAAAAACGCACTCTGAAGAAAATACCAGAGTAGCAGTGTATAACAAAGACAGTGGGAGTAAGATTATTTGCTCAAATTGAACCAACATATTCTGTGATACAAATGTTTTTATGTGCGCTCTGAGGGGAATTCCAGGGTAACTCACGCCACACATGAGAGGCTAGAGTTAAGATACACTCTTAAGTCTATTAACTACACTACATAATAGAGATGGCACATGACCCGCAACGTTCTGAGGGTGACATCCCAACGCATAACACTGATACAGAGTGGCCCTCCGAGGAGGAGATAGAATCTATGGAAAAACAATATCGTGAATTTGTGTTAAAACGTACTGGACGGACTGCTAGAGAGCAGACAGAGCAGAAAGACATAATGGAGGGGAGACATAGAGAAGATGTTAAGGCACATAGGAGGAAACTACTTAAGGATGTGATGAAATGTAGCAAAGCCAAACGTGACATAAAAATTGCAGAAATAGCAAGGTTAGACTCGTATCTCCTCACACAGACAGACAGAGAAAGATTATGGACTGGGGAAAAATTTGAGAGGGAAAGGAAGGAAAAACTGTCCCTAATAGAAGAGGTAGTGCGTCTGCACGCCCTCGTGAGAGAAAAAGAGTCGGCGCTGAATGCACCAGCGGGACCCCCAGACGTCGGTACACAGAACACATACGGGAGTAACAGTTTACCACACTCCGAGCCATGCGGACGTAGCCCAGGGCCAGATCCCACACAAAGTATGGCTACAATGCAAAGCGATTTTGATAAAGAAACCCCCTCGCAAATCGAGGAGAGGGAAGGGGAAATACGGACACAAACAGGAAAACAGGAGGCCGACCACCCCGAGGTTAGAGAGAGGCAAAATATTAACCCTAAGTCACCAGGGTATTCTGTACTGATAGAGCGACAAAGGGCGGAGCTGGGGCGAAACGAGCAACATGACATAGACAACTCACCAGAAAGACGCACGCTACCCAAGTACGACCGACATGATGCAGATGACAGAGACGGCTCACTTGGTAGACTCCTTCCACGCAGGCACGACCGACGTGGAATCTATGGCAGGGACTACTCTCCGGAGAAGCGCACCTCGCGCAAACATGACCAACCAGTTCCAGATAGCTCAGTCAGCTCACCAGAAAGACGCACGCTACGCAAGTGCGACCGACATGGTGCAGATGACAGAGACAGCTCACTTGGAAAACGCACCTCACGTAAGCATGACCGACGTGGAACCTACAGCAGGGATCACTTTCCAGGAAGGCGTACATCACGCCAACATGACCCATCAGATGCAGATAGCTCAGACAGCTCACCAGAGAAACGCACCTCAAGCAAACATGACCAACATAACACGGGTACAAGGGACAGCTCACCAGAGAAACGCACGACACATTAAAATTACCAACGCAAAACCACCCGCACCACAGATGACAAACACAGGAATCCCGACAACCATGTAGCACCAGACAAACATAAACACAGCACATCACCTAGCAGCCACCACGCACGTAGTAGACGGCGTGAAGGTCAAGGACAAAAACACTCACCACATAGACACAGCTCAAGGAGATCACGCACACCAACCCACAGGCATGGATCACAAGACCCACATAAGAGAAATAAGGGACACAAGCCACGGGACAGATACGAATCCTCGGACAGAGGGAGACCACGACACAGACACGGGAAACATGACAGTAGTGATAGCGAAGGCAGGGACAGCTCGAGTGACAAATCCTCTGAATCTGACGCCTCTGACGACGATCAACTGTCCGAATACTCATTCAGTAGTAAGACTCTGAAATTGATGGACAAAGCGCTCGTCAGAATTCCCTATTTCGATCCACACAACAAAACCAGGGATATACACAACCACATAGCTACAGTAGGACAGGAGGCTAAGATCCGGGGTCTGGGTAAATCAGCAGAAAAAGCATGTTTATTGTCAAGGAGCTTACATGAAACCGCCAGACCATGGGTAACATCCCTGCCAAATAGGGTCAAGAGCGATTTTAAGCAATTAAGCCGAGCAGTAGTTAATAGATTTGGGGAATACTCCACACTATCTGAAGGATTGAACGCGGCAAAAATTGATGACTCAGCGTGCGGACGAAGACCCACGAGATTATCTCCTACGCCTCAAGAGAGCAAATTCCGCAGGTGACGTGGACAACGCCCAGGAAGAAGGGAAGATATTAAAAGTTATGTTCTTCCAATCACTAAGACCTGAAATAGTGAAGATAGTAGGAACGATGCTAGACCCCGAGACTGCCTCCTTGCGCCAGATTGAAAGCAAGGCCCACACGGCCTGGGTGAACGGACGGAGAACCACTAGCACAGCTAAAACACACATCATCACCAAAGACAAAGATCGTCTCAATCTGGAAGGAAACGAGTCTCCAGGGAATAATAACAGAACCACCCGGAACGAACATGAAACACCCCAGGAGAGGGCGCCAAATCCACGAGGATCAAAACTCAGCAGCAACACGCCGGACAACTGGTCACGGGGGACCTGGCACCCACGGCCCCCACAGCCCTGGAATATAGAAGAGGGCTGATCTTGGAACTATGGAGGATGGAGAGCGAATGACGGATCATACCTACCCCGCGGAGGCCGACGCCCACCGAACCAATCCCCATATCGTCTCCCACTGCCGCCTCCGCTAGCAATGGGGCATAGACCACAGGCAGCCAACAGGAGTCGATACGCTCACTATATTCGGATGGAAAGAGAACATCAAGAGAGTATGAAGACTCCCATGCGAACAGCCAAGAAAAGAATACCAACAGAACACACACAGGAAGAGGACGCACCCAACGCAAAGATAGCCCAAGAGAACATAAGAAACTCAAGAAACCCCAAAGCAGTCACCGAGGTGGTACCAGAGGGTAAAGGGTACCATCTGGGGGAATTAATTCCCGTAGGACCGGTCGGACGAGTCCACGTGGAAGTAATACTGCAAGACACCCTGACCAGCCAGGGCCTTTGTGATACGGGAGCAGAAATATCCATGATATCCAGAGACATGTTTGATGAACTCCAGACTGCCGTCCAGAGGAAGAATGAAACGTTACAGATGATGCCAAGTAGGCTCACCTACTCAGGATGCGAAGGGACCCACATGCGGCCATTGGGCAAGGTCATGATGAAGCTCACGTTCAACAAAGTCAACATGAGCCATCCACTATATGTCGTGCAGAACCCAGGAAAAGAGCTGATCATTGGGATCGAACTACTGAATCGCCTTAAACCCGTCATGAACCTTGAATCCCGACAAATATGGGCACAGTCAATGCCGGAGCAGCATAGGGATCCAGAAGATGAAGAAGTTGAAGACTTTACAGGAATTCAAATGATAACAGAACTCAACGACCTGTCACGGACAATCAAGAACGAAACCAAGCGTCCAGCAGAAATATGGACCACTCAACTACTGACCAACAGACTGGGAAAGGACCTTGAGGAAACCAACCTACGACCAGTAGTTCCAAAGGACTGTCCCTTAGCGGAGTATATACCGCCCACTAGTGGTCAAACAGGTGTTAACGTGTCTTTATTTGCCTGTCTGCATGCGTATGTCTTGTGTGTCAGCGGTTGCAACAGGTGTGTGGCCCTGTATATTATTGCGCGTGTGTGGGTGTGTGTATTCACGTGTGTATTGTTCAGTCTGTATCTCTGTGCATCTTCTGTGCTAGCGTATGTCTGTATGTCGCTAGAGAGCGGTTGTGCAGTGGTAGTGTGTAGTGGCACGTTCCTGATGGCATAAGTTCCATTCCCGGTCACGACGAACAGCAGTAGTTTAGCTGGTTAGCGTGCTGCACTATTAACCTGGCGACCCAAGTTCGATTGCTGCTTATGGCCAACACCGGTGACGAATATCTAAACCGGTCCTGGGGCTCCCTTAGATTAATTCAGCCTTAAATGAGTACTCAGTGCGTGTAAAGCATCAGCACTGGGGAGACAAAGGTGGCTGGGTGTAGTGTTGGTCCTCCCATCCCCTTCGTGTTCTGTGCTGACCTTCGTAGATGCTCGCTAACATCACTTGCCCTAAAAGTCTTTTCAAGGCTATATTGAGGATCTTTGACTTTTGTCTTTGTGTGGTGCAGTGGAGGGAGCACGGAGGGCGGTGCCTGTCACGCGCCCGGTCCTCACCCTGTTTGACGTGAGCCCAACATCCACACACGACCACAACCAACCCATGTCTCATCTCCCACACCGCTGGCGAAAGCACTGTGTGTGATCTCGTGTGCTGTAGCTTTCTGTACCGTGCTGTGTTTGCTGTGTTAGCCACCATGTGCTGGGGCGTTCTGTGCGTTCTCTTGTGTGCTGTCGCATTCTGAGCTGTGCTGAAATTGCTGTCATGTTGCTGTAGTGCGCTGCGATGTGCTGTAGCGCTCTGCGCTCTGCTGTGGTGTGCAGGACAGCGAAGAGCAGCAGAACGAGGCTCGCACTGCTCAGAGCTCCACGTCCCAGATGAAGGCAGCGCGTGTCCTGCAGACGTTCGTCAACCCCTTTGGCATGGTGAGACATGGGGAGACAGGGACATGTGGAGGCACAGGGGTAGTTGAGTGCCAAGGAGATACATGGACTTTGAGACACGGGAATTACAAGGACACCAAGACAATGCAGCGATACAAGCGACTTAGGGACGTGGGGAACACACAGGAGGCATGGTAAATGAGAGACAGATAGGAGGCATAGAGACACAATATTAGCACAGGGTCACACGTGACACGGGGTCACTTAGGATTTGGATAAAACGGTCTTCATTGACGCAGAAATACTGGAAACATGAAGACGTGGGGACTCGAGGAAGTGATTGAAAATAAAAAAAAGTTCGCTTGTGCATCTGTTCATGTGCTTGTGCTTGCAGTATCTACCATCCAGTGACGGGAAATCTCTGCCATTTCAAGAAAAGAAATGGGATCCTAACTCAAAAGTCTTTGAGGTAACACGTGATTATTGTGTGCTAACATCTTGCTCACATCATCATCTCCATCATCATCATCATTATCTCCATCATTCCATTTCACAAACCACTTGTGCGGATGGGTGCTGAGTGAGGAATTTTAGTGGTTTGGTGATTAATGTGGTTATTTGAGTGCATGTTTGAGCAGATGAGTGGGTGAATGAATGGTTGAGTGAGTGCTTGGGTAGGTGAGAGAGTGCAGTTGAGTGCATGAGTGGTTGGATCGTTGAACGAGTACCTGAGTGGCTGAGTAAGTGAATGAGTGTTTAAGTAGTTGACTGAGTGAGTGATGAGAACCCGTTGAGTGCTATCTCATCCGTCTCTGTAGATCTGTAGTCGCTGGAAACTGATGAAAGCGCCAGAGAAACCAAAGAAGAGCTCTGCACAGCCTGCAAAAGCCAAATACGGTGAAGGCACACACACACACACCATGAACACAGAGACATGCACTAATCCAGCAGTCACAAACACTTGCACGTGCATGTGCACACACACACACATGCAGACAAGTACAGAAGTCGAGGCGTTGCTCACGCACACACACACACGACAAAAATCGTATCACCTTTAACAGACTTGGGGCAAGTATTGTTAGCAAGCGTCTCTGAAGATCCAGGATTACACGAGGGGTGGGTAGTCAACACCAGGCTCGGCTGCCTTTGTTTCCCCAGCACTGATGATTACACATCGTGCCCGGTACTCATTTAAGGCTCGGTCGACCTCGGGGAGGCCCAGGACTTGATCAAATATTTGCCATTGCTGTTGATCGCAAGCGGGAATTGAAATCAGGTCACTGGGTTTGCAGTGCATTAACCAGCACACTACTGCACGCACGCGCCATGAGTGACGGATCCCGGTGTCTGCAGCGGAGAAGAAGATGAAGGTGGAGCGCCCTCAAGAGGAGCCGGTCGCCGTACCGACTGTGCGAGAGCAGAAACAGGTGCGCCCCGCTCACTCGCGCTCCGGCGTTTCCACGGCCAATGGGGGAACTGGGAACCTAGATTTAAAGCTTTCGTGACTGCAAGGATCCATACTCTTTGGTTCTATTCGGTAGTCACGTAGGTAAAAAATAAAACAAAAATCACGACGTTTCGGCCGCTTGTGTTGTGGCTGAAACGTCGTGATTTTTGTTGTTTTATTTTTTACCTACGTGACCGAATAGAACCAAAGAGTATGAACTGGGAACCTGTTGCAGGACCTGCACCCCCGGGCCTTGCGTTTGTGACTGGGCTTCGTGGGACCCGGCCCCTCCTGGTGCCCTTAAGTCCCCACCCACCCACCCCCTCCCCACTCACTGCTGCCCTTTCCCATTCCATCTGAACACCAGCCTGTGTTGGGGTAAGACATTGCTTACAAAATTGCATACGAATTCAGATGCGTTATTCTTGTGAACATTCTGCATGTGTTTGAGCGAATTACGTCGTGGCGTGCAAATTTTTGCCGTCAATAAAGTAGGCATCGGTGCGCATCACAGCGGAATGCGAATGGTACATGGGCATAGAGCAATAAAAATGTAAAAAGAAACCCGTCGCGAACTCGGCGGCTTACACCGACTGAGCAAAATAAATTGCAACCGCATGAAAAAAAGTGCACAGGGAATCGCATAAGGTAAGGAGTAAATAATAATGAAATAAACTGTTTTTTCTTTCCCTGGTGCGCTGGTGATAACTCGACGAGGGTTAACGAATCGGTACCCTATCCTGTGACTCGTGACTTGATGCTGGTAGCATCGTGGGGATAACATTGGGGGAAAAGACAAAAATCCGACACAAACCAGAATACCTCCCCACTGCCGCTCTCCCCTCCCCACCCCCTCCCACTGTGTTGCCTTCATTCTCTCTCGTTCGGCCTCTCCCTTACCCCTTTCCATGGGCAGGGTGCCACACGTAGAGAGGCACCGGGGGCAGCCGAGGTCACGGAGGTCGGAGGGAAAAGGCAGCGCGCGGACTCGGACTCATCGCCAGCGCCACCACTCGTGCCAGATGACTTCACCCCCCACGAGTACACGGAGGCCGACGCTCACATCTTCACAGGTACACACACATCTTCACAAGTACATACGTGCACATCCACATCTTCACAGGTACACAGACACGCGCACATGTACATCATCATGGGAAAAACGCACATCTTCAAAAAAACGCACACACACACACATCTTTACAGGTAAGGTCAATGTGTGAATGTGAGGGTGGGTATGTGAAGGTCAATGTGAGCGAGTTTGAGTGGGCGAGTGAGCGAGTTGTTCTCTGTTCCAGCCGGGTGCTCTCGAGGAAGAGATCAGAACAGACACACGACTCGGCAGGACAAGGTGCGTACGTACTTCACATCACCGCTATCATCATCGTCGCCGTCATAACCACCACTACCATTGTCATCACACCATCACCACCCCTAATATTACAGTTTTATCACCATCACCACTACCATCAACACCATTACAGCTACCATCATCACCATCATGAAAATCACTGCTACCAACATCACTATCATAACTCCCATATTCATCACCATCATCACCACTATCATTGTCATCACCATCACCATCAATAACACAACCATCACCCCTACAACTAAAGTATTATCTCCACTACTTTTAACACCATCACCGCTACCATGATCACTGTCATAACCACCATATTCATCACCATCACCGTTACCGTCACCATCAACACCATTACCATCATCTCTGTAACCAGTGTTGCCTTCACCTTTAACGTCATTAACACCATCATTAATGCCGTCACCACCATCATAACCACATTCATTGGTACCACTGTCAACATCATCTTCATTCCCACCACCATTACCACGATACACGTCGTGTAGTGCATTGCGCATTGTGTTAAATCTTTGTGCTCCGCGTGCTTTTTGTGTCGTGTGCATGGTGTCTGTTGTGCGCATAAACGCGCATTGTGTGTGGTGTGTGTTTGATGTTGAGTACACATTTGCGTGTATCCGTTGTGTGTTTGTGCAGCATAAGTTGTGCGGGCGGGGGCAAGGTGGTCGTACAGTCTTCAGAGGATCGGCACGGGGCATGACGTACATGCAGGGACACAGTGGCCGGTAGGAGATCCCTCTCCCATCACCTATGTCGCCCTACGTGCATTCACGTGTCTTTTGTGTCCTCGTCGGACCTTGCATATCTAAATGTTTACCCCACGTGTCCTTGTGTGTCCCTGTGGGTCGCCGCAAGTCTAAATGTGTACTCACATGTCTCTGTAATGTCCCACCTTCTCTCGGTTAGTTCCCCGCATGTCCTCATGTCCCTCCGTGTCACTACGCATGCTGCGTCTTCCTTTAGATCATAGATCACGGTTCCGTGCATTTTCACGTGTGTTCCTGTGTATACGTATGCCTTTGTGTCTGCACATGCATCTGCTTGCCTTTGTGTGTCTCAGTGTCAACGGTGTCAACAGTGTTGCTTTGTGTCAGTGGTACTTCGTGTCTGCTTGTGTCTTCACGTGCCCCCCTGTAGCATTGTTACCATGCGTGTCGGTGTGTCACCGATGCGTTATAGCACATGTCATCACACAGGGTTCTCCCACTGGCACATCTGGCCCGTGAAGGCTTTTGTAGTGGCCTGCCGAGGTATAAATACAGGTTTCCCTCACTTTATGCGGTGGATAAGTTCCCAAAAAAAGGGCACACAAAGTGAAACCGCACAAGACAGCGTCCTGCCGAGTAGTATATACGTACACATGCAATGTTGTGTCACATCTGACCGCAAAGTGGCATATAGAGTGAGTTCAAAAGACATTTAGCGAATTTTGTGGAGAAATAGGTAAGCCGCATATACGTGAAATCGCACAAACCAAACCTGAATAAACTGTGGAAACCTGTAGATACAGGTTAGTGAGATGAAAAGTGATATACAAGAGATAGGGATGAGAGTTGGAGACAAACTATGGTGATTAGCTGTCACATAGCTGACGTTATGACGTAAATAAGTCACGTGACGTAACATGTACGCGTGGCACGTGATATTCCGTCGCTAACTTTTTGTAGCCCGCCAGATAATATTTCTGAAGAACCATTCGTTTTCATGTGCCTCTGTGCCAAGCACATGTCTGCATATCTCCATGTGGGTGACTCTGTGTTCCATAATCTCAAAATGCACCTAGCCTGGCACAGCTGCTACGGTCACATCACTCAATGGCGGCTGTTCTCTTAATTTATTCACTGGTCACTATCTGTGTCCTCAAATCTTGATGCTTGCATTTCCACGTGTGTGTGTGTCCCTCCACATCTTAAAAATAATATTCTGCATGTATTTAGCATCTTGCATGAAAATTCCATCTATAAACGTGGTAGAATTTGTAACACATGCAGTTTTCGCGTGGAGGCATGATAATACACAGACAAGCGGGCAAAATAGCCAGAACCAGTGCCAACAATTGCTCAAGCTCTGTGGTCCTATATTGAGCGGCCGGCATGTGGGTCAGGAGTGTTCCACTTTTCATCCCAGTGCGACCCGCGGTTGCACACTTCTCCGTGATGCAGGGGAGGCTCCCGGCAGGCGTTCCCGAAAAAATGAAGATGTGAAGAGAGGCGGTGAGAGTCCTGGAGGGGAGTGAACTGGCATTGGTGCAGGGAGGACAACAAACGTCTCCCATTGATACGAGGCGACATCAACAACAAACGCAATTAACAGCAACATCCAGGATCAACTGGCGAATTCGAACAACACGCAGTTAACAGCAACACCGAGTCAACTGGAGTATCTAACAATACATGGGAGTTAATAGCGACATCTATTCGGCCAGTAAATTCTAGCAACAGAGTTCACAGCAACTCCTAAAGTCTACCAGAGTACAAATAAGACACGTAGTTTACACCAACTGCTCGAGTCACACAGGGTCTCCTGTAACTGCGACGTTAACAACACACGGATACAAGTACCCTGTATTTTTATATGGCCAAGATTATATGGCCTTCCAAAGATACACAAAGAAGATACACCCCTTCGTCCCATCGTCTCTACTATCAGCTCCCCCACCTACAAACTGGCACGTTTTCTTGCTGATATACTGCGACCTTTCACTGGAAAAACCACCTCTGCGGTACTAAATTCTACTCACCTGGTATCGACAATCAAAGGCATTTCCCTGTCCCCAAACGACCTGCTTGTCAGTTTTGATGTGGTGTCCTTGTTCACCAAAGTCCCGGTACCTGACACCATCACTATCATTGAAGACCTGGTTCATCAAGGACTGCATACTGATGTACCCCCCCTGGTGAGACATTGCTTAACCAACACTTACTTCACCTGGAATGGAACTTTCTACAAACAAACTGAGGGCACCCCAATGGGCTCCCCCCTATCTCCGGTTGTAGCCAACGTATTCATGGAAAAATTTGAAACTGACGCCATCCAGACTGCCACTCTACGCCCGACCTTATGGAAGAGGTACGTTGATGACACCTTTGTCATCTGGCCACATGGCCAGCCTGCTCTAGACCAATTCCGCGACCACATCAATTCCATACACCCAGCCATCAGATTTACCATGGAGGTCGAAAAAGATGGCAAACTACCATTTTTGGATGTCTTAATTAAAAGAAGACATGATGGTTCAATGAGCCACTCTGTCTACAGGAAAGCTACCCATACAGATGCTTACTTGAAACCGGATTCCCACCACCATCCATCCCAGAAGAACTCCCTCATCAAGACTCTATACCATAGAACCCAATGCATTTCCGACCAGGAACACATTACCAGTGAACTCAAGCACGTACACCAGGCTCTCAGGGCTAATGGCTACTCCGACTACACAATCCGCAAAGCCATCACTCCAGTCATGAAGAAGGATCCTCTTGTGGAGCCACTCTTCCAGACATACAGTACCTGGGCGTTTACAAACTAAAGTGCCTCTGTGGTAGTAGCTACATTGGAGAAACCAAAAGACATATCTCGGACCGCATCCGCGAACACAAAGCAGACTTGAAACACGGTAGGACGAACTCCTCTGCCGTGGCAGATCACTGTTATAATTCAGTGGGCTCACATGACATTGACTTCTCCAAGACGGAGGTTCTTTGCAAACCAACCGGCTACCATGAGAGATTCGTTCATGAGGCCATTCACATATACAAGCACAGAGACAATTTCAACCGAGAAGATGGATTCAGGCTTAGTAACCACTGGAAAGATGTTTTAAATCATTTCTGTTCTTAATTAATTGTATTTTTACGATGACCTTCAGACCGCAGCTCTTTCGCCAGCATTGCCTCTTAATACCTCTCACACCACGGTTAATGGTATAGTTTTACAATATGGAGCATACTAGGGCCTCGCAGCTGTCTCTCTCCCCCTCCTCTGTTCCGACCATGGACGAACTCGTCCGTCTGAACGGGACCCGTAGCTATCCGTGGTGCTGAAATTTGAGGGTAAGAATTCACCCATTTTTTCGCCATATAGCATTGTGATATATAACGACTTATTGTTGGTAGCTTAGCTGATTGGAGAATATAGAGTTTATTGATAACATGAAGGTAATTTATATTTGAGTTTGTATTGGTTCACTATATAGTACTGTGAATAGCTCAGATGTGTAGTCATTTCTGTGACCAGTCACTAGCTAATCACTCAGTTGTTTCAATGCTGGATTCGCCTAGTTATTTCAATGCTAAATTCTCCTGTTTGATTTGTACTAAGGGCCTCGGTGAATGTGTATGCTCTGACTTTAACGTAGCTATTTCTGCAGCAGGTACAAGCTCTATTTCTGCAGCAGGTACAAGCTAACCACTCAGCTATCTCAATGCTAAATTCTATGCTAATTCCATTGTCAAGATGTGTATGCCTTAACTTAGCTATTTCAATGCTAAATTCTATGCTAATCCCTTTAACAATGGGTGCCTCTGCGGGTGTGTATGCTTTAACTTTTAACATAGCTATTTCTGTGACCAGTCACAAGCTAATCATTCAGCCATTTCAATGCTAAATTCTATGCTAATTCCTTTGTCAAGGCGCTTTGTTCCTCTCACACAGCTTAAAGGCCGTATCTGAACGTGGCTCTTTCACTCCAGCGCTGTCCTACCAGACAGTCTCGCCCCCTTCACCTGATGAAGGCCGCTTGTGTTGTGGCCGAAACGTCGTGAGAATATTATTGTTATTTTATTTTATAAATTTATTATTTTATTATCATTCTACGTGACTTTACCGAAAGAACCAAAGAAGAAGTACCCTGTATGGCCAGTAACACCCAGACTCAACGGCAACACCCCAAAATACACCCAGTGTCACCAACATCATCTCACATTATCATTAACAGCTGATAATACCAGCTACAGCCAGCTACATTGAGCATCACCAGCAAAATGAGTGATAAACCAGCTTTAATACTTTCCATCAAATAATGAGAAACTCATGTCCAGCGCGTGTAAATAATAAGTTTTCACACGTGCAATGCCCATGCACTCTCACACAATCACATGAACATAGATGTTAGCACTCACATGTGCACACATATGCGCAAGCTTTTTTGATAACCCTGCACCCCCTGCATTACCAGTTTAATGACTTGTTCCCACATGGATGTTGTGGTGCTGACAAGTAGACCGCAAAGAAATTATAGAAAAATAAATTTGGTTTCACGTTTTTAAGCCTTCTCTCCTGCAGGAGGGACTTTGTCAAACGTGTCTTTTGTCGCTGTGTGTGTAGGTGTTTAAGGTGGGGAGTGGTAATGAATGTTGAACTTTTTTCTTCATGCTTTTGGAGTCCCTGACTGCTCACAATCATTAAGGACCTTGATGATGGTGGGTAGGCCCGAGTAAAGCTACGTGGCTGGGAGTCAGAGCCATTCCCTGTTCACCTTTGGGTGCGACAGGGATGTGCTGTGGCTCCAACATTATTTAACATCTTTTTCGACAACGTAGTTCGAGAAGCCTTCCTTGGCTGTACTGGCGGAATATCCATCTGGTACAGATACAGTGGGAGGCTGATCAATGTGGTCAAGGGATAGCTCCCTATTGGTCAACCATTTATATATGCTGATGATCTGGTGATTGCTGTTCACTTAGAAGAAGTTGGAAGCGCTGCTGCTAGACCTGGAGCATGCTACAAACTTACCATCAGCCCCACCAAAACTAAGCACCTGGCTGGGTATTTTGTGCCATCAAACACTCCACCCCCTCAACTCCCGATTGGTGATGGGGCAGTTGTAGAGAGAGTGGAGAGTTTTCCATACCTGGGCAGTGTGCTTATGACCAGCTCCGATTTGATAGCAGAAGTCTCACTCCAAATCAGTCGAGTGGCATCTGTTCATCGGCTGGGTAAAGCTGTGTGGAAGCTTCCTGGTCTGTTGCTCCACATGAAGCCTCGGGTATTCACGGCCACCGTCATGCCCTCCTGTATTCTTGCGGAAAAGCGGACCCCCCCCCCCCCCAATGGAACATCTTCGCCAGTAAAACACATTCAGGCTGGCATGCCTACGATCCATCCTGGGTTTAGCCAGGCTGTATTGTGTGAGGACTTCACAAAATCTTGAAAGAGCTCGACAAAGTTCATCGGTGAGCTCCGGGAGGCAAGGCTGCGTTGGCTGGGTTATAGAGCCTGCATGTACAGCCACCGCATGCCTAAATAGCTTTTGTTCAGCCAGATAGAGGGGGCCAAATGGACGTGGCAGGGGCTCGAGAAGAGATGTAATCATGTGGTACAAGAGGATGTAGAGCTAAGTGTGCTTTCCGATGACTGGTACCAGCGGTGTCAAGATCGGCCTCTGTGGAGGAGGCTTGTGAAGGACGCTACTGGGTAGTTGGAGGCAGTCGCCCTTCAGCATGAACGGAGGGCTATGGAGCGACGCTCACCAACCCGAGCAAGCGCCAGGTGGCTAAACATAGTAGGTGGGCACAGTTGGGTGCACAGGTGGTGCATCGGCCAGTCGCCTCACTTTAAAGTGCACTTCGCCTGGCATAATCACCGTGGTGATGTCACCGCCACGGAGTGGCGAATGGAGGTTGTTGTTGAACTTCTTTCGCACCGTCTGCATTCAACCGTGCTAATCAGAGATGCGGGGGAAGGACAAACTAAACACAGTTTTTTAAGTTAGTTTTTAATCTAGATTTAAAAGTGCATATCACCAGTCGTTTCCTAATATCGTCAAGAAAGCATTTCAGACGGCCGAATAGGACTCAAAATGTCATTCAATTTATTTTATTTTATTTCTACGTGACTTTACCGAAAGAACCAAAGAGTAATTCCTGCAGTCACGAAAGCTTCAAATCAAGTTTGGATCGTAATTAGGTTACAAAATTAAGGTATGGAAAAGTTGAACAAGATACAGGGGTGTCTATCGATGTGTAAATAATGAACAATTCGTTGATTGGGATTGACGTTTAGGTTCACCAGGTGAGAAGAGCGCAAGACCTGGGTCACCAACATGACAAAAGCGATAGAGTGAAAACATGTACATGTACAACGGTGCAGAAAATAGAAATTATAGCAAAAACAGCCAAACAAAAACGAACACGAAACAAAACTCAACACACTCGCCATTAACACCGCTGAAAAGGAAAACGGATAGTCTGCGAAATGGCCCATCTTCATATCGCATATAATTTAGATCAATTATCGCTGGTATAACTCTAACACAATAAAAAAATCGCAAAAAAGTTGTATTATTATTACATATTTTTTAAATATAACTGACGCTGATTTAAAACTTTCGTGACTGCAGTAATTCATATTCTTAGCTCTTTCGGTAAAGTCACGTTGAAGGGAAACAATAAAATACTAAAATATATATAAAACAATAAAAATATTTTATTGTTTCCCTTCAACGTGACTTTACCGAAAGAGCTAAGAATATAACTGACGCTGTTAGCAGGGATATACATATTAATAGCTATATTTCATATTCTTAGCTCTTTCGGTAAAGTCACGTTGAAGGGAAACAATAAAATAATAAAACATATATAAAACAATAAAAATTCTCACGACGTTTCGACCATAACACAAACGGTCGTCATCAGGTGTGTGGGTTTGCATTGATGTAGACCACCCTTGGCAGTGTCACCAAAGCTCGGGGCGACGTTGAGTGACGCAGAACCGGCCAGGGTGGTGACACCTGGGGACAACACGTTGGGTCTCACGCAGGCCGAGTGGGGGCGGCTGCAGGTAGAGGATGTGACATTGTTGAGCTTGCGGCGCCGCGCTGAGTTGAATCGCAAAGACCCTGCTCATTGGGGACTTCGCAGGTAGTCCCTCAGAAGGACTTTTGATGAGGTGGGACGAGGGGCTGCAGCATCACTGCATGGTGGTTCCCACTAGCCTGCAGGGGTCGGTTGATGCGGGTAGTACACGAGAATAAATTGTTACACCTCAGGGTTCCAAAAACGTTGCCATCTCTGCAGGTGTCTGATTTGTCGCGACTTGCTTGTCGGGCTTGGGAAGTGGTTGTCGGTGGGACGGAGGATGTCGGCGGCATTGTCGTTGACAAGCCATCACTCTGGCACCCTGGCACAATGTGGCCCAGTTGCTCACACCGGAAGCAATTCGTGGGTTCTTGCGGTAGAGGGGGTCGCCCTCTCTCTCTCTGCCTCCGATCTCGGGGCCGTCGTCGTGATGTCTCCTCCCTGCGTCGACCCCAGCCTCGCACTGCCACCGCCAAGTAGCTACACAAGGGAGCAGACATCGCGGCTCTCGCGATTGTTCACCTGAAGACGGGCGCTTGTGTTGCGTTCGAAACGCCGTCATTTATTTTATTTCTACCTACGTGATTTTACCGTAAGAACCAAAGAGTATAGTGACACATGCCACGGGCCCCGCGCTTTCAAGGGCCCCCCACTTTCAAAGCGAGGGGCGTCTCGGCCTCCCCTCGCCTCCACTGCAGGAATTTCCTCTGCACATTGGATGGTGGATCGAAGGCGGCTGCCATTTCGGAGGGTGCCTCGTCCTTTCTCGGGGATGTCTCGGAACGCTGCCAGAGCGTTATCGTCGAGGGCCGTCGGCAAGGCCCGTAGAGCCTCCTCCTCCTCCGTTCATCCAACAGATTCGTATGCTGCTTCGAACCGACAGGTAAAGGCGGTCCGGTCACATTCCCTCTGCCACGAATTCCCTGACGGGAGGTAAATGTCTGGGTCGGCCCGCCGCTCCCTCGTGTGCTGCCGGAGCGATCGTGCCTTGCGTCGTTTCCCGTGCTTTGCACGAATTGGGGGGGCCGTCGGACGCGCTGTGCCGTCAGTGGGCGAATTGGTGGCCAGATGACCGCGTGGTCTCCCCAGCGGGAACATCGGCGGCTTGAAACCACCCCGTCTAAGTCCCCTTCTCGCCGCAGCCGTGGGTAATTGTGCGTCGAGCTGCGCCACGGACACCAAGAGGCTCTAGTTATTCTCATCATGCTGATCGATGTCTCTTGATGTCTCTTGTATTCTGTTCATCTGCTTCCCATTCTAGTGCTGGTTCGTCTTCGTCATCTGGTTTTCCCGACTTTCGGCATGCAGGGGACCCATATTTGTTTCCAAGGAGCCGTGACGTAAAACATTGATTATATCACACTTAATATACATTTAGTAATCTAACTCGGGTCGCTGGGTAGGTAGTGCTGCGTGCTAAACATTGTGCTTGCGTTCCCCACACACAGACACGAGGTCACGTATGCACATGCAGAAACACCCACGCGCGTTTACACACGGACACTCACGATCACGCGCATTTGTTTTTTACCAGCTAAGGCTCGCTGAGCTATTTAGCACTTTTTTTAAGTGACCCAGTCGCAAATAAAATGTCAATGAAGTGTATTAAAGCTTTCGTGACTGCATAAAATTACTCATCATACATACGTGACTTTACCGAAAAAAAACAATGAGTGAATGAAGTGTCTTATCATGTCGAAATATATTGCAGCCAAATACTCCAAACGCGTGTTTTTTAATGTGTAGGGAAAAACCGGAGAACCTGTAGTGGATTGCCTTCTTTATGAATCTTGGGGAGACCACAGAATCTAGGGGGTCTTGCAGCAGAAGGTTTTAAGGAGGGACGTTTAGTTGGTTCGATTAGGGAGGTCGAACTTGTGATGATCTTGTTAGTTTTTATAGTTAGGCTATTATTAGGGTATTTTTTATTTTTTGAGTAACTTCCATCGTTGAGTAGGTTCTGGATTTTGTTGTTGTACGAATCTTTATCCATAAATACAGTAGCGTTTCCTTTGTCTGCTGAGAAGATGACTATATCACTTCTGTTTTTTTAAATTCGCGAGTTCAGAGCGTTCATTTTTGCTGATGTTGCTAATGGGTTTCTTAGCATTCTTAAGAATACCTTCTTTGGTTCTTTCGGTAAAGTCACGTAGAATGAGAATAAAATAATAAATTGATAAAATAAAATAACACAATAATATTCTCACGACGTTTCGGCCACAACACAAGCGGCCTTCATCAGGTGAAGGGAGCGAGACTGTCTGGTAGGACCGTGCTGGAGTGAGAGAGCCACGTTCAGATCACGGCTTTTAAGCTGTGTGAGAGGAACAAAGAGCCTTGACGAAGGAATTAGCATAAAATTTAGCATTGAAAAGGCTGAATGATTAGCTTGTGACTGGTCACAGAAATAGCTATGTTAAAAGTTAAAGCATACACATCCGCAGAGGCACCCATTGTTAAAAGGAATTAGCATAGAATTTAGCATTGAAATAGCTAAATTAAGGCATTCACTTGTAACTGCTACAGAAATAGTTACGTTGAAGTCAGAGCATACACATTCACCGAGGCACTTAGTACAAATCAAAACAGGAGAATTTAGCATTGAAATAACTAGGCGAATTTAGCATTGAAATAACTGGGTGATTTGCTAGTGACTGGTCACAGAAATGACTACAAATCTGAGCTATTCACAGTACTATATAGTGAACCAATAAAAAACTAAAATATAAATTACCTTCATGTTATCAATAAACTCTATATTCTCCAATCAGCTAAGCTACCAACCATAAGTCGTTATATATCACAATGCTATATGGCGAAAAAATGGGTGGATTCTTACCCTCAAATTTCCGTACCACGGATAGCTACGGGCCCCGTTCAGACGGACGAGTTCGTCCATGGTCGGAACAGAGGAGGGGGAGAGAGACAGCTGCGAAGCCCTAGTATACTCCATGTTGTAAACCATACCATTAACCGTGGTGTGAGAGGTATTAAGAGGCAATGCTGGCGAAAGAGCTGCGGTCTGAAGGTCATCATAAAATTACAATTAATTAAGAACAGAAATGATTTCTGTTCTTAATTAATTGTAGAAATGATTTCTGTTCTTAATTAATTGTAATTTTAAGATGACCTTCAGACCGCAGCTCTTTCGCCAGCATTGCCTCTTAATACCTCTCACACCACGGTTAATGGTATGGTTTACAACATGGAGTATACTAGGGCTTCGCAGCTGTCTCTCTCCCCCTCCTCTGTTCCGACCATGGACGAACTCGTCCGTCTGAACGGGGCCCGTAGCTATCCGTGGTACGGAAATTTGAGGGTAAGAATCCACCCATTTTTTCGCCATATAGCATTGTGATATATAACGACTTATGGTTGGTAGCTTAGCTGATTGGAGAATATAGAGTTTATTGATAACATGAAGGTAATTTA
Source organism: Petromyzon marinus (assembly GCF_048934315.1). Classification (NCBI taxonomy): domain Eukaryota; kingdom Metazoa; phylum Chordata; class Hyperoartia; order Petromyzontiformes; family Petromyzontidae; genus Petromyzon; species Petromyzon marinus. The sequence continues at coordinate 58,826 of NW_027423268.1, forward strand.
TATTTTAGTTTTTATTGGTTCACTATATAGTACTGTGAATAGCTCAGATTTGTAGTCATTTCTGTGACCAGTCACTAGCAAATCACCCAGTTATTTCAATGCTAAATTCGCCTAGTTATTTCAATGCTAAATTCTCCTGTTTTGATTTGTACTAAGTGCCTCGGTGAATGTGTATGCTCTGACTTCAACGTAACTATTTCTGTAGCAGTTACAAGTGAATGCCTTAATTTAGCTATTTCAATGCTAAATTCTATGCTAATTCCTTTTAACAATGGGTGCCTCTGCGGATGTGTATGCTTTAACTTTTAACATAGCTATTTCTGTGACCAGTCACAAGCTAATCATTCAGCCTTTTCAATGCTAAATTATGCTAATTCCTTCGTCAAGGCTCTTTGTTCCTCTCACATAGCTTAAAAGCCGTGATCTGAACGTGGCTCTCTCACTCCAGCGCGGTCCTACCAGACAGTCTCGCTCCCTTCACCTGATGAAGGCCGCTTGTGTTGTGGCCGAAACGTCGTGAGAATATTATTGTGTTATTTTATTTTATCAATTTATTATTTTATTCTCATTCTACGTGACTTTACCGAAAGAACCAAAGAAGATGAATCATTGCAGTCACGAAAGCTTTAAATCGAAATTCTTAAGAATAGTTGCTATTTCAGCTCTCGCAACGTCTGCTTGGATGTGTCCTATGCCTTTAAGGGCCACATCGACCTGAGAGATGATATCATCTACAGGAATATGTTTCACCGCACGTCATGTTGCTCTCGTTTTGCGGTGAACAGCACACCATTCTAAAACCTAAAATGGTATGCCAAAAGGAAATATATCGGAACTCTGCTCTGTCTCTATGTATAAACAAAAGTATTATTTAGCACATTGGCCTATTGGCTTTTCAGTCCGTGTCTCACTGCTAAAATTAGTAATGGGCAGCCCCAAAACCCTCTTGCAGCCTCTCCATACAATAGCCATTGTTAACAGTTGATTGCATGCGATTCTGCATTACCCAAAATACCGTGCAGCATCTCCAATCTGTCGCGTTATTATGGCTGCCGTGGTCACGTGACGGACTCGATGGACCCCGAGGAGCGATTCGAAGGGCCGGTGGATGCCACCGACACCATCCTGGAGCGTGTGGTGGGTGAATCTTACTTTAGTACGAGTGCAGCTGGGCTAGTGCTGGGCTGATCTGTATTTCCATGAACTGTAGTGTTTTTCCACCGTGATTGCCACGCTCCCCTCTTATTGACCAGCTCTTGGTTCCCAGCAACCCTCGTCTGGCCGTATGGTCTTACTGTTGCTAAGCAGAGACACTGAAGTCTGAAATGCAAGGCGTTTGGATTGAAGACTAGTTATGCTGATGTGGTTGTGTATTTCACACGTGTGTAGTTTGTACGTGTGACTGTGCTTGCTTATTGCACTTTGTATTGACGCTCAAGTACATGTCTGGTTGGGAGTATGGCGATGTGTGTGGTAATATGTGATGGTGTATATTTCTATGTTACTGGTTGTGTTTACATGTTGTGTTAATGTGTAATATGTAGGATGTAAGGTTGCATTAGTCATCGGATGTGTGGAAACGCATGTATTGACCAAACCACCCTAGATCTCCAATGATTAGCAGGATTGTGCATGGATATTGCTTGCATGAATGATCACAATTCCTAATCGTTATTATATGTTCCCTGCACCTCCGATTAGCATGGTTGGCTACATACGGTGTAAAATAAGTTCAACATACAAAATTCATTTCATTCTCTACTCTACGTTCCCACATTGATGCTCCCCACCAACACACTAACCCACACTGAACAAATGTGAAGTATGGTCAATTAACCCCCTCAACCCAAATTGCATGGGGAGGCCCTCATCGATGAAGTGCTGATTGAGTGAGTTGTAAATGGAGTTGTAAATAGGGTGTATGGTTGTTGCGACATGAGTAGTAGGTGTCATGTGATGTCATGTGATTGTTGAGTGTTGTATGTGATTGTATACTTTTTTTACGTGGCTTTTATGCCTTGTGTATACAATTGTGTAATTATGTCGCTGTGTGTAGTTACATAGTTGTGTTGTGTATGTGGTTGTGTCATTGTTTTGCTTCGTGTAGTGATTGTCGTCTGTTGTGCATGTGGTTGTGTAATAATTTTTCCCTGTGTGGTGCAGGGCACGTTGTTGGACGAGGTATCAGGGGTGAACAAAAATAAGGCCCCCGTGCTCCCCCAGGGAACCCTGCCCCCCAAGACCATCGTGTCCTCGTGGAATCGTCGGGTACACAAATACACGACATTCACGACGCAACACACGACGAGTATGCACTAAATTCACACGCGTTATACGTGAAGTGTTGGATCCTCGCTGCCTGAAGATCACAGGAGACGGTCTTAGATGATTGGCAGATGCACCAACTGTGACATACACACAACAAAGGCATTTGGGACCCCCACACACACAAGACATATGTATGAAGTGGTTGGGTGGCTTACGATTAATACTGGATCAGAGATACTTGAGCTGGTACCACTGTGATCCTGGGTTTTAATCTGGGTTTCAGCCACCGAAATCTCAGGTGTATTGAGATGGTCTCCATCTAGTCACCAGAAGATTGAAAACACGTTTCAACCTTCTGTCAGTTCACTGCTGTATGACTATAATTAATATAAAACGTGACACACTCAATTCAAAGCGTGTGTCTTAAACGTACAAATCAATTTTAATGAATCTGTAACGTTGCATGCCTAGTTGTCGTCGACAGTGATCCGCTGACTCAACGTTTCAGTACTCTGCTGAGTCAGCATCTCGGCTCTCACGCAGAACCAGGAGTTTGCCTCGGCGCGAGGCCGCACATTCCACGCGCTGCAGGCCAAGAACATCGCACGGCCACAGCTCAGCTTCACGCAGAGAGTGGACAACTCAAACGTGCCTTTCCTGCCCAAGCTGCGTGTGAAGCCCAATGCCCTCAAGCCGCTGCCAGCAGGTACGGAAACACATCAGGGACACATACGGCCCATGGGGCCAGATGGCATGCAACCACATTTCATACAACCCATGACTTTGATGTGTGTTGAAATTTTTTGCGCACCGTCTTACGTAGCCAACCGTGCTAATCAGAGGTGCGACTGCACTTTATATATCCCGTAACCACATGAGGCCGAGCATTTTGAAATGGCACTCAAAGAATATTCATCTCTCGCTGAATATTCATCACACTCGTACAAATAAGCACATATGTTAACATGTAATAAATGACTAATGCATCTCAAATCTTCTCATGCTGTGACATGGATCACTTTACATAAAGAACCAAAGAGTATGGATCATTGCAGTCACGGAAACTGCAAATCTAGAATATTGCATAAAAGCTGTTATGTATGCAAATAATTACATCGAGGTGCATGCTGGGAATTACTGACAAGAAGAAGACGAATACAAACTGGAAAACAAATGGAAATAAAATATGGATTGTTTTGGGGAATCAAGTTGCCTTTGGCAGGAAGCTTTACTCAAAAGGATGGACAAGAAAGTTAATGAAATAACAGCCAAAGGAGTGAATCTTTTAATATGACCACCGTGGTGATTGTGTGATGAGATTTGCTCATGCACAGACGTGAGATGAATTGTTGAATCACTCGACAGTGAAGTATGGGGAGGCCTTTACCCAGCAGTGATAAACGACGGCTAATGAGGTTGGTGTGAATGTGTGTTTGTGTGATTGCAGCACTGCGTTTACGCCGGGACGTGCGCCCGGATGACCTGGACGTACCTCCCGCCCTCGCTGACCCCCTGCACCAGCAGCGTACGCATACACAGGAAGACGTGTACGTACACACACACACACTAACATACAGACACACGCACAGATGCACACACCAATACCATCGGAGGCACAAAGATATGTACTCATGCATGCATCAACACAATAAGATTCATGTATATACGTACTAATGGAGGCACATATAAAACAACAACAACAAGCACAATTTACCACTAGTGCTAGGCTAGGTACACTCTGAGGCCATGTGAAGTGTTGAAGGCTCACTGGCAGGAGGATAATATAGATTGTTGTGCTGTTTGTGAGCACTTATGAAGATTGGCACAGCACACAAGGGGGTAGTGTGGGAAACACCATGCCCAGGTGCTGTTTATCTCCCCATTACGGATGTATATACACTGCACTAGGTACTCATTCAAGGCGGAGTTGACCTAGCAAAGGCTCAAGACCTGTTCAGAAATTCTCCAATTGTAATATGAGGCGCAAATATATCGACTTGTACACTGATGTAAAAAGTTGCGCAAAGATGTGTACGCTTAAATCTTGACTTAAAGCTTTCGTGACTGCAGGAATTCATATTATTTGGGTATTTTGGTAAAGCCACGTAGATAGATCAAATAATAAAAAATAATAAAGATAAAAATAATAAAAAATAATAATATCACGACGTTTCGATCGCAACACAAGCAATCGTCATCAGGTGAGAAATATTGCGATAGAGCTGAGAATATATGGTGGGAGCGCTGCTAAGGTAAGGAGTTATAAAAGTTTGGGATGGGTGTAGCCCAAGGGTCAGTTGGAGGGGCTACAGATGAAATTTGCATGTAAATGTAAGATCGGGTAAATCTTGACAAACGAAGCTGTGGGGGTGGCCATTGTATTGTGAGAGATTAACATGTCAATGCAAGATATTAGCATGCCAATGTAAGAGATTAGAATGTCAATATAAGAGATTTGCATGTCTATGTAAGCTCGGATAGAGCTCGGCAAGAGCATCGCCACATGGAGGTGGAAAAGGATGGCAGGCCGCCATTTACTAACACGGCTAACGGTGGTTGTGTTAGTGAATGTAACTCAAGAGAGTCAAATAACTGCTAACATAGGGAGGGAGGGAGGGAACATCACAGCCGATTTTGACCTAAACTGTTTAATAACGTCCTTCCAATGATTGCTCAGTTTGTACCCATCGGTTGAGCTTACATTTACAAGCAAATTCCTAACATTGACATGCTAATCTCTCAAAATATAATGGCCACAGCTTCATTTGTCAAGATTTACCTAATCTTATTACAGACACGATTTCAACCGAGAAGATGGGTACAAACTGAGCAATCGTTGGAAGGACGTTATTAACCAGTTTAGGTCATAACTGGCTGTGATGTTCCCTCTCTACCTACCTATGTGAGCAGTTATTTTCAACTCTCTGTTACATTCACTAACACAACAACTGTTAGCTGTGTTCGTAAATGGCGGCTTGCCATCCGTTTCCACCTCCATGTGGCGAAGCTCTTGCCGAGCTCTATCCGAGCTTACATAGACATGCAAATCTCTTATATTGACATTCTAATCTCTTACATTGGCATGCTAATATCTTGCATTGACATATTAATCTCTCACAATACAATGGCCACCACCACAGCTTCGTTTGTCAAGATTTACCCGATCTTACATTTACATACAAATTTAATCTCTAGCCCCGCCCACTGACCCTTGCGCTACACCCATCCCAAACCTTTATAACTCCTTAGCAGCGCTCCCACCATATTCTCAGCAGCTCTCCTGCGATATTTCTCACCTGATGACGATAGCTTGTGTTGTCATCAAAACGTCGTGATATTGTTATTTTTTTATCTTTTTTTTATCTACGTGGCTTTAACGAAAGACCCAAACAATATGTGTACGGTTACATGCAGACACGCAAACGCAAATCAGATACACAAACAAATAGACATTGATACACACCAGAGTGTATTTGTGTTTCATACAAGTGTGTCTGTCCTGTGACTTCCCATCAGTGAGCATTCACTGCTCGTCATGGCTTTGGAATGCACCTTGCCTGGTGCTGATGGTCTGCTGATGGTACCAGCCAGTGCTGAATTGTTGCTGCTGTTGTGTGCCCATGTGTGCGTGCAGCTTTGTCCACTCATACCAGTTTGAGCTGGAGAGTTTCACTCCCAGTGAGGAGCTCCTTCAAGAGCCAGAACCACAGGTGAACACACACGTACACACAAGTACACAAACACGAATGTGTATATACATACAAAGACAAAGGTCCCCCATATAACCTGAACATACTTTTGTGGCAAGTGCTGTTAGCGAGCACCTCCGAAGGCCGGCATGGCAAACGAGGGGCTGGGTGGTCGATACCACACCCGGCCACCTTTATCTCTTCAGTACTAATGTTTACGCACTGCACCATTTACTCAGTTGAGGCTTAGTCGACCAAGGGGAGGCCCAGAACCGGTTCAAATGATCGTCACTGGTGTTGGCTTTGAGCAGGAATCGAACTTGGGTCGCTGGGTTCATAGCGTAGTGCGCTACCGCTCCTCACATACACGTATACACACAACAAAGTGCTGGTGCTACTGCTGGTGATGTTACTTTTAACAGTGTTGATGGAGATGATGAACATGGAGCTGGTAGTGGTTGTTGGTGTTATTGTTGATGGTGCTGATGTTGTTGGTTCTGCTTGTGATGTTGATGGTCTTGATGGTGCCATTGAGCAGAAGTTCCGGCCTCTGGAGGAGACGCCACTGACCTTAGTGACCTCCTTGGAAGAACTAGTGCAGGTCAACGAAAAGCTGCTCCAGTGCAAGGAGTTCGCTGTGGACCTTGAGGTAAGGGCGGTGTGAGTGTGTGTGTCGGCGTGAGTGTCAGTTTGTGGGAAGCTGTAGTGTAGTGGTTAGCATTCTACACTATGAACCCAGCCACCCGAGTTCGATTCCCACTCATGGGCAACACTCGTGACAATTATCTGAACCGGTCCTGGGCCTCCCCTAGTTTGACTCGGCCTCAATTGAGTACCTGGTGCGATGTTTAAAAACATTGTCGCTTGGGAGACAAAGGCGGCCGGGCATGGTGCTGGCCACCCAACCCCTCGTGTGCCGTTTCGGCCTTCATAGGTGCTCTCTAACAGCACTTGTCCCAACAGTCTGTTAAAGCTCTACGGGGGATCTGTGTTTGTTGTCTGGGTGAGTGCCAGCATGTGTGTGTGACGTGTGTGGTCGTATAATATCGAGTTGTGATGTGCGGTTGGTTTGTTGGGTTGTGCCGTCTGTGTGCTTTCGTCCCGCTCGACCGCCTATCTGCCTCTTCTACTGTTGTTTGTCTGCCGACCGTTGAGCGGCTATTCCTGTGCGTGGCCCCGTAGCATCACTCATAACGTTCCTTCCTGGGCATCACCTGCCTCATGCAAATCTCGACGCGCGAAGAGGACTTCATTATCGACACACTGATGCTGCGCAACGACCTGCACATCCTCAACGAGGCCTTCACCAACCCCAAAATTGTCAAGGTGAGAGGCACGCGTGCACGTAGACATGCATAAACAAAATAATCGAGTGAGACAGCATCCCTCTCCCTCGCCGACTTTGTAGCACGACGCCTGGGTCCCTCCAGCTTGCTGCCAATGTATCATTGCACTGCCTGCACACTCGATATGAATGCCATTGGGTGAATGTTTACGACAGTAAATTGCACTTGTATTGCACCTAAAGCGTAACAAACATCTCGGGGCGCAGAATTACACGGGGAGAACAGGAGGGAGCAGAATTTTTTATTTTATTTAAAGCTTTCGTGACTGCAGGGATTCATATTCTTGGTTCTTTCGGTAAAGTCACCACGTAGAAGGGCAACAATAAAATAATAAAAATATTAAACAATAAAATTCTTGCTGTGGTTTTCACACCTGATGACCATTGCTTGTGTTGCAGTCGAAACGTCGTGAGAATTTTATTGTTTTATATATTTGTATTATTTTATTGCTTCCCTTCTACGTGGTGGTGACTTTACCGAAAGGACCAAAGAATAGGAGGGAGCAGGTCGGACCGAGCAAGGGAAATAGAGAAAGGAAGCAATTAAGGGGGGCTGGCTGCAGCCATGCCTTGTTGACAGCGGCGGCGGCGACGATGGTTACTAGGGACGTTGTAACCATATCTTGAGCACCGGCCACGTGAGAGGCGTGGTGCTTGACGCGGCGACGCAGTGGCGCAGTGATTGCCACGGTGACGTGGTGATTGACGCTGCGGTGTGGCGGGGGCGCAGGTTTTCCACGGAGCGGACTCGGACATTGAGTGGCTGCAACGTGACCTGGGCCTGTACGTGGTGGGCCTGTTCGACACGCACCCAGCGGCGCGCTCCCTCGGCCTCGCCAGAAACTCGCTCGCCCACCTCCTCATGCACTACTGCAGCCTGTCTACAGACAAGCAGTACCAGCTGGCTGACTGGCGCATCCGGTACGCACGCCGCACTTGCTCGAACCTCTGCATACGCACGCGCATGCACGGGCTAACTTTTACACACGTACAAAAACAAAGGCAAAGATCCCCTGTATAGCCTCAACTAATTGTTGGGGAAAGTGCTGTGAAGGAGGGGGTGGGTGGCCAGTACCATGCACGGCCGCCTTTGTCTCCCCAGTGGTGATGTTTACACACCGCTACACCAGGTACTCATTTGAGGCTGAGTCGAGCTAGTGAAGGGCCGGGACCGGTTCAGATAATTGTCACAGGTGTTGGCCGTGAGTAGAAATCGAACTCGTTTCACCAGGTTCATAGCACAGGGTGCTAGCCGCTACTCTACTGCTTACACATTCACACACAAGGACAAAGATCCCCCGTGTCGCCTGAATAGACTGCTGAATCTAGTTGGCCAGGGTGAGGAATTGAAGTCCCATCACTGGGTTCATAGAACAGTACATATGAAGCACTTTCACCCCCCCCCCCCCCCTCCTCAAATTATCTTAGCGAGCCCCTATTAAGGCTGGCACAATGTTTGAGAGGGTAATGTGGTAAGCATCATGCCTGACCTCCTTTGTTTCCCCAGTGCTGATGTTCATATCTTATACTAGGTACTCATTTAAGGCCCAGTCAGTCTTGGGGGAGGTCCAATACTGGTTAGCCTTCACCGGAAATGAAACATGGGTCAACAGATAAATGTTGCGGTACTTTAATATCTGCGTCTCATACACACTCGCATGCACACACTCACACACAAACACATACACACTCACAATTGCATACACACGCACACAAACACTTGCACACTTCCACGTATGCACGCCACACACACACAGGCCTCTCCTGCCAGACATGCTGCACTATGCGCGTGCCGACACGCACTACCTGCTGTACGTGTACGACCGCGTCCGCGCCGACCTGCTCACCAAGGCGCTGGGCCGACCCAACCTCCTGCAGCTTGTGTGGGACCAGAGCCGAACTGTGGCCCTCAAGGTGAGTGGCGCGTGGGCAATGGCTGAGCCAGGATTTTCAGGTGGGGGGGGGGGGGGGCAACCCCTCCAAGCAATGAAAAAAGTTAGTGTTAGTAAGTAAGGACTTGTCCTTTGGTTTTTATTTGACGCGTGTGCGGCGATGGCGCAGCCATCGATCGAGGGTCGGGTTCGAACCGCGTTGTGTGATCGGCTTCGCGCTCGCTGAAGGTGTTGATGCCTTCAGGGAAGTCGTGTCCTGTATACGCAACTGCGCACAATTCTGTGAGTCACTTATAACTGCTTTGCCGTTACTTATTACCAATTATGGACTCGGACTATTGTCCTATCATCTCATAGAGTCCCTGACACGTAATAATATGCTACAAAGTGGCAGTGAAGGTCGCAAAATGCCGATCGGATCATTGGGGGGGCACGTGCCACCCCACCCCCCACTGGCTCCACCAGTGAGCAAGTTGCAAGCCTATCTTTGTAAGCAAATCCACCATTCTCACTCTCGATCGGGACAGTTTTCCCACCTCTCCAAAAATATTGTTTATTCCGTTACAAGTCCTCAAGCAATAAATAAAGAATATATTTATCTTTTTTACTAGATCAACGAAGTGATATAGTTCATGGTGTAATGTGTGTAGACTATTGTCCTATCATCTCATAGAGTCCCTGGAACGTAATAATATGCTACACAGTGGCAGTGGAGGGGGTCTCAAAATGCCGATTTATGTTCAATGTGGTGACTCGGGCCCGCCGTACCGTTTTAATGTTCATGCATCCTAATTAGTGCATTCGCGATAAAAATTCCCACAGGAAACATTGGTTACCGACTTTCAGAACTGGTAATTGATGCTGAAAACAATTACCAGTTAACCGATGATCGTTTTAACAACCCTGGTAATTATTGCTGCCGCTGTCACTACTTGCGTGGTTCCATCTCCCTCTCTCTCCCTGTGTGCGTCTGTGTGTGTGTCTCAGCGCTACCACAAGCCGGTGTTCACCGAGGACTCCTACCTGGAGCTGCTGCACAAGCACAAACAGCCACTGGATGTGCAGCAGAGCAGCGCCGCCCGGCTCCTGTACGCCTGGCGCGACCGCACGGCACGCGCCGAGGACGAGAGCACGGGGTGAGAGCGCACGCGGCGCTGAAATAGCCGTGTACTGCACTGCATAGCATAGTGCAGCAAAGCACGGGACTTTCCAACAGCGTAGAATAACACAGCAAACGGAACAACACCACAGTGTTCAAAATTTTTAACTTGATTTATCAGAATATTTATTTAGACTGGAGGAATCCGATGAGCTATGAACTCTTTATCACAGATGTCCAGAGTAGCGACAAATGTATGAATATAAAGTATATAAGTACAAATTGCATAATTACATTAATTACTGTAGATTTTTTAACACTCAATGCACTTTAGGGCAAGGCAGCAAAACAACAACAAAAACGATCCAAGACCGCACCAAAACAACACACAGTCTAAATTTTGATTTAAAACTTTCGTGACTGCAGTAATTCATATTCTTAGCTCTTTCGGTAAAGTCACGTTGAAGGGAAACAATAAATAATAAAATATTTATAAAACAATAAAAATTATCACGACGTTTCGACCATAACACATTAAAATGGAAATATCGATACACGGGTGTTTATAATATAGCACAGTCAAACACTGGGGTGTACGACGCAGCACTTTTTAATTTACCTGATCGTGATCCTGAACCAGTTGTAGAAACTTCACATTCCAGTGCCGTAGGTCAATGGTTGCGTAGTACGATTACTGTCGCTGTTGCGTTGTTGGGCCTGTACGGCCTGTGTGATTGTTGTTATTGCTGAGATGTGCATTGTGCCCTGGCCTGACCAGTGTGTGTTGTGCTGTTGCTGTCACAGATAAGTCCTCCCAAACCACATGCTCATGAAGATCGCAGAGGAGATGCCTCGGTAAGCCGCGCACGGTTGTGGTGGGGCCGGTGGTGGCAGGGACAGTTGGGATGGTGGTGCGAGTGATACCCATGATGGTATTGACAGCGGTGGTAAGATTCGCCCTCCAACAACAACGAAGGTCAGAAGAGCGATGCTCACAATAAAGAGCGGAGTGCCGGGCGGCTAAAATGCAGCAAGTTGGCACAGTCGCGTGCACAGCTGGTGCATCTGCTCCAGTCATTGCAGTCAGTCAACCCATGGCACCTGGCTCTGTTCCGTGAGCTCCTGTTAACGAGCCTTCGACACTGCACGTGGCTTCGGAGTGCACCTGGCCTGAGACAACCGCCATGGTGATGTCACCGCCACTTATTGGCATATGGCGCCTGTTCTTGTTGTTGGTAATAGTGGTGGTGGCTGATGATTGTGCTGGTAGTAGTGAGAGTGGTAGTGATAGTGTTGATGGTGGTGCCACTCATAATGTTTTGATGTGGATGGTGATCTGGATGCTGGTGATGATATGGATATGGTGATAGTATGATGGTGATGATGAAGGTTGCATTGTGGTAATAGCATTGGTTAGTATGATCCTGATAATGACCAGGCTATATATATGTACGCCAGACAAGACAGGCTTTACGTACGTATGCCAGCCTGAACACAATATACATACGTACGCCAGGATGAACAGGCTATACATACTCATTGGTTTTTTCGGTAAAGTCACGTATGTAGAAATACAATAAATAATATAATTTTATATATTAAAATTATATTATTTATATTAATAAATAATATAATTTTATTGTATTTCTACATATGTGACTTTACCGAAAAAACCAATGAGTAATTTTATGCAGTCACGAAAGCTTTAATACTTTATTAGGCTATACATTCATAGACTTTCCTGAGCTGCCTATACGCACGTACGCCAGAATGAACAATATACGTATGTACACCAGCATGAATAGGATATATGTACGCCATCTTGAACGGATATGCTTTTGCCAGTATCAACGGCTATATGCACCCTAGTCCATGCCATTGCTGTTTGATGCAAGACAGAGAGGGAGTGCTGGCTTGTTGTAACGTTGTGCTGTTTCTGTGAGATTGTGTTGTTGCTGTGACGTGGTTTTGCCGTGATGTTGCATTGCTCTGGCGTTGTGTTGTGACGCGTGTCGCTGCTCTAACATGTTGACATCGTCGTTGCCGACGCAGGGAGCTGCAGGGCGTGCTCGCGTGCTGCAATCCGGTGCCGCCCCTCTTGAGGCAGAACGCCAATGAGCTGTGACAGCTCGTCAAGCAGGCACGCCTCGTCCCGCTCATCAAGGTGAGCGCAGAAGCGGAGGCGGCTCGGTGGAGCAGCGAGGGGTTCATAATGGACAGCCACGGTTGAGATACGGATGAAGGATAGATAGGGCAAGAGAGTCGGAGAACGAGAACAGAGACAAAAGAGTGGGAGACAGAGACTGAAAGTCATAGGGGGAGAGGGATAGCGAGCGGTCAGAGGCAGAATGTTCATAAATAAATATAATCAAACATTTCATATAATCTTGATTTGAAGCTTTCGTGACTGCGGGAATCCATACTCTTTGCTTCTTTCGGTAAAGTCACGTAGGTAGAAAAATATTAGATCACGACGTTTCGATCGCAACACAAGCAATCGTCATCAGGTGGGACAACCACACCAACTGCTGAAGACAGCAGTGGGACAACCACACCAACTGCTGTCTTCAGCAGTTGGTGTGGTTGTCCCACCTGATGACGATTGCTTGTGTTGCGATCGAAACGTCGTAATCTATTGTTTTTCTACCTACCTGACTTTACCGAAAGAACCAAAGAGTATGGATTTAATATAGGTGGTGACTGGGTGGCTCCTGGGGCCAATACTGGGTCAAACACAATGATCCGGCACTGTTTCAATAATAATTTTTTTACTTGTGACACACTGCACATTATTCGCTCACTCGAAGCGAGAGAACAACTCAGAGGCGTGAGGAGGAACCACAGACGAGCGGGAAAGGCTACCAGGCGGTGAGCCTGTGCCAAATTTCCCCCCAAACTTTGTGGTCGTCTATATATGAAGGTGTTATCAACCAATTAATGAGTGTTTACATATGGGAGGGAACCGGAGTTCCTGGAGAAAACCCACACATGCGAGGAGGCAACAGTCGATCCCATGCAGAACGAATGATGAAGTTAACCTTTGCTGTACCCCCTTCTAGCAGGCCATGCTATGACACCTGAAAAGCAACGGGAAGGGAGTTTAACACCATTTGTGTGATCCACCCACCCTTGTTGCCTCCATAGTGCTGGGTTACAGGACTTCGCCACCAACACCACCCGGCTAAGATCCTAGGTTTTGGATCTTGGGAGTTTCAGCCACCCGTGGTTAAACGACGTTCACAAATGTAGCGAGTTGATGGTCACAACCAGGCACAAGTGACTGCAAAAATAATGACTCGTTGCAGTAAAGGTTGCGTTTGTTTAATAATCTTTGCTGCTGTTCCCGCAGAGCGAAACGCCCATCAAGGCTCCATCGAGAACATTCATCACCCGGGCAGAGGTGACCAGAGACCAAAACTCATCACACAAATGCCATCTTTACTTGCGATTATAAACTCGACATCTCATTTTCTCATCCGGCACAGAACTCTTCATTTGTGGTTCTTTTTTAAAATTCCACGTCCCCAAACCGTCGTGACAATGAGGAGCTCAGTTCATGTCCGTCCTTAGAGTGTGAATAATGTTACGATTGTCGTGTAGGTTGACACCCCTGTGTGATTTTGTTGGTTCATTGCCTGACCCTGACAGTACAATCTAGATGTTTCAATCCCCCAAAGGTGACATTAATGGTATCATTTGTATGCCCACCCTAGTGTGGCACTGATTGTTCAATCAATTTTCTTCTGTGTTTTGACAGCGATTGGAAAACCCTCTCTTGTGTCCTCACGATGGCTTATCATTGGACGACAGGCAGCCAATCACAAGGCACGGTACTGAAGGTAGCTCACACTTAGTTGTGCTGGTTATATCGGCAAAGCTCATGATATGGATTATATATTTTTTATTCGTGACCAGTGATGTGTACACCTAGCCTGTCACGAGTAAATTTCATTTTATTGACATGAAAAAATACCGTGCTGTTTTTTAATATCACACTTATAATTTGAGTAGTAATCATACAAATAATTGCCATGTTCTGCGTACAAATTAAACATAATTTAGTGAAATAAATAACAAGTAATGTCCTGACTGCATTTACAGTGGGGCACAAGCAAAATAACAAAATACTTTTCAGTAACATTGTCCTAAAAGTAAAACTTACATAATAGGTGATGTTTTAAGCAATGACCCTTCTTTGGCTGCTGCGTGTATGTGCGTATTATTTCTGTGACTATCTTTGCGTCTATGTCTGTGTTCAATTGCGTGCATTTCCATTCATATGTGTGTGTATTCATTCCTGTATCTCTGTTAACGTGTCTTTATTTGCCTGTCTGCATGCGTACGTTTTGTGTGTCAGCGGTTGCAACAGGTGTGTGGCCCTGTATATTATTGCTTGTGTGTGGGTGTGTGTGTTCACGTGTGTATTGTTCAGTCTGTATCTCTGTGCATCTTCTGTGCTAGCTTATGTCTGTATGTCACTAGAGAGCGGCTGTGCAGTGGTAGTGTGTAGTGGCACGATCCTGATGGCCTAAGTTCCATTCCCGGTCACGACGAACAGCAGTAGTTTAGCTGGTTAGCGTGCTGCACTATTAACCTGGCGACCCAAGTTCGATTGCTGCTTATGGCCAACACCGGTGACGAATATCTAAACCGGTCCTGGGGCTCCCTTAGATTAATTCAGCCTTAAATGAGTACTCAGTGCGTGTAAAGCATCAGCACTGGGGAGACAAAGGTGGCTGGGTGTAGTGTTGGTCCTCCCATCCCCTTCGTGTTCTGTGCTGACCTTCGTAGATGCTCGCTAACAGCACTTGCCCTAAAAGTCTTTTCAAAGCTATATTGAGGATCTTTGACTTTTGTCTTTGTGTGGTGCAGTGGAGGGAGCACGGAGGGCGGTGCCTGCCACGCGCCCGGTCCTCACCCTGTTTGACGTGAGCCCAACATCCTCACACGACCACAACCAACCCATGTCTCATCTCCCACACCGCTGGCGAAAGCACTTTGTGTGTGATCTCGTGTGCTGTAGCTTTCTGTACCGTGCTGTGTTTGCTGTGTTAGCCATCATGTGCTGGGGCGTTCTGTGTGTTCTCTTGTGTGCTGTCGCATTCTGAGCTGTGCTGAAATTGCTGTCATGTTGCTGTAGTGCGCTGCGATGTGCTGTAGCGCTCTGCGCTCTGCTGTGGTGTGCAGAACAGCGAAGAGCAGCAGAACGAGGCTCGCACTGCTCAGAGCTCCACGTCCCAGATGAAGGCAGCGCGTGTCCTGCAGACGTTCGTCAACCCCTTTGGCATGGTGAGACATGGGGAGACAGGGACATGTGGAGGCACAGGGGTAGTTGAGTGGCATTGAGATACATGGACTTTGAGACACGGGAATTACAAGGACACCAAGACAATGCAGCGATACAAGCGACTTAGGGACGTGGGGAACACACAGGAGGCATGGTAAATGAGAGACAGATAGGAGGCATAGAGACACAATATTAGCACAGGGTCACACGTGACACGGGGTCACTTAGGATTTGGATAAAACGGTCTTTATTGACGCACAAATCCTGGAAACATGAAGACGTGGGGACTCGAGGAAGTGGTTGAAAATAAAAAGTTCGCTTGTGCATCTGTTCATGTGCTTGTGCTTGCAGTATCTACCATCCAGTGACGGGAAATCTCTGCCATTTCAAGAAAAGAAATTGGATCCTAACTCAAAAGTGTTTGAGGTAACACGTGATTGTTGTGTGCTAACATCTTGCTCACATCTCCATCATCATCATTATCTCCATCATTCCATTTCACAAACCACTTGTGCGGATGGGTGCTGAGTGAGCAATTTTAGTGGTTTGGTGATTAATGTGGTTATTTGAGTGCATGTTTGAGCAGATGAGTGGGTGAATGAATGGTTGAGTGAGTGCTTGGGTAGGTGAGAGAGTGTAGTTGAGCGCATGAGTGGTTGGATCGTTGAACGAGTACCTGAGTGGCTGAGTAAGTGAATGAGTGTTTAAGTAGTTGACTGAGTGAGTGATGAGAACCCGTTGAGTGCTATCTCATCCGTCTCTGTAGATCTGTAGTCGCTGGAAACTGATGAAAGTGCCAGAGAAACCAAAGAAGAGCTCAGCACAGCCTGCAAAAGCCAAACACGGTGAAGGCACACACACACACCATGAACACAGAGACATGCACTAATCCAGCAGTCGCAAACACTTGCACGTGCATGTGCACACACACACACATGCAGACACGTACAGAAGTCGAGGCGTTGCTCACAAACACACGACAAAAAATCGTTTCACCTTTAACAGACTTGGGGCAAGTGCTGTTAGCAAGCGTCTCTGAAGATCCAGGATTACACGAGGGGTGGGTAGTCAACACCAGGCTCGGCTGCCTTTGTTTCCCCAGCACTGATGATTACACATCGTGCCCGGTACTCATTTAAGGCTCCGTCGACCTCGGGGAGGCGCAGGACTTGATCAAATATTTGCCATTGCTGTTGATCGGAAGCGGGAATTGAAATCAGGTCACTGGGTTTGCAGTGCATTAACCAGCACACTACTGCACGCACGCGCCATGAGTGACGGATCCCCGTGTCTGCAGCGGAGAAGAAGATGAAGGTGGAGCGCCCTCAAGAGGAGCCGGTCGCCGTACCGACTGTGCGAGAGCACAATTATCTGAACCGGTCCTGGGCCTCCCCTAGTTTGACTCGGCCTCAATTGAGTACCTGGTGCGATGTTTAAAAACATTGCCGCTTGGGAGACAAAGGCGGCCGGGCGTGGTGCTGGCCACCCAACCCCTCGTGTGCCGTTTCGGCTTTCATAGGTGCTCTCTAACAGCACTTGTCCCAACAGTCTGTTAAAGCTCTACGGGGGATCTGTGTTTGTTGTCTGGGTGAGTGCCAGCATGTGAGTGTGACATGTATGGTCGTATAATATCGAGTTGTGATGTGCGGTTGGTTTGTTGGGTTGTGCCGTCTGTGTGCTTTCGTCCCGCTCGACCGCCTATCTGCCTCTTCTACTCTTGTTTGTCCGCCCACCGTTGAGCGGCTATTCCTGTGCGTGGCCCCGTAGCATCACTCATACCGTTCCTTCCTGGGCATCACCTGCCTCATGCAAATCTCGACGCGCGAAGAGGACTTCATTATCGACACACTGATGCTGCGCGACGACCTGCACATCCTCAACGAGGCCTTCACCAACCCCAACAAAATTGTCAAGGTGAGAGGCACGCGTGCACGTAGACATGCATAAACAAAATAATCGAGTGAGACAGCAAAAGAAGGAGAGAGACATCCCTCTCCCTCGCCGACTTTGTAGCACGACGCCTGGGTCCCTCCAGCTTGCTGCCAATGTATCATTGCACTGCCTGCACACTCGATATGAATGCCATTGGGTGAATGTTTACAACAATAAATTGCACTTGTATTGCACCTAAAGCGTAACAAACATCTCGGGGCGCAGAATTACACGGGGAGAACAGGAGGGAGCAGAATTTTTTATTTATTTAAAGCTTTCGTGACTGCAGGGATTCATATTCTTGGTTCTTTCGGTAAAGTCACCACGTAGAAGGGAAACAATAAAATGATAAAAATATAAAACAATAAAATTCTTGCTGTGGTTTTCACACCTGATGACGATTGCTTGTGTTGCAGTCGAAACGTCGTGAGAATTGTATTGTTTTATATTTGTATTATTTTATTGCTTCCCTTCTACGTGGTGGTGACTTTACCGAAAGGACCAAAGAATAGGAGGGAGCAGGTCGGAGCGAGCAAGGGAAATAGAGAAAGGAAGCAATTAAGGGGGGCTGGCTGCAGCCATGCCTTGTTGACAGCGGCGGCGGCGGCGACGATGGTTACTAGGGACGTTGTAACCATATCTTGAGCACCGGCCACGTGAGAGGCGTGGTGCTTGACGCGGCGACGCAGTGGCGCAGTGATTGCCACGGTGACGTGGTGATTGACGCTGCGGTGTGGCGGGGGCGCAGGTTTTCCACGGAGCGGACTCGGACATTGAGTGGCTGCAACGTGACCTGGGCCTGTACGTGGTGGGCCTGTTCGACACGCACCCAGCGGCGCGCTCCCTCGGCCTCGCCAGAAACTCGCTTGCCCACCTCCTCATGCACTACTGCAGCCTGTCTACCGACAAGCAGTACCAGCTGGCTGACTGGCGCATCCGGTACGCACGCCGCACTTGCTCGAACCTCTGCATACGCGCGCGCATGCACGGGCTAACTTGTACACACTTACAAAAACAAAGGCAAAGATCCCCTGTATAGCCTCAACTAAGGCTGAGTCGAGCTAGTGGAGGCCCGGGGCCGGTTCAGATAATTGTCACAGGTGTTTGCCGTGAGTAGAAATCGAACTCGTTTCACCAGGTTCATAGCACAGGGTGCTAGCCGCTACTCTACTGCTTACACATTCACACACAAGGACAAAGATCCCCCGTGTCGCCTGAATAGACTGCTGAATCTAGTTCGCCAGGGTGAGGAATTGAAGTCCCATCACTGGGCTCATAGAACAGTACATATGAAGCACTTTCACCTCCCTCCCCACTCAAGTTATTTTAGCGAGCCCTTATTAAGGCTGGCACAATGTTTGAAAGGGTAATGTGGTTAGCATCATGCCTGACCTCCTTTGTTTCCCCAGTGCTGATGTTCATATCTTATACTAGGTACTCATTTAAGGCCCAGTCAGTCTTGGGGGAGGTCCAATACTGGTTTTTATATCACTCCCAAATGATGTTAGCCTTCACCAGAAATGAAACATGGGTCAACAGATAAATGTTGCGGTACATTAACATCTGCGTCTCATACACACTCGCATGCACACACTCACACACAAACACATACACACTCACAATTGCATACACACGCACACCAACACTTGCACACATCCACGTATGCACGCACACACACAGGCCTCTCCTGCCAGACATGCTGCACTATGCGCGTGCCGACACGCACTACCTGCTGTACGTGTACGACCGCGTCCGCGCCGACCTGCTCACCAAGGTGCTGGGCCGACCCAACCTCCTGCAGCTTGTGTGGGACCAGAGCCGAACTGTGGCACTCAAGGTGAGTGGCGCGTGGGCAATGGCTGAGCCAGGATTTTCAGGTGGAGGGGGGCAACCCCTCCAGAAATGAAAAAAGATAGTGTTAGTAAGTAAGGACTTGTCCCTTGGTTTTTATTTGACGCGTGTGCGGCGATGGTGCAGCCATCGATCAAGGATCGAATTCGAACCGCGTTGTGTGATCGGCATCGCGCTCGCTGAAGGTGTTGATGCCTTCAGGGAAGTCGTGTCCTGTATACGCAACTGCGCACAATTCTGTGAGTCACTTATAACTGCTTTGCCGTTACTTATTGCCAATTATGGACTCGGACTATTGTCCTATCATCTCATGGAGTCCCTGACACGTAATAATATGCTACACGGTGGCAGTGAGGGTCGCAAAATGCTGATTTATTACCAATAAACCCCAATGATCCGATCTCAATTAGGGATTTCGATCGGATCATTGGGGGGGCACGTGCCACCCCACCCCCCACTGGCTCCACCAATGAGCAAGTTGCAAGCCTATCTTTGTAAGCAAATCCACCACTCTCACTCTCGAAAGTTTTCCCACCCCTCCGAAAATATTGTTTATTCCGTTAAAAGGCCTCGAGCAATAAACCAAGAATATATTTATCTTTTTAACTAGATCAACGAAGTGATATAGTTCATGGTGTAATGTGTGTAGATTATTGTCCTATCATCTCATAGAGTCCCTGGAACGTAATAATATGCTACACAGTGGCAGTGGAGGGGGTCGCAAAATGCCGATTTATGTTCAATGTGGTGACTCGGGCCCGCCGTACCGTTGTAATGTTCATGCATCCTAATTAGTGCATTCACGATAAAAAATCCCACTGGAAACATTGGTTACCGACTTTCAGAACTGGTAATTGATGCTGAAAAAAATTACCAGTTAACCGATGATCGTTTTAACATCCCAGGTAATTACTCTTTGGTTTTTTCGGTAAAGTCACGTATAAATGAGAAATAATAAAATAAGATAAGCGTACGACGTTTTGGTTGCAACACAAGCAGCCATCATCAGGTACAGAAGAGCTAAATTTACGAGAGAGAGGAAACACATAACCCCAGATGTATATACAGACACCCAAGTAGGGGGGAACTAACACAGATACAACAGGCGACACAGAGAGAGAAGCATACCAAACCCTGGTAATTATTGCTGCCGCTGTCACTACTTGCGTTGTTCCATCTCCCCCTCTCTCCCTGTGTGCGTGTGTGTGTGTCTCAGCGCTACCACAAGCCGGTGTTCACCGAGGACTCCTACCTGGAGCTGCTGCACAGGCACATGCAGCCACTGGATGTGCAGCAGTGCAGCGCCGCCCGGCTCCTGTACGCCTGGCGCGACCGCACGGCACGCGCCGAGGACGAGAGCACGGGGTGAGAGCGCCCGTGGCGCTGAAATAGCCGTGTACTGCACTGCATAGCATAGTGCAGCAAAGCACGGGACTTTCCGACAGCGTAGAATAACACAGCAAACAGAACAACACCACAGCGCTCAAAATATTTATCTTGATTTATCAGAATATTTATTTAGACTGGAGGAATCCGATGAGCTATGAACTCTTTATCACAGATGTCCAGAATAGCGAAAAATGTATCAATATGAAGTATACAAGTACAAATTGCATAATTACATTAATTACTGTAGATTTTTTTACACTCAATGCACTCTAGGGCAAGGCAGCAAAACAACAACAAAAACGATCCAAGACCGCACCAAAACAACACACAGTCCCTCAATAAAATTGCACATTAAAATGGTAATATCGATACACGGGTGTTTTATAATATAGCACAGTAAAACACTGGGGTGTACAACGCAGCACTTTTTATTTACCTGATCGTGATCCTGAACCAGTTGTGGTAATAGCATTGGTTAGTATGATCCTGATAATGACCAGGGTATGTATACGTACGCCAGACAAGACAGGCTTTACGTACGTATGCCAGCCTGAACACAATATACATACGTACGCCAGGATGAACAGGCTATACATACTCATTGTTTTTTTCGGTAAAGTCACGTATGTAGAAATACAATAAATAATATAATTTTATTGTATTTCTACATACGTGACTTTACCGAAAAAAACCAATGAGTAATTTTATGCAGTCACGAAAGCTTTAATACTTTATTAGGCTATACATACATAGACTTTCCTGAGCTGCCTATACGCACGTTCGCCAGAATGAACAATATACGTATGTACACCAGCATGAATAGGATATATGTACGCCATCTTGAACGGATATGCTTTTGCCAGTATCAACGGCTATATGCACCCTAGTCCACGCCATTGCTGTTTGATGCAAGACAGAGAGGGAGTGCTGGCTTGTTGTAACGTTGTGCTGTTTCTGTCAGATTGTGTTGTTGCTGTGACGTGGTTTTTGCCGTGATGTTGCATTGCTCTGGCGTTGTGTTGTGACGCGTGTCGCTGCTCTAACATGTTGACATCGTCGTTGCAGACGCAGGGAGCTGCAGGGCGTGCTCGCGTGCTGCAATCCGGTGCCGCCCCTCGTGAGGCAGAACGCCAATGAGCTGTGGCAGCTCGTCAAGCAGGCACGCCTCGTCCCGCTCATCAAGGTGAGCGCAGAAGCGGAGGCGGCTCGGTGGAGCAGCGAGGGGTTCATAATGGACGGCCAGGGTTGAGATACGGATGAAGGATAGATAGGGCAAGAGAGTCGGAGAACGAGAACAGAGACAAAAGAGAGTGGAAGACAGAGACTGAAAGTCATAGGGGGAGAGGGATAGCGAGTGGTCAGAGGCAGAATGTTCATAAATAAATATAATCAAACATTTAATATAATCTTGATTTGAAGCTTTCGTGACTGCAGGAATCCATACTCTTTGGTTCTTTCGGTAAAGCCACGTAGGTAGAAAAATATTAGATCACGACGTTTCGATCGCAACACAAGCAATCGTCATCAGGTGGTACAACCACACCAACTGCTGAAGACAGCAGTGGGACAACCACACCAACTGCTGAAGACAGCAGTTGGTGTGGTTGTCCCACCTGATGACGATTGCTTGTGTTGCCATCGAAACGTCGTAATCTATTGTTTTTCTACCTATCTGACTTTACCGAAAGAACCAAAGAGTATGGATTTAATATAGGTGGTGACTGGGTGGCTCCTGGGGCCAATACTGGGTCAAACACAATGATCCGGCACTGCTTCAATAATATGTTTTAACTTGTGACACACTCCACATTATTCGCTCACTCGAAGCGAGAGAACGACTCAGAGGCGTGAGAAGGAACCACAGACGAGCAGGAAAGGCTACCAGGAGGTGAGCCTGTGCCAAATTTCCCCCCAAGCTTTGTGGTCGTCTTTATATGAAGGTGTTATCAACCAATTAATGAGTGTTTACATATGGGAGGGAACCGGAGTTCCTGGAGAAAACCCACACATGCGAGGAGGCAGCAGTCGATCCCATACAGAACGAATAGATGAAGTCAACCTTTGCTGTACCCCCTTCTAGCAGGCCATGCTATGACACTTGAAAAGCAACGGGAAGGGAGTTTAACAACATTTGTGTGATCCACCCACCCTTGTTGCCTCCATAGTGCTGGGTTACAGGACTTCGCCACCAACACCACCCGGCTAAGATCCTAGGTTTTGGATCTTGGGAGTTTCAGCCACCCGTGGTTAAACGACGTTCACAAATGTAGCGAGTTGATGGTCACAACCAGGCACAAGTGACTGCAAAAATAATGACTCGTTGCAGTAAAGGTTGCCTTTGTTTAATAATCTTTGCTGCTGTTCCTGCAGAGCGAAACGCCCATCAAGGCTCCATCGAGAACATTCATCACCCGGACAGAGGTGACCAGAGACCAAAACTCATCACACAAATGCCCTCTTTACTTGCGATTATAAACTCTACATCTCCTTTTCTCATCCGGCACAGAACTCTCATTTGTGGTTCTTTTTTTAAATTCCACGTCCCCAAACCGTCGTGACAATGAGGAGCTCAGTTCATGTCCGTCCTTAGAGTGAATAATGTTCCGATTGTTGTGTAGGTTGACACCCCTGTGTGATTTTGTTGGTTCATGGCCTGACCCTGACAGTACAATCTAGATGTTTCAATCCCCCAATGGTGACATTAATGGTATCATTTGTATGCCCACCCTAGTGTGGCACTGATTGTTCAATCAATTTTCTTCTGTATTTTGACAGCGATTGGAAAACCCTCTCTTCTGTCCTCACGATGGCTTATCATTGGACGACAGGCAGCCAATCACAAGGCACGGTACTGAAGGTAGCTCACACTTAGTTGTGCTGGTTATATCGGCAAAGCTCATGATATGGATTATATTTTTTTATTCGTGACAGTGATGAGTACACATAGCCTGTCACGAGTAGATTTCATTATATTGACATGAAAAAATACTGTGCTGTTTTTTAATATCACACTCATAATTTGAGTAGTAATCATACAAATAATTGCCATGTTCTGTGTACAAATTAAACATAATTTAGTGAAATAAATAACAAATAATGCCCTGACTGCATTTACAGTGGGGCACAAGCAAAAATAACAAAATACTTTTCATAATAGGTGATGTTTTAAGCAATGACCCTTCTTTGGCTGCTGCGTATATGTGCGTATTATGTATTTCACTATCTTTGTGTCTATGTCTGTGTTCAATTGCGTGCATTTCCATTCATATGTGTGTGTATTCATTCCTGTGTCTCTGCTAACGTGTCTTTATTTGCCTGTCTGCATGCGTATGTCTTGTGTGTCAGCGGTTGCAACAGGTGTGTGGCCGTGTATATTATTGCGCGTGTGTGGGTGTGTGTGTTCACGTGTGTATTGTTCAGTCTGTATCTCTGTGCATCTTCTGTGCTAGTGTATGTCTGTATTTCACTAGAGAACGGTTGTGCAGTGGTAGTGTGTAGTGGCACGTTCCTGATGGCCTAAGTTCCATTCCCGGTCACGACGAACAGCAGTAGTTTAGCTGGTTAGCGTGCTGCACTATTAACCTGGCGACCCAAGTTCGATTGCTGCTTATGGCCAACACCGGTGACGAATATCTAAACCGGTCCTGGGGCTCCCTTAGATTCATTCAGCCTTAAATGAGTACTCAGTGCGTGTAAAGCATCAGCACTGGGGAGACAAAGGTGGCTGGGTGTAGTGTTGGTTCTCCCATCCCCTTCGTGTTCTGTGCTGACCTTCGTAGATGCTCGCTAACAGCACTTGCCCTAAAAGTCTTTTCAAGGCTATAATGAGGATCTTTGACTTTTGTCTTTGTGTGGTGCAGTGGAGGGAGCACGGAGGGCGGTGCCTGCCACGAGCCCGGTCCTCACCCTGTTTGACGTGAGCCCAACATCCTCACACGACGACAACCAACCCATGTCTCATCTCCCACACCGCTGGCGAAAGCACTGTGTGTGTGATCTCGTGTGCTGTAGCTTTCTGTACCGTGCTGTGTTTGCTGTGTTCGCCATCATGTGCTGGGGCGTTCTGTGCGTTCTCTTGTGTGCTGTCGCATTCTGAGCTGTGCTGAAATTGCTGTCATGTTGCTGTAGTGCGCTCTGATGTGCTGTAGGGCTCTGCGCTCTGCTGTGGTGTGCATGACAGCGAAGAGCAGCAGAACGAGGCTCGCACTGCTCAGAGCTCCACGTCCCAGATGAAGGCAGCGCGTGTCCTGCAGACGTTCGTCAACCCCTTTGGCATGGTGAGACATGGGGAGACAGGGACATGTGGAGGCACAGGGGTAGTTGAGTGCCAAGGAGATACATGGACTTTGAGACACGGGAATTACAAGGACACCAAGACAATGCAGCGATACAAGCGACTTAGGGACGTGGGGAACACACAGGAGGCATGGTAAATGAGAGACAGATAGGAGGCATAGAGACAATATTAGCACAGGGTCACACGTAACACGGGGTCACTTAGAATTTGGATAAAACGGTCTTCATTGACGCAGAAATCCTGGAAACATGAAGACGTGGGGACTTGAAGTGGTTGAAAATAAAAAGAGGACATGCACAGGGTCGTGTGTTTGTTTCCTTGCGCGTGTGTCCTAGTTCGCTTGTGCATCTGTTCATGTGCTTGTGCTTGCAGTATCTACCATCCAGTGACGGGAAATCTCTGCCATTTCAAGAAAAGAAATTGGATCCTAACTCAAAAGTGTTTGAGGTAATACGTGATTGTTGTGTGCTAACATCTTGCTCACATCATCATCTCCATCATCATTATCTCCATTATTCCATTTCACAAACCACTTGTGCGGATGGGTGCTGAGTGAGGAATTTTAGTGGTTTGGTGATTAATGTGGTTATTTGAGTGCATGTTTGAGCAGATGAGTGGGTGAATGAATGGTTGAGTGAGTGCTTGGGTAGGTGAGAGAGTGTAGTTGAGCGCATGAGTGGTTGGATCGTTGACCGAGTACCTGAGTGGCTGAGTAAGTGAATGAGTGTTTAAGTAGTTGACTGAGTGAGTGATGAGAACCCGTTGAGTGCTATCTCATCCGTCTCTGTAGATCTGTAGTCGCTGGAAACTGATGAAAGCGCCAGAGAAACCAAAGAAAAGCTCTGCACAGCCTGCAAAAGCCAAACACGGTGAAGGCACACACACACCATGAACACAGAGACATGCACTAATCCAGCAGTCGCAAACACTTGCACGTGCATGTGCACACACACACACATGCAGACAAGTACAGAAGTCGAGGCGTGGCTCACACACACACACACACGACAAAAACAAAAATCGTATCACCTTTAACAGACTTGGGGCAAGTGCTATTAGCAAGCGTCTCTGAAGATCCAGGATTACACGAGGGGTGGGTAGTCAACACCAGACTCGGCTGCCTTTGTTTCCCCATCACTGATGATTACACATCGTGCCCGGTACTCATTTAAGGCTCCGTCGACCTCGGGGAGGCCCAGGACTTGATCAAATATTTGCCATTGCTGTTGATCGCAAGCGGGAATTGAAATCAGGTGACTGGGTTTGCAGTGCATTAACCAGCACACTACTGCACGCACGCGCCATGAGTGACGGATCCCCGTGTCTGCAGCTAAGAAGAAGATGAAGGTGGAGCTCCCTCAAGAGGAGCCGGTCGCCGTACCGACTGTGCGAGAGCACAATTATCTGAACCGGTCCTGGGCCTCCCCTAGTTTGACTCGGCCTCAATTGAGTACCTGGTGCGATGTTTAAAAACATTGCCGCTTGGGAGACAAAGGCGGCCGGGCGTGGTGCTGGCCACCCAACCCCTCGTGTGCCGTTTCGGCCTTCATAGGTGCTCTCTAACAGCACTTGTCCCAACAGTCTGTTAAAGCTCTACGGGGGATCTGTGTTTGTTGTCTGGGTGCGTGCCAGCATGTGTGTGTGACGTGTGTGGTCGTATAATATCGAGTTGTGATGTGCGGTTGGTTTGTTGGGTTGTGCCGTCTGTGTGCTTTCGTCCCACTCGACCGCCTATCTGCCTCTTCTACTCTTGTTTGTGCGCCCACCGTTGAGCGGCTATTCCTGTGCGTGGCCCCGTAGCATCACTCATACCGTTCCTTCCTGGGCATCACCTGCCTCATGCAAATCTCGACGCGCGAAGAGGACTTCATTATCGACACACTGATGCTGCGCGACGACCTGCACATCCTCAACGAGGCCTTCACCAACCCCAAAATTGTCAAGGTGAGAGGCACGCGTGCACGTAGACATGCATAAACAAAATAATCGAGTGAGACAGCAAAACAAGGAGAGAGACATCCCTCTCCCTCGTCGACTTTGTAGCACGACGCCTGGGTCCCTCCAGCTTGCTGCCAATGTATCATTGCACTGCCTGCACACTCGATATGAATGCCATTGGGTGAATGTTTACAACAATACATTGCACTTGTATTGCACCTAAAGCGTAACAAACATCTCGGGGCGCAGAATTACACGGGGAGAACAGGAGGGAGCAGAATTTTTTTATTTTATTTAAAGCTTTCGTGACTGCGGGGATTCATATTCTTGGTTCTTTCGGTAAAGTCACCAAGTAGAAGGGCAACAATAAAATAATACAAATATAAAACAATAAAATTATTGCTGTGGTTTTCACACCTGATGATGATTGCTTGTGTTACAGTCGAAACGTCGTGAGAATTTTATT
This sequence comes from Petromyzon marinus, assembly GCF_048934315.1. NCBI lineage: Eukaryota > Metazoa > Chordata > Hyperoartia > Petromyzontiformes > Petromyzontidae > Petromyzon > Petromyzon marinus. Next base: position 86,279 of record NW_027423268.1, read on the forward strand.
GTTTTATATTTTTATTTTTTTATTGCTTCCCTTCTACGTGGTGGTGACTTTACCGAAAGGACCAAAGAATAGGATTGAGCAGGTCGGAGCGAGCAAGGGAAATAGAGAAAGGAAGCAATTAAGGGGGGCTGGCTGCAGCCATGCCTTGTTGACAGCGGCGGCGACGATGGTTACTAGGGACGTTGTAACCGTATCTTGAGCACCGGCCATGTGAGAGGCGTGGTGCTTGACGCGGTGACGCAGTTGCGCAGTGATTGCCACGGTGACGTGGTGATTGACGCTGCGGTGTGGCGGGGGCGCAGGTTTTCCACGGAGCGGACTCGGACATTGAGTGGCTGCAACGTGACCTGGGCCTGTACGTGGTGGGCCTGTTCGACACGCACCCAGCGGCGCGCTCCCTCGGCCTCGCCAGAAACTCGCTCGCCCACCTCCTCATGCACTACTGCAGCCTGTCTACCGACAAGCAGTACCAGCTGGCTGACTGGCGCATCCGGTACGCACGCCGCACTTGCTCGAACCTCTGCGTACGCGCGCGCATGCACGGGCTAACTTGTACACACGTACAAAAACAAAGGCAAAGATCCCCTGTATAGCCTCAACTAATTGTTGGGGAAAGTGCTGTGAAGGAGGGGGTGGGTGGCCAGTACCATGCACGGCCGCCTTTGTCTCCCCAGTGGTGATGTTTACACACCGCTACACCAGGTACTCATTTGAGGCTGAGTCGAGCTCGTGGAGGCCCGGGGCCGGTTCAGTTAATTGTCACAGGTGTTGGCCGTGAGTAGAAATCGAACTCGTTTCACCAGGTTCATAGCACAGGGTGCTAGCCGCTACTCTACTGCTTACACATTCACACACAAGGACAAAGATCCCCCGTGTCGCCTGAATAGACTGCTGAATCTAGTTCGCCAGGGTGAGGAATTGAAGTCCCATCACTGGGTTCATAGAACAGTACATATGAAGCACTTTCACCCCCCCCCCCCTCCCCACTCAAGTTATCTTAGTGAGCCCCTATTAAGGCTGGCACAATGTTTGAGAGGGTAATGTGGTTAGCATCATGCCTGACCTCCTTTGTTTCCCCAGTGCTGATGTTCATATCTTATACTAGGTACTCATTTAAGGCCCAGTCAGTCTTGGGGGAGGTCCAATACTGTTTTTTATATCACTCCCAAATGATGTTAGCCTTCACCGGAAATGGAACATGGGTCAACAGATAAATGTTGCGGTACATTAACATCTGCGTCTCATACACACTCGCATGCACACACTCACACACAAACACATACACACTCACAATTGCATACACACGCACACCAACACTTGCACACATCCACGTATGCACGCACACACACACACACAGGCCTCTCCTGCCAGACATGCTGCACTGTGCGCGTGCCGACACGCACTACCTGCTGTACGTGTACGACCGCGTCCGCGCCGACCTGCTCACCAAGGCGCTGGGCCGACCCAACCTCCTGCAGCTTGTGTGGGACCAGAGCCGAACTGTGGCACTCAAGGTGAGTGGCGCGTGGGCAATGGCTGAGCCAGGATTTTCAGGTTGGGAGGGGGGGCAACCCCTCCAGCAATGAAAAAAGTAGTGTTAGTAAGTAAGGACTTGTCCTTTGGTCTTTATTTGACGTGTGTGTGGCGATGGCGCAGCCATCGATCGAGGATCGAATTCGAACAGCGTTGTGTGATCGGCATCGCGCTCGCTGAAGGTGTTTGCCTTCAGGGAAGTCGTGTCCTGTATACGCAACTGCGCACAATTCTGTGAGTCACTTAGAACTGCTTTGCCGTTACTTCTTGGCAATTATGTACTCGGACTATTGTCCTATCATCTCATCGAGTCCCTGACACGTAATATGCTACACAGTGGCAGTGGGGGTCGCAAAATGCCGATTTATTACCAATAAACCCCAATGATCCGATCTAAATTAGGGATTTCGATCGGATCATTGGGGGGGCACGTGCTACCCCACCCCCCACTGGCTCCACCAGTGAGCAAGTTACAAGCCTATCTTTGTAAGCAAATCCACCACTCTCACTCTCGATCGGGACAGTTTTCCCACCCCTCCAAAAATATTGTTTATTCCGTTACAAGGCCTCGAGCAATAAACAAAGAATATATTTATCTTTTTAACTAGATCAACGAAGTGATATAGTTCATGGTGTAATGTGTGTAGACTATTGTCCTATCATCTCATAGAGTCCTTGGAATGTAATAATATGCTACACAGTGGCAGTGGAGGGGGTCGCAAAATGCCGATTTATGTTCAATGTGGTGACGGGCCCGCCGTACCGTTTTAATGTTCATGCATCCTAATTAGTGCATTCACGATAAAAATTCCCACTGGAAACATTGGTTACCGACTTTCAGAACTGGTAATTGATGCTGAAAACAATTACCAGTTAACCGATGATCGTTTTAACAACCCTGGTAATTACTCTTTGGTTTTTTCGGTAAAGTCACGTATAAATGAGAAATAATAAAATTGCATAATAGCGTACGACGTTTTGGTTGCAACACAAGCAGCCATCATCAGGTAAAGAAGAGCTAAATTTACGAGAGAGAGGAAACACATAACCCCAGATGTATATACGGACACCCAAATAGGGGGGAACTAACACAGATACAACAGGGGACACAGAGAGAGAAGCATACCAAACAAGTCTGAACCCTGGTAATTATTGCTGCCGCTGTCACTACTTGCGTTGTTCCATCTACCTCTCTCTCCCTGTGTGCGTGTGTGTGTGTGTCTCAGCGCTACCACAAGCCGGTGTTCACCGAGGACTCCTACCTGGAGCTGCTGCACAAGCACAAGCAGCCACTGGATGTGCAGCAGAGCAGCGCCGCCCAGCTCCTGTACGCCTGGCGTGACCGCACGGCACGCGCCGAGGACGAGAGCACGGGGTGAGAGCGCACGCGGCGCTGAAATAGCCGTGTACTGCACTGCATAGCATAGTGCAGCAAAGCACGGGACTTTCCGACAGCGTATAATAACACAGCAAACAGAACAACACCACAGCGTTCAAAATCTTTATCTTGATTTATCAGAATATTTATTTAGACTGGAGGAATCCGATGAGCTATGAACTCTTTATCACAGATGTCCAGAGTAGCGAAAAATGTATGAATATAAAGTATATAAGTACAAATTGCATAATTACATGAATTACTGTAGATTTTTTAACACTCAATGCACTCTAGGGCAAGGCAGCAAAACAACAACAAAAACGATCCAAGACCGCACCAAAACAACACAGTCCCTCAATAAAATTCCACATTAAAATGGAAATATCGATACACGGGTGTTTTATAATATAGCACAGTAAAACACTGGGGTGTACGACGCAGCACTTTTTAATTTACCTGATCGCGATCCTGAACCAGTTGTAGAAACTGCACATTCCAGTGCCGTAGGTTAATGGTTGCGTAGTACGATTACTGTAGCTGTTGCGTTGTTGGGCTTGTTCGGCCTGTGCGATTATTGTTATTGCTGTGACGTGCATAGTGCCCTGGCCTGACCGGTGTGTGTTGTGCTCCTGCTGTCACAGATACGTCCTCCCAAACCACATGCTCATGAAGATCGCAGAGGAGATGCCTCGGTAAGCCGCGCACGGTGGTGGTGGGGCCGGTGGTGGCAGGGACAGTTGGGATGGTGGTGCGAGTGATACCCATGATGGTATTGACAGTGGTGGTAATATTCGCCCTACAACAACAACGAAGGGCAGAGGAGCGATGCTCACAATAAAGAGCGGAGTGCCGGGCGGCTAAAATGCAGCAAGTTGGCACAGTCGCGTGCACAGCTGGTGCATCTGCCCCAGTCATTGCAGTCAGTCAACCCATGGCACCTGGCTCTGTTCCGTGAGCTCCTGTTAGCGAGCCTTCAACACTGCACGTGGCTTCGGAGTGCACCTGGCCTGGGACAACCGCCGTGGTGATGTCACCGCCACTTAGTGGCATATGGCGCCTGTTCTTGTTGTTGGTAATAGTGGTGGTGGCTGATGATTGTGCTGGTAGTAGTGAGAGTGGTAGTGATAGTGTTGATGGTGGTGCCACTCATAATGTTTTGATGTGGATGGTGATCTGGATGCTGGTGATGATATGGATATGGTGATAGTATGATGGTGATGATGAAGTTTGCATTGTGGTACTAGCATTGGTTAGTATGATCCTGATAATGACCAGGCTATATATACACACGCCAGACAAGACAGGCTTTACGTACGTATGCCAGCCTGAACACAATATACATACGTACGCCAGGATGAATAGGCTATACATACATAGACTAACCTCAGCTGCCTATACGCACGTACGCCAGAATGAACAATATACGTATGTACACCAGCATGAATAGGATATATGTACGCCATCTTGAACGGATATGCTTTTGCCAGTATCAACGGTTATATGCACCCTAGTCCACGCCATTGCTGTTTGATGCAAGACAGAGGGACTGCTGGCTTGTTGTAACGTTGTGCTGTTTCGGTGAGATTGTGTTGTTGCTGTGACGTGGTTTTGCCGTGATGTTGCATTGCTCTGGCGTTGTGTTGTGACGTGTGTCGCTGCTCTAACATGTTGACATCGTCGTTGCCGACACAGGGAGCTGCAGGGCGTGCTCGCGTGCTGCAATCCGGTGCCGCCCCTCGTGATGCAGAACGCCAATGAGCTGTGGCAGCTCGTCAAGCAGGCACGCCTCGTCCCGCTCATCAAGGTGAGCGCAGAAGCGGAGGCGGCTCGGTGGAGCAGCGGGGGGTTCATAATGGACGGCCAGGGTTGAGATACGGATGAAGGATAGATAGGGTAAGAGAGTTGGAGAACGAGAACAGAGACAAAAGAGAGTGGGAGACAGAGACTGAAAGTCATAGGGGGAGAGGGATAGCGAGTGGTCAGAGACAGAATGTGCATAAATTAATATAATAAAACATTTAATATCATCTTGATTTGAAGCTTTCGTGACTGCAGGAATCCATACTCTTTGGTTCTTTCGGTAAAGTCACGTAGGTAGAAAAATAATAGATCACAACGTTTCGATCCAACACAAGCAATCGTCATCAGGTGGGACAACCACACCAACTGCTGAAGACAGCAGTGGGACAACCACACCAACTGCTGAAGACAGCAGTTGGTGTGGTTGTCCCACCTGATGACGATTGCTTGTGTTGCGATCGAAACGTCGTAATCTATTGTTTTCCTACCTACCTGACTTTACCGAAAGAACCAAAGAGTATGGATTTAATAAAGGTGGTGACTGGGTGGCTCCTGGGGCCAATACTGGGTCAAACACAATGATCCGGCACTGCTTCAATAATAATTTTTTAACTTGTGACACACTGGACATTATTCGCTCACTCGAAGCGAGAGAACTACTCACAGGCTCACCAGGTGGTGAGCCTGTGAGTAGTATTTGGCACAGGCTCACCACCTGGTGAGCCTGTGCCAAATTTCCCCCCAAGCTTTGTGGTCGTCTATATATGAAGGTGTTATCAACCAATGAATGAGTGTTTACATATGGGAGGGAACCGGGGTTCCTGGAGAAAACCCACGCATGCGAGGAGGCAACAGTCGATCCCATACAGAACGAACAGATGAAGTCAACCTTTGCTGTACCCCCTTCTGGCAGACCATGCTATCACACCTGAAAAGCAACGGGAAGGGAGTTTAACAACATTTGTGTGATCCACCCACCCTTATTGCCTCCATAGTGCTGGGTTACAGGACTTCACCACCAACACCACCCGGCTAAGATCCTAGGTTTTGAATCTTGGGAGTTTCAGCCACCCGTGGTTAAACGACGTTCACAAATGTAGCGAGTTGATGGTCACAATCAGGCACAAGTGACTGCAAAAGTAATGACTCGTTGCAGTAAAGGTTGCGTTTGTTTAATAATCATTGCTGCTGTTCCCGCAGAGCGAAACGCCCATCAAGGCTCCATCGAGAACATTCATCACCCGGACAGAGGTGACCAGAGACCAAAACTCATCACACAAATGCCCTCTTTACTTGCGATTATCAACTCTACATCTCATTTTCTCATCCGGCACAGAACTCTCATTTGTGGGTCTTTTTTTAATTCCACGTCCCCAAACCGTCGTGACAATGAGTAGCTCAGTTCATGTCCGTCCTTAGAGTGTGAATAATGTTCCGATTGTTGTGTAGGTTGACACCCCTGTGTGATTTTGTTGGTTCATGGCCTGACCCTGACAGTACAATCTAGATGTTTCAATCCCCCAAAGGTGACATTAATGGTATCATTTGTATGCCCACCCTAGTGTGGCACTGATTGTTCAATCAATTTTCTTCTGTGTTTGACAGCGATTGGAAAACCCTCTCTTCTGTCCTCACGATGGCTTATCATTGGACGACAGGCAGCCAATCACAAGGCACGGTACTGAGGGTAGCTCACACTTAGTTGTGCTGGTTATATTGGCAATGCTCATGATATGGATTATATTTTTTTATTCGTGACAGTTGATGAGTACACCTAGCCTGTCACGAGTAGATTTCATTTTATTGACATGAAAAAATACTGTGCTGTTTTTTAATATCACACTCATAATTTGAGTAGTAATCATACAAATAATTGCCATTCTCTGTGTACAAATTAAACATAATTTATTGAAATAAATAACAAATAATGTCCTGACTGCATTTACAGTGGGGCACAAGCAAAAATAACAAAATACTTTTCAGTAACATTGTCCTAAAAGTAAAACTTACATAATAGGTGATGTTTTAAGCAATGACCCTTCTTTGGCTGCTGCGTGTATGTGCATATTATTTATTTCGCTATCTTTGTGTCTGTGTTCAATTGCGTGCATTTTCATTCACATGTGTGTGTATCCATTCCTGTGTCTCTGTTAACATGTCTTTATTTGCCTGTCTGCATGCGTATGTCTTGTGTGTCAGCGGTTGCAACAGGTGTGTGGCCCTGCATATTATTGCATGTGTGTGGGTGTGTGTGTTCACGTGTGTATTCTTCAGTCTGTATCTCTGTGCATCTTCTGTGCTAGCGTATGTCTGTATGTCACTAGAGAGCGGTTGTGCAGTGGTAGTGTGTAGTGGCACGATCCTGACGGCCTAAGTTCCATTCCCGGTCACGACGAACAGCAGTAGTTTAGCTGGTTAGCGTGCTGCACTATTAACCTGGCGACCCAAGTTCGATTGCTGCTTATGGCCAACACCGGTGACGAATATCTAAACCGGTCCTGGGGCTCCCTTAGATTAATTCAGCCTTAAATGAGTACTCAGTGCGTGTAAAGCATCAGCACTGGGGAGACAAAGGTGGCTGGGTGTAGTGTTGGTCCTCCCATCCCCTTCGTGTTCCGTGCTGACCTTCGTAGATGCTCGCTAACAGCACTTGCACTAAAAGTCTTTTCAAGGCTATATTGAGGATCTTTGACTTTTTTCTTTGTGTGGTGCAGTGGAGGGAGCACGGAGGGCGGTGCCTGCCACGCGCCCGGTCCTCACCCTGTTTGACGTGAGCCCAACATCCTCACACGACCACAACCAACCCATGTCTCATCTCCCACACTGCTGGCGAAAGCACTGTGTGTGTGATCTCGTGTGCTGTAGCTTTCTGTACCGTGCTGTGTTTGTTGTGTTAGCCATCATGTGCTGGAGCGTTCTGTGTGTTCTCTTGTGTGCTGTCGCATTCTGAGCTGTGCTGAAATTGCTGTCATGTTGCTGTAGTGCGCTGCGATGTGCTGTAGCGCTCTGCGCTCTGCTGTGGTGTGCAGGACAGCGAAGAGCAGCAGAACGAGGCTCGCACTGCTCAGAGCTCCACGTCCCAGATGAAGGCAGCGCGTGTCCTGCAGACGTTCGTCAACCCCTTTGGCATGGTGAGACATGGGGAGACAGGGACATGTGGAGGCACAGGGGTAGTTGAGTGCCAAGGAGATACATGGACTTTGAGACACGGGAATTTCAAGGACACCAAGACAATGCAGCGATACAAGCGACTTAGGGACGTGGGGAACACACAGGAGGCATGGTAAATGAGAGACAGATAGGAGGCATAGAGACACAATATTAGCACAGGGTCACACGTAACACGGGGTCACTTAGGATTTGGATAAAACGGTCTTCATTGACACCAAATCCTGGAAACATGAAGACGTGGGGACTTGAAGTGGTTGAAAATAAAAAGTTCGCTTGTGAAAATAAAAAGTTCGCTTGTGCTTGTGCTTGCAGTATCTACCATCCAGTGACGGGAAATCTCTGCCATTTCAAGAAAAGAAATTGGATCCTAACTCAAAAGTGTTTGAGGTAACACGTGATTGTTGTGTGCTAACATCTTGCTCACATCTCCATCATCATCATTATCTCCATCATTCCATTTCACAAACCACTTGTGCGGATGGGTGCTGAGTGAGGAATTTTAGTGGTTTGGTGATTAATGTGGTTATTTGAGTGCATGTTTGAGCAGATGAGTGGGTGAATGAATGGTTGAGTGAGTGCTTGGGTAGGTGAGAGAGTGTAGTTGAGCGCATGAGTGGTTGGATCGTTGAACGAGTACCTGAGTGGCTGAGTAAGTGAATGAGTGTTTAAGTAGTTGACTGAGTGAGTGATGAGAACCCGTTGAGTGCTATCTCATCCGTCTCTGTAGATCTGTAGTCGCTGGAAACTGATGAAAGCGCCAGAGAAACCAAAGAAGAGCTCTGCACAGCCTGCAAAAGCCAAACACGGTGAAGGCACACACACACCATGAACACAGAGACATGCACTAATCCAGCAGTCGCAAACACTTGCACGTGCATGTGCACACACACACACACACATGCAAACACGTACAGAAGTCGAGGCGTTGCTCACACACACACGACAAAAACAAAAATCGTATCACCTTTAACAGACTTGGGGCAAGTGCTGTTAGCAAGTGTCTCTGAAGATCCAGGATTACACGAGGGGTGGGTAGTCAACACCAGGCTCGGCTGCCTTTGTTTCCCCAGCACTGATGATTACACATCGTGCCCGGTTCTCATTTAAGGCTCCGTCGACCTCGGGGAGGCCCAGGACTTGATCAAATATTTGCCATTGCTGTTGATCGCAAGCGGGAATTGAAATCAGGTGACTGGGTTTGCAGTGCATTAACCAGCACACTACTGCACGCACGCGCCATGAGTGACGGATCCCCGTGTCTGCAGCGGAGAAGAAGATGAAGGTGGAGCGCCCTCAAGAGGAGCCGGTCGCCGTACCGACTGTGCGAGAGCACAATTATCTGAACCGGTCCTGGGCCTCCCCTAGTTTGACTCGGCCTCAATTGAGTACCTGGTGCGATGTTTAAAAACATTGCAGCTTGGGAGACAAAGGCGGCCGGGCGTGGTGCTGGCCACCCAACCCCTCGTGTGCCGTTTCGGCCTTCATAGGTGCTCTCTAACAGCACTTGTCCCAACAGTCTGTTAAAGCTCTACGGGGGATCTGTGTTTGTTGTCTGGGTGCGTGCCAGCATGTGTGTGTGACGTGTGTGGTCGTATAATATCGAGTTGTGATGTGCGGTTGGTTTGTTGGGTTGTGCCGTCTGTGTGCTTTCGTCCCGCTCGACCGCCTATCTGCCTCTTCTACTCTTGTTTGTCCGCCCACCGTTGAGCGGCTATTCCTGTGCGTGGCCCCGTAGCATCACTCATACCGTTCCTTCCTGGGCATCACCTGCCTCATGCAAATCTCGACGCGCAAAGAGGACTTCATTATCGACACACTGATGCTGCGCGACGACCTGCACATCCTCAACGAGGCCTTCACCAACCCCAACATTGTCAAGGTGAGAGGCACGCGTGCACGTAGACATGCATAAACAAAATAATCGAGTGAGACAGCAAAACAAGGAGAGAGACATCCCTCTCCCTCGCCGACTTTGTAGCACGACGCCTGGGTCCCTCCAGCTTGCTGCCAATGTATCATTGCACTGCCTGCACACTCGATATGAATGCCATTGGGTGAATGTTTACAACAATAAATTGCACTTGTTTTGCACCTAAAGCGTAACAAACATCTCGGGGCGCAGAATTACACGGGGAGAACAGGAGGGAGCAGAATTTTTATTTTTATTTAAAGCTTTCGTGACTGCAGGGATTGATATTCTTGGTTCTTTCGGTAAAGTCACGTAGAAGGGCAACAATAAAATAATAAAAATATAAAACAATAAATTTCTTGCTGTGGTTTTCACACCTGATGATGATTGCTTGTGTTGCAGTCGAAACGCCGACTGTGCGAGAGCACAATTATCTGAACCGGTCCTGGGCCTCCCCTAGTTTGACTCGACCTCAATTGAGTACCTGGTGCGATGTTTAAAAACATTGCCGCTTGGGAGACAAAGGCGGCCGGGCGTGGTGCTGGCCACCCAACCCCTCGTGTGCCGTTTCGGCCTTCATAGGTGCTCTCTAACAGCACTTGCCCCAACAGTCTGTTAAAGCTCTACGGGGGATCTGTGTTTGTTGTCTGGGTGCGTGCCAGCATGTGTGTGTGGCGTGTGTGGTCGTATAATATCGAGTTGTGATGTGCGGTTGGTTTGTTGGGTTGTGCCGTCTGTGTGCTTTCGTCCCGCTCGACCGCCTATCTGCCTCTTCTACTCTTGTTTGTCCGCCCACCGTTGAGCGGCTATTCCTGTGCGTGGCCCCGTAGCATCACTCATACCGTTCCTTCCTGGGCATCACCTGCCTCATGCAAATCTCGACGCGCAAAGAGGACTTCATTATCGACACACTGATGCTGCGCGACGACCTGCACATCCTCAACGAGGCCTTCACCAACCCCAACAAAATTGTCAAGGTGAGAGGCACGCGTGCACGTAGACATGCATAAACAAAATAATCGAGTGAGACAGCAAAACAAGGAGAGAGACATCCCTCTCCCTCGCCGACTTTGTAGCACGACGCCTGGGTCCCTCCAGCTTGCTGCCAATGTATCATTGCACTGCCTGCACACTCGATATGAATGCCATTGGGTGAATGTTTACAACAAAAAATTGCACTTGTATTGCACCTAATGCGTAACAAACATCTCGGGGCGCAGAATTACACGGGGAGAACAGGAGGGAGCAGAATTTTTATTTTTATTTAAAGCTTTCGTGACTGCAGGGATTGATATTCTTGGTTCTTTCGGTAAAGTCACGTAGAAGGGCAACAATAAAATAATAAAAATATAAAACAATAAATTTCTTGCTGTGGTTTTCACACCTGATGATGATTGCTTGTGTTGCAGTCGAAACGTCGTGATAATTTAATTGTTTTATATTTTTATTATTTTATTGCTTCCCTTCTACGTGGTGGTGACTTTACCGAAAGGACCAAAGAATAGGAGGGAGCAGGTCGGAGCGAGCAAGGGAAATAGAGAAAGGAAGCAATTAAGGGGGGCTGGCTGCAGCCATGCCTTGTTGACAGCGGCGGCGACGATGGTTACTAGGGACGTTGTAACCAAATCTTGAGCACCGGCCACGTGAGAGGCGTGGTGCTTGACGCGGCGACGCAGTGGCGCAGTGATTGCCACGGTGACGTGGTGATTGACGCTGCGGTGTGGCGGGGGCGCAGGTTTTCCACGGAGCGGACTCGGACATTGAGTGGCTGCAACGTGACCTGGGCCTGTACGTGGTGGGCCTGTTCGACACGCACCCAGCGGCGCGCTCCCTCGGCCTCGCCAGAAACTCGCTCGCCCACCTCCTCATGCACTACTGCAGCCTGTCTACCGACAAGCAGTACCAGCTGGCTGACTGGCGCATCCGGTACGCACGCCACACTTGCTCGAACCTCTGCATACGCGCGCGCATGCACGGGCTAACTTGTACACACGTACAAAAACAAAGGCAAAGATCCCCTGTATAGCCTCAACTAATTGTTGGGGAAAGTGCTGTGAAGGAGGGGGTGGGTGGCCAGTACCATGCACGGCCGCCTTTGTCTCCCCAGTGGTGATGTTTACACACCGCTACACCAGGTACTCATTTGAGGCTGAGTCGAGCTAGTGGAGGGCCGGGACCGGTTCAGTTAATTGTCACAGGTGTTGGTCGTGAGTAGAAATCGAACTCGTTTCACCAGGTTCATAGCACAGGGTGCTAGCCGCTACTCTACTGCTTACACATTCACACACAAGGACAAAGATCCCCCGTGTCGCCTGAATAGACTGCTGAATCTAGTTTGCCAGGGTGAGGAATTGAAGTCCCATCACTGGGTTCATAGAACAGTACATATGAAGCACTTTCACCCCTCCCCACTCAAGTTATCTTAGCGAGCCCCTATTAAGGCTGGCACAATGTTTGAGAGGGTAATGTGGTTAGCATCATGGCTGACCTCCTTTGTTTCCCCAGTGGTGATGTTCATATCTTATACTAGGTGCTCATTTAAGGCCGAGGTCCAATACTGGTTTTTATATCACTCCCAAATGATGTTAGCCTTCACCGGAAATGAAACATGGGTCAACAGATAAATGTTGCGGTACATTAACATCTGCGTCTCATACACACTCGCATGCACACACTCACACACAAACACATACACACTCACAATTGCATACACACGCACACCAACACTTGCACACATCCACGTATGCACGCACACACACAGGCCTCTCCTGCCAGACATGCTGCACTATGCGCGTGCCGACACGCACTACCTGCTGTACGTGTACGACCGCGTCCGCGCCGACCTGCTCACCAAGGCGCTGGGCCGACCCAACCTCCTGCAGCTTGTGTGGGACCAGAGCCGAACTGTGGCACTCAAGGTGAGTGGCGCGTGGGCAATGGCGGAGCCAGGATTTTCAGGTGGGGGGGGGGGCAACCCCTCCAGCAATGAAAAAAGGTAGTGTTAGTAAGTAAGGACTTAAATTTTGATTTAAAGCTTTCGTGACTGCAGTAATTCATATTCTTAGTTTTTTCGGTAAAGTCACGTTGAAGAGAAACAACAAAATAACAAAATATATATAAAACAATAAAAAATTCTCTTCAACGTGACTTTACCGAAAAAACTAAGAATATAAGTAAGGACTTGTCCCTTGGTTTTTATTTGACGCGTAGTGCGGTGATGGCGCAGCCATCGATCGAGGATCGAATTCGAACCGCGTTGTGTGATCAGACTCCGACTATTGTCCTATCATCTCATCGAGTCCCTGGCACGTAATAATATGCTACACAGTGGCAGTGGGGGTCGCAAAATGCCGATATATTACCAATAAACCCCAATGATCCGATCTAAATTAGGGATTTCGATCGGATCATTGGGGGGGCACGTGACACCCCACCCCCCACTGGCTCCACCAGTGAGCAAGTTACAAGCCTATCTTTGTAAGCAAATCCACCACTCTCACTCTTGATCGGGAAAGTTTTCCCACCCCTCCAAAAATATTGTTTATTCCCTTAAAAGGCCTCGAGCAATAATCAAAGAATATATTTATCTTTTTAACTAGATCAACGAAGTGATATAGTTCATGGTGTAATGTGTGTAGACTATTGTACTATCATCTCATAGAGTCCCTGGAACGTAATAATATGCTACACAGTGGCAGTGGAGGGGGTCGCAAAATGCCGATTTATGTTCAATGTGGTGACTCGGGCCCGCCGTACCGTTTTAATGTTCATGCATCCTAATTAGTGCATTCGCGATAAAAATTCCCACTGGAAACATTGGTTACCGACTTTCAGAACTGGTAATTGATGCTGAAAACAATTACCAGTTAACCGATGATCGTTTTAACAACCCTGGTAATTATTGCTGCCTCTGTCACTACTTGCATGTTCCATCTCCCTCTCTCCCCCTGTGTGCGTGTGTGTGTGTCTCAGCGCTACCACAAGCCGGTGTTCACCGAGGACTCCTACCTGGAGCTGCTGCACAAGCACAAACAGCCACTGGATGTGCAGCAGAGCAGCGCCGCCCGGCTCCTGTACGCCTGGCGCGACCGCACGGCACGCGCCGAGGACGAGAGCACGGGGTGAGAGCACCCGCGGCGCTGAAATAGCCGTGTACTGCACTGCATAGCATAGTGCAGCAAAGCACGGGACTTTCCGACAGCGTAGAATAACACAGCAAACGGAACAACACCACAGCGTTCAAAATATTTATCTTGACTTATCAGAATATTTATTTAGACTGGAGGAATCCGATGAGCTATGAACTCTTTATCACAGATGTCCAGAGTAGCGACAAATGTATGAATATAAAGCATATAAGTAAAAATTGCATAATTACATGAATTACTGTAGATTTTTTAACACTCAATGCACTTTAGGGCAAGGCAGCAAAACAACAACAAAAACGATCCAAGACCGCACCAAAACAACACACAGTCTAAATTTTGATTTAAAACTTTCGTGACTGCAGTAATTCATATTCTTAGCTCTTTCGGTAAAGTCACGTTGAAGGGAAACAATAAATAATAAAATATATATAAAACAATAAAAATTATCACGACGTTTCGACCATAACACATTAAAATGGAAATATCGATACACGGGTGTTTTATAATATAGCACAGTAAAACACTGGGGTGTACGACGCAGCACTTTTTAATTTACCTGATCGCGATCCTGAACCAGTTGTAGAAACTGCACATTCCAGTGCCGTAGGTCAATGGTTGCGTAGTACGATTACTGTCGCTGTTGCGTTGTTGGGCCTGTACGGCCTGTGTGATTATTGTTATTGCTGAGATGTGCATAGTGCCCTGGCCTGACCGGTATGTGTTGTGCTGTTGCTGTCACAGATAAGTCCTCCCAAACCATATGCTCATGAAGATCGCAGAGGAGATGCCTCGGTAAGCCGCGCACGGTGGTGGTGGGGCCGGTGGTGGCAGGGACAGTTGGGATGGTGGTGCGAGTGATACCCATGATGGTATTGACAGTGGTGGTAATATTCGCCCTCCAACAACAACGAAGGTCAGAAGAGCGATGCTCACAATAAAGAGCGGAGTGCCGGGCGGCTAAAATGCAGCAAGTTGGCACAGTCGCGTGCACAGCTGGTGCATCTGCCCCAGTCATTGCAGTCAGTCAACCCATGGGACCTGGCTCTGTTCCGTGAGGTCCTGTTAGCGAGCCTTCGACATTGCACGTGGATTCGGAGTGCACCTGGCCTGAGACAACCGCCGTGGTGATGTCACCAACACTTATTGGCATATGGCGCCTGTTCTTGTTGTTGGTAATAGTGGTGGTGGCTGATGATTGTGCTGTTAGTAGTGAGAGTGGTAGTGATAGTGTTGATGGTGGTGCCACTCATAATGTTTTGATGTGGATGGTGATCTGGATGCTGGTGATGATATGGATATGGTGATAGTATGATGGTGATGATGAAGGTTGCATTGTGGTAATAGCATTGGTTAGTATGATCCTGATAATGACCAGGCTATATATACGTACGCCAGACAAGACAGGCTTTACGTACGTATGCCAGCCTGAACACAATATACATACGTACGCCAGGATGAACAGTCTATACATACTCATTGTTTTTTTCGGTAAAGTCACGTATGTAGAAATACAATAAAATTATATTATTATATTATTTATTGTATTTCTACATACGTGACTTTACCGAAAAAAACCAATGAGTAATTTTATGCAGTCACGAAAGCTTTAATACTTTATTAGGCTATACATCCATAGACTTTCCTGAGCTGCCTATACGCACATACGCCAGAATGAACAATATACGTATGTACACCAGCATGAATAGGATATATGTACGCCATCTTGAACGGATATGCTTTTGCCAGTATTAACGGCTATATGCACCCTAGTCCATGCCATTGCTGTTTGATGCAAGACAGAGAGGGAGTGCTGGCTTGTTGTAACGTTGTGCTGTTTCTGTGAGATTGTGTTGTTGCTGTGACGTGGTTTTGCCGTGATGTTGCATTGCTCTGGCGTTGTGTTGTGACGCGTGTCGCTGCTCTAACATGTTGACATCGTCGTTGCCGACGCAGGGAGCTGCAGGGCGTGCTCGCGTGCTGCAATCCGGTGCCGCCCCTCGTGATGCAGAACGCCAATGAGCTGTGGCAGCTCATCAAGCAGGCACGCCTCGTCCCGCTCATCAAGGTGAGCGCAGAAGCGGAGGCGGCTCGGTGGAGCAGCGAGGGGTTCATAATGGACGGCCAGGGTTGAGATACGGATGAAGGATAGATAGGGCAAGAGAGTCGGAGAACGAGAACAGAGACAAAAGAGAGTGGAAGACAGAGACTGAAAGTCATAGGGGGAGAGGGATAGCGAGTGGTCAGAGGCAGAATGTTCATAAATAAATATAATCAAACATTTAATATAATCTTGATTTGAAGCTTTCGTGACTGCAGGAATCCATACTCTTTGGTTCTTTCGGTAAAGCCACGTAGGTAGAAAAATATTAGATCACGACGTTTCGATCGCAACACAAGCAATCGTCATCAGGTGGTACAACCACACCAACTGCTGAAGACAGCAGTGGGACAACCACACCAACTGCTGAAGACAGCAGTTGGTGTGGTTGTCCCACCTGATGACGATTGCTTGTGTTGCCATCGAAACGTCGTAATCTATTGTTTTTCTACCTATCTGACTTTACCGAAAGAACCAAAGAGTATGGATTTAATATAGGTGGTGACTGGGTGGCTCCTGGGGCCAATACTGGGTCAAACACAATGATCCGGCACTGCTTCAATAATATGTTTTAACTTGTGACGCACTCCACATTATTCGCTCACTCGAAGCGAGAGAACGACTCAGAGGCGTGAGAAGGAACCACAGACGAGCAGGAAAGGCTACCAGGAGGTGAGCCTGTGCCAAATTTCCCCCCAAGCTTTGTGGTCGTCTTTATATGAAGGTGTTATCAACCAATTAATGAGTGTTTACATATGGGAGGGAACCGGAGTTCCTGGAGAAAACCCACACATGCGAGGAGGCAGCAGTCGATCCCATACAGAACGAATAGATGAAGTCAACCTTTGCTGTACCCCCTTCTAGCAGGCCATGCTATGACACTTGAAAAGCAACGGGAAGGGAGTTTAACAACATTTGTGTGATCCACCCACCCTTGTTGCCTCCATAGTGCTGGGTTACAGGACTTCGCCACCAACACCACCCGGCTAAGATCCTAGGTTTTGGATCTTGGGAGTTTCAGCCACCCGTGGTTAAACGACGTTCACAAATGTAGCGAGTTGATGGTCACAACCAGGCACAAGTGACTGCAAAAATAATGACTCGTTGCAGTAAAGGTTGCCTTTGTTTAATAATCTTTGCTGCTGTTCCTGCAGAGCGAAACGCCCATCAAGGCTCCATCGAGAACATTCATCACCCGGACAGAGGTGACCAGAGACCAAAACTCATCACACAAATGCCCTCTTTACTTGCGATTATAAACTCTACATCTCCTTTTCTCATCCGGCACAGAACTCTCATTTGTGGTTCTTTTTTTAAATTCCACGTCCCCAAACCGTCGTGACAATGAGGAGCTCAGTTCATGTCCGTCCTTAGAGTGAATAATGTTCCGATTGTTGTGTGGGTTGACACCCCTGTGTGATTTTGTTGGTTCATGGCCTGACCCTGACAGTACAATCTAGATGTTTCAATCCCCCAATGGTGACATTAATGGTATCATTTGTATGCCCACCCTAGTGTGGCACTGATTGTTCAATCAATTTTCTTCTGTATTTTGACAGCGATTGGAAAACCCTCTCTTCTGTCCTCACGATGGCTTATCATTGGACGACAGGCAGCCAATCACAAGGCACGGTACTGAAGGTAGCTCACACTTAGTTGTGCTGGTTATATCGGCAAAGCTCATGATATGGATTATATTTTTTTATTCGTGACAGTGATGAGTACACATAGCCTGTCACGAGTAGATTTCATTATATTGACATGAAAAAATACTGTGCTGTTTTTTAATATCACACTCATAATTTGAGTAGTAATCATACAAATAATTGCCATGTTCTGTGTACAAATTAAACATAATTTAGTGAAATAAATAACAAATAATGCCCTGACTGCATTTACAGTGGGGCACAAGCAAAAATAACAAAATACTTTTCATAATAGGTGATGTTTTAAGCAATGACCCTTCTTTGGCTGCTGCGTATATGTGCGTATTATGTATTTCACTATCTTTGTGTCTATGTCTGTGTTCAATTGCGTGCATTTCCATTCATATGTGTGTGTATTCATTCCTGTGTCTCTGCTAACGTGTCTTTATTTGCCTGTCTGCATGCGTATGTCTTGTGTGTCAGCGGTTGCAACAGGTGTGTGGCCGTGTATATTATTGCGCGTGTGTGGGTGTGTGTGTTCACGTGTGTATTGTTCAGTCTGTATCTCTGTGCATCTTCTGTGCTAGTGTATGTCTGTATTTCACTAGAGAACGGTTGTGCAGTGGTAGTGTGTAGTGGCACGTTCCTGATGGCCTAAGTTCCATTCCCGGTCACGACGAACAGCAGTAGTTTAGCTGGTTAGCGTGCTGCACTATTAACCTGGCGACCCAAGTTCGATTGCTGCTTATGGCCAACACCGGTGACGAATATCTAAACCGGTCCTGGGGCTCCCTTAGATTCATTCAGCCTTAAATGAGTACTCAGTGCGTGTAAAGCATCAGCACTGGGGAGACAAAGGTGGCTGGGTGTAGTGTTGGTTCTCCCATCCCCTTCGTGTTCTGTGCTGACCTTCGTAGATGCTCGCTAACAGCACTTGCCCTAAAAGTCTTTTCAAGGCTATAATGAGGATCTTTGACTTTTGTCTTTGTGTGGTGCAGTGGAGGGAGCACGGAGGGCGGTGCCTGCCACGAGCCCGGTCCTCACCCTGTTTGACGTGAGCCCAACATCCTCACACGACGACAACCAACCCATGTCTCATCTCCCACACCGCTGGCGAAAGCACTGTGTGTGTGATCTCGTGTGCTGTAGCTTTCTGTACCGTGCTGTGTTTGCTGTGTTCGCCATCATGTGCTGGGGCGTTCTGTGCGTTCTCTTGTGTGCTGTCGCATTCTGAGCTGTGCTGAAATTGCTGTCATGTTGCTGTAGTGCGCTCTGATGTGCTGTAGGGCTCTGCGCTCTGCTGTGGTGTGCATGACAGCGAAGAGCAGCAGAACGAGGCTCGCACTGCTCAGAGCTCCACGTCCCAGATGAAGGCAGCGCGTGTCCTGCAGACGTTCGTCAACCCCTTTGGCATGGTGAGACATGGGGAGACAGGGACATGTGGAGGCACAGGGGTAGTTGAGTGCCAAGGAGATACATGGACTTTGAGACACGGGAATTACAAGGACACCAAGACAATGCAGCGATACAAGCGACTTAGGGACGTGGGGAACACACAGGAGGCATGGTAAATGAGAGACAGATAGGAGGCATAGAGACAATATTAGCACAGGGTCACACGTAACACGGGGTCACTTAGAATTTGGATAAAACGGTCTTCATTGACGCAGAAATCCTGGAAACATGAAGACGTGGGGACTTGAAGTGGTTGAAAATAAAAAGAGGACATGCACAGGGTCGTGTGTTTGTTTCCTTGCGCGTGTGTCCTAGTTCGCTTGTGCATCTGTTCATGTGCTTGTGCTTGCAGTATCTACCATCCAGTGACGGGAAATCTCTGCCATTTCAAGAAAAGAAATTGGATCCTAACTCAAAAGTGTTTGAGGTAATACGTGATTGTTGTGTGCTAACATCTTGCTCACATCATCATCTCCATCATCATTATCTCCATTATTCCATTTCACAAACCACTTGTGCGGATGGGTGCTGAGTGAGGAATTTTAGTGGTTTGGTGATTAATGTGGTTATTTGAGTGCATGTTTGAGCAGATGAGTGGGTGAATGAATGGTTGAGTGAGTGCTTGGGTAGGTGAGAGAGTGTAGTTGAGCGCATGAGTGGTTGGATCGTTGACCGAGTACCTGAGTGGCTGAGTAAGTGAATGAGTGTTTAAGTAGTTGACTGAGTGAGTGATGAGAACCCGTTGAGTGCTATCTCATCCGTCTCTGTAGATCTGTAGTCGCTGGAAACTGATGAAAGCGCCAGAGAAACCAAAGAAAAGCTCTGCACAGCCTGCAAAAGCCAAACACGGTGAAGGCACACACACACACACCATGAACACAGAGACATGCACTAATCCAGCAGTCGCAAACACTTGCACGTGCATGTGCACACACACACACATGCAGACAAGTACAGAAGTCGAGGCGTGGCTCACACACACACACACACGACAAAAACAAAAATCGTATCACCTTTAACAGACTTGGGGCAAGTGCTATTAGCAAGCGTCTCTGAAGATCCAGGATTACACGAGGGGTGGGTAGTCAACACCAGACTCGGCTGCCTTTGTTTCCCCATCACTGATGATTACACATCGTGCCCGGTACTCATTTAAGGCTCCGTCGACCTCGGGGAGGCCCAGGACTTGATCAAATATTTGCCATTGCTGTTGATCGCAAGCGGGAATTGAAATCAGGTGACTGGGTTTGCAGTGCATTAACCAGCACACTACTGCACGCACGCGCCATGAGTGACGGATCCCCGTGTCTGCAGCTAAGAAGAAGATGAAGGTGGAGCTCCCTCAAGAGGAGCCGGTCGCCGTACCGACTGTGCGAGAGCACAATTATCTGAACCGGTCCTGGGCCTCCCCTAGTTTGACTCGGCCTCAATTGAGTACCTGGTGCGATGTTTAAAAACATTGCCGCTTGGGAGACAAAGGCGGCCGGGCGTGGTGCTGGCCACCCAACCCCTCGTGTGCCGTTTCGGCCTTCATAGGTGCTCTCTAACAGCACTTGTCCCAACAGTCTGTTAAAGCTCTACGGGGGATCTGTGTTTGTTGTCTGGGTGCGTGCCAGCATGTGTGTGTGACGTGTGTGGTCGTATAATATCGAGTTGTGATGTGCGGTTGGTTTGTTGGGTTGTGCCGTCTGTGTGCTTTCGTCCCACTCGACCGCCTATCTGCCTCTTCTACTCTTGTTTGTGCGCCCACCGTTGAGCGGCTATTCCTGTGCGTGGCCCCGTAGCATCACTCATACCGTTCCTTCCTGGGCATCACCTGCCTCATGCAAATCTCGACGCGCGAAGAGGACTTCATTATCGACACACTGATGCTGCGCGACGACCTGCACATCCTCAACGAGGCCTTCACCAACCCCAAAATTGTCAAGGTGAGAGGCACGCGTGCACGTAGACATGCATAAACAAAATAATCGAGTGAGACAGCAAAACAAGGAGAGAGACATCCCTCTCCCTCGTCGACTTTGTAGCACGACGCCTGGGTCCCTCCAGCTTGCTGCCAATGTATCATTGCACTGCCTGCACACTCGATATGAATGCCATTGGGTGAATGTTTACAACAATACATTGCACTTGTATTGCACCTAAAGCGTAACAAACATCTCGGGGCGCAGAATTACACGGGGAGAACAGGAGGGAGCAGAATTTTTTTATTTTATTTAAAGCTTTCGTGACTGCGGGGATTCATATTCTTGGTTCTTTCGGTAAAGTCACCAAGTAGAAGGGCAACAATAAAATAATACAAATATAAAACAATAAAATTATTGCTGTGGTTTTCACACCTGATGATGATTGCTTGTGTTACAGTCGAAACGTCGTGAGAATTTTATTGTTTTATATTTTTATTTTTTTATTGCTTCCCTTCTACGTGGTGGTGACTTTACCGAAAGGACCAAAGAATAGGATTGAGCAGGTCGGAGCGAGCAAGGGAAATAGAGAAAGGAAGCAATTAAGGGGGGCTGGCTGCAGCCATGCCTTGTTGACAGCGGCGGCGACGATGGTTACTAGGGACGTTGTAACCGTATCTTGAGCACCGGCCATGTGAGAGGCGTGGTGCTTGACGCGGTGACGCAGTTGCGCAGTGATTGCCACGGTGACGTGGTGATTGACGCTGCGGTGTGGCGGGGGCGCAGGTTTTCCACGGAGCGGACTCGGACATTGAGTGGCTGCAACGTGACCTGGGCCTGTACGTGGTGGGCCTGTTCGACACGCACCCAGCGGCGCGCTCCCTCGGCCTCGCCAGAAACTCGCTCGCCCACCTCCTCATGCACTACTGCAGCCTGTCTACCGACAAGCAGTACCAGCTGGCTGACTGGCGCATCCGGTACGCACGCCGCACTTGCTCGAACCTCTGCGTACGCGCGCGCATGCACGGGCTAACTTGTACACACGTACAAAAACAAAGGCAAAGATCCCCTGTATAGCCTCAACTAATTGTTGGGGAAAGTGCTGTGAAGGAGGGGGTGGGTGGCCAGTACCATGCACGGCCGCCTTTGTCTCCCCAGTGGTGATGTTTACACACCGCTACACCAGGTACTCATTTGAGGCTGAGTCGAGCTCGTGGAGGCCCGGGGCCGGTTCAGTTAATTGTCACAGGTGTTGGCCGTGAGTAGAAATCGAACTCGTTTCACCAGGTTCATAGCACAGGGTGCTAGCCGCTACTCTACTGCTTACACATTCACACACAAGGACAAAGATCCCCCGTGTCGCCTGAATAGACTGCTGAATCTAGTTTGCCAGGGTGAGGAATTGAAGTCCCATCACTGGGTTCATAGAACAGTACATATGAAGCACTTTCACCCCTCCCCACTCAAGTTATCTTAGCGAGCCCCTATTAAGGCTGGCACAATGTTTGAGAGGGTAATGTGGTTAGCATCATGCCTGACCTCCTTTGTTTCCCCAGTGGTGATGTTCATATCTTATACTAGGTGCTCATTTAAGGCCGAGGTCCAATACTGGTTTTTATATCACTCCCAAATGATGTTAGCCTTCACCGGAAATGAAACATGGGTCAACAGATAAATGTTGCGGTACATTAACATCTGCGTCTCATACACACTCGCATGCACACACTCACACACAAACACATACACACTCACAATTGCATACACACGCACACCAACACTTGCACACATCCACGTATGCACGCACACACACAGGCCTCTCCTGCCAGACATGCTGCACTATGCGCGTGCCGACACGCACTACCTGCTGTACGTGTACGACCGCGTCCGCGCCGACCTGCTCACCAAGGCGCTGGGCCGACCCAACCTCCTGCAGCTTGTGTGGGACCAGAGCCGAACTGTGGCACTCAAGGTGAGTGGCGCGTGGGCAATGGCGGAGCCAGGATTTTCAGGTGGGGGGGGGGGCAACCCCTCCAGCAATGAAAAAAGGTAGTGTTAGTAAGTAAGGACTTAAATTTTGATTTAAAGCTTTCGTGACTGCAGTAATTCATATTCTTAGTTTTTTCGGTAAAGTCACGTTGAAGAGAAACAACAAAATAACAAAATATATATAAAACAATAAAAAATTCTCTTCAACGTGACTTTACCGAAAAAACTAAGAATATAAGTAAGGACTTGTCCCTTGGTTTTTATTTGACGCGTAGTGCGGTGATGGCGCAGCCATCGATCGAGGATCGAATTCGAACCGCGTTGTGTGATCGGACTCCGACTATTGTCCTATCATCTCATCGAGTCCCTGGCACGTAATAATATGCTACACAGTGGCAGTGGGGGTCGCAAAATGCCGATATATTACCAATAAACCCCAATGATCCGATCTAAATTAGGGATTTCGATCGGATCATTGGGGGGGCACGTGACACCCCACCCCCCACTGGCTCCACCAGTGAGCAAGTTACAAGCCTATCTTTGTAAGCAAATCCACCACTCTCACTCTTGATCGGGAAAGTTTTCCCACCCCTCCAAAAATATTGTTTATTCCCTTAAAAGGCCTCGAGCAATAATCAAAGAATATATTTATCTTTTTAACTAGATCAACGAAGTGATATAGTTCATGGTGTAATGTGTGTAGACTATTGTACTATCATCTCATAGAGTCCCTGGAACGTAATAATATGCTACACAGTGGCAGTGGAGGGGGTCGCAAAATGCCGATTTATGTTCAATGTGGTGACTCGGGCCCGCCGTACCGTTTTAATGTTCATGCATCCTAATTAGTGCATTCGCGATAAAAATTCCCACTGGAAACATTGGTTACCGACTTTCAGAACTGGTAATTGATGCTGAAAACAATTACCAGTTAACCGATGATCGTTTTAACAACCCTGGTAATTATTGCTGCCTCTGTCACTACTTGCATGTTCCATCTCCCTCTCTCCCCCTGTGTGCGTGTGTGTGTGTCTCAGCGCTACCACAAGCCGGTGTTCACCGAGGACTCCTACCTGGAGCTGCTGCACAAGCACAAACAGCCACTGGATGTGCAGCAGAGCAGCGCCGCCCGGCTCCTGTACGCCTGGCGCGACCGCACGGCACGCGCCGAGGACGAGAGCACGGGGTGAGAGCACCCGCGGCGCTGAAATAGCCGTGTACTGCACTGCATAGCATAGTGCAGCAAAGCACGGGACTTTCCGACAGCGTAGAATAACACAGCAAACGGAACAACACCACAGCGTTCAAAATATTTATCTTGACTTATCAGAATATTTATTTAGACTGGAGGAATCCGATGAGCTATGAACTCTTTATCACAGATGTCCAGAGTAGCGACAAATGTATGAATATAAAGCATATAAGTAAAAATTGCATAATTACATGAATTACTGTAGATTTTTTAACACTCAATGCACTTTAGGGCAAGGCAGCAAAACAACAACAAAAACGATCCAAGACCGCACCAAAACAACACACAGTCTAAATTTTGATTTAAAACTTTCGTGACTGCAGTAATTCATATTCTTAGCTCTTTCGGTAAAGTCACGTTGAAGGGAAACAATAAATAATAAAATATATATAAAACAATAAAAATTATCACGACGTTTCGACCATAACACATTAAAATGGAAATATCGATACACGGGTGTTTTATAATATAGCACAGTAAAACACTGGGGTGTACGACGCAGCACTTTTTAATTTACCTGATCGCGATCCTGAACCAGTTGTAGAAACTGCACATTCCAGTGCCGTAGGTCAATGGTTGCGTAGTACGATTACTGTCGCTGTTGCGTTGTTGGGCCTGTACGGCCTGTGTGATTATTGTTATTGCTGAGATGTGCATAGTGCCCTGGCCTGACCGGTATGTGTTGTGCTGTTGCTGTCACAGATAAGTCCTCCCAAACCATATGCTCATGAAGATCGCAGAGGAGATGCCTCGGTAAGCCGCGCACGGTGGTGGTGGGGCCGGTGGTGGCAGGGACAGTTGGGATGGTGGTGCGAGTGATACCCATGATGGTATTGACAGTGGTGGTAATATTCGCCCTCCAACAACAACGAAGGTCAGAAGAGCGATGCTCACAATAAAGAGCGGAGTGCCGGGCGGCTAAAATGCAGCAAGTTGGCACAGTCGCGTGCACAGCTGGTGCATCTGCCCCAGTCATTGCAGTCAGTCAACCCATGGGACCTGGCTCTGTTCCGTGAGGTCCTGTTAGCGAGCCTTCGACATTGCACGTGGATTCGGAGTGCACCTGGCCTGAGACAACCGCCGTGGTGATGTCACCAACACTTATTGGCATATGGCGCCTGTTCTTGTTGTTGGTAATAGTGGTGGTGGCTGATGATTGTGCTGTTAGTAGTGAGAGTGGTAGTGATAGTGTTGATGGTGGTGCCACTCATAATGTTTTGATGTGGATGGTGATCTGGATGCTGGTGATGATATGGATATGGTGATAGTATGATGGTGATGATGAAGGTTGCATTGTGGTAATAGCATTGGTTAGTATGATCCTGATAATGACCAGGCTATATATACGTACGCCAGACAAGACAGGCTTTACGTACGTATGCCAGCCTGAACACAATATACATACGTACGCCAGGATGAACAGTCTATACATACTCATTGTTTTTTTCGGTAAAGTCACGTATGTAGAAATACAATAAAATTATATTATTATATTATTTATTGTATTTCTACATACGTGACTTTACCGAAAAAAACCAATAAGTAATTTTATGCAGTCACGAAAGCTTTAATACTTTATTAGGCTATACATCCATAGACTTTCCTGAGCTGCCTATACGCACATACGCCAGAATGAACAATATACGTATGTACACCAGCATGAATAGGATATATGTACGCCATCTTGAACGGATATGCTTTTGCCAGTATTAACGGCTATATGCACCCTAGTCCATGCCATTGCTGTTTGATGCAAGACAGAGAGGGAGTGCTGGCTTGTTGTAACGTTGTGCTGTTTCTGTGAGATTGTGTTGTTGCTGTGACGTGGTTTTGCCGTGATGTTGCATTGCTCTGGCGTTGTGTTGTGACGCGTGTCGCTGCTCTAACATGTTGACATCGTCGTTGCCGACGCAGGGAGCTGCAGGGCGTGCTCGCGTGCTGCAATCCGGTGCCGCCCCTCTTGAGGCAGAACTCCAATGAGCTGTGGCAGCTCGTCAAGCAGGCACGCCTCGTCCCGCTCATCAAGGTGAGCGCAGAAGCGGAGGCGGCTCGGTGGAGCAGCAAGGGGTTCATAATGGACGGCCACGGTTGAGATACGGATGAAAGATAGATAGGGCAAGAGAGTCGGAGAACGAGAACAGAGACAAAAGAGAGTGGGAGACAGAGACTGAAAGTCATAGGGGGAGAGGGATAGCGAGTGGTCAGAGGCAGAATGTTCATAAATAAATATAATCAAACATTTAATATAATCTTGATTTGAAGCTTTCGTGACTGCAGGAATCCATACTCTTTGGTTCTTTCGGTAAAGTCACGTAGGTAGAAAAATATTAGATCACGACGTTTCGATCGCAACACAAGCAATCGTCATCAGGTGGGACAACCACACCAACTGCTGAAGACAGCAGTGGGACAACCACACCAACTGCTGTCTTCAGCAGTTGGTGTGGTTGTCCCACCTGATGACGATTGCTTGTGTTGCGATCGAAACGTCGTAATCTATTGTTTTTCTACCTACCTGACTTTACCGAAAGAACCAAAGAGTATGGATTTAATATAGGTGGTGACTGGGTGGCTCCTGGGGCCAATACTGGGTCAAGCACAATGATCCGGCACTGCTTCAATAATATTTTTTTAACTTGTGACACACTGCACATTATTCGCTCACTCGAAGCGAGAGAACGACTCAGAGGCGTGAGGAGGAACCACAGACGATCGGGAAAGGCTACCAGGTGGTGAGCCTGTGCCAAATTTCCCCCCAAACTTTGTGGTCGTCTATATATGCAGGTGTTATCAACCAATTAATGAGTGTTTACATATGGGAGGGAACCGGAGTTCCTGGAGAAAACCCACACATGCGAGGAGGCAACAGTCGATCCCATGCAGAACGAATGATGAAGTCAACCTTTGCTGTACCCCCTTCTAGCAGGCCATGCTATGACACCTGAAAAGCAACGGGAAGGGAGTTTAACACCATTTGTGTGATCCACCCACCCTTGTTGCCTCCATAGTGCTGGGTTACAGGACTTCGCCACCAACACCACCCGGCTAAGATCCTAGGTTTTGGATCTTGGGAGTTTCAGCCACCCGTGGTTAAACGACGTTCACAAATGTAGCGAGTTGATGGTCACAACCAGGCACAAGTGACTGCAAAAATAATGACTCGTTGCAGTAAAGGTTGCGTTTGTTTAATAATCTTTGCTGCTGTTCCCGCAGAGCGAAACGCCCATCAAGGCTCCATCGAGAACATTCATCACCCGGGCAGAGGTGACCAGAGACCAAAACTCATCACACAAATGCCATCTTTACTTGCGATTATAAACTCGACATCTCATTTTCTCATCCGGCACAGAACTCTTCATTTGTGGTTCTTTTTTAAAATTCCACGTCCCCAAACCGTCGTGACAATGAGGAGCTCAGTTCATGTCCGTCCTTAGAGTGTGAATAATGTTACGATTGTCGTGTAGGTTGACACCCCTGTGTGATTTTGTTGGTTCATTGCCTGACCCTGACAGTACAATCTAGATGTTTCAATCCCCCAAAGGTGACATTAATGGTATCATTTGTATGCCCACCCTAGTGTGGCACTGATTGTTCAATCAATTTTCTTCTGTGTTTTGACAGCGATTGGAAAACCCTCTCTTCTGTGCTCACGATGGCTTATCATTGGACGACAGGCAGCCAATCACAAGGCACGGTACTGAAGGTAGCTCACACTTAGTTGTGCTGGTTATATCGGCAAAGCTCATGATATGGATTATATTTTTTTATTCGTGACAGTTGATGAGAGCACCTAGCCTGTCACGAGTAGATTTAATTTTATTGACATGAAAAAATACTGTGCTGTTTTTTAATATCACACTCAGAATTTGAGTAGTAATCATACAAAGAATTGCCATGTTCTGTGTACAAATTAAACATAATTTGGTGAAATAAATAACAAATAATGTCCTGACTGCATTTACAGTGGGGCACAAGCAAAAATAACAAACTACTTTTCAGTAACATTGTCCTAAAAGTAAAACTTACATAATAGGTGATGTTTTAAGCAATGACCCTTCTTTGGCTGCTGCGTATATGTGCGTATTATTTCACTATCTTTGTGTCTATGCCTGTGTTCAATTGCGTGCCTTTCCATTCATATGTGTGTATTCATTCCTGTGTCTCTGTTAACGTGTCTTTATTTGCCTGTCTGCATGCGTATGTCTTGTATGTCAGCGGTTGCAACAGGTGTGTGGCCGTGTATATTATTGCGCCTGTGTGGGTGTGTGTGTTCACGTGTGTATTGTTCAGTCTGTATCTCTGTGCATCTTCTGTGCTAGCTTATGTCTGTATGTCACTTGAGAGCGGTTGTGCAGTGGTAGTGTGTAGTGGCACGTTCCTGATGGCCTAAGTTCCATTCCCGGTCACGACGAACAGCAGTAGTTTAGCTGGTTAGCGTGCTGCACTATTAACCTGGTGACCCAAGTTCGATTGCTGCTTATGGCCAACACCGGTGACGAATATCTAAACCAGTCCTGGGGCTCCCTTACATTAATTCAGCCTTAAATGAGTACTCAGTGCGTGTAAAGCATCAGCCCTGGGGAGACAAAGGTGGCTGGGTGTAGTGTTGGTCCTCCCATCCCCTTCGTGTTCTGTGCTGACCTTCGTAGATGCTTGCTAACAGCACTTGCCCTAAAATCTTTTCAAGGCTATATTGAAGATCTTTGACTTTTGTCTTTGTGTGGTGCAGTGGAGGGAGCACGGAGGGCGGTGCCTGCCACGCGCCCGGTCCTCACCCTGTTCGACGTGAGCCCAACATCCTCACACGACCACAACCAACCCATGTCTAATCTCCCACACCGCTGGCGAAAGCACTGTGTGTGTGATCTCGTGTGCTGTAGCTTTCTGTACCGTGCTGTGTTTGCTGTGTTAGCCATCATGTGCTGGGGCGTTCTGTGCGTTCTCTTGTGTGCTGTCGCATTCTGAGCTGTGCTGAAATTGCTGTCATGTTGCTGTAGTGCGCTGCGATGTGCTGTAGCGCTCTGCGCTCTGCTGTGGTGTGCAGGACAGCGAAGAGCAGCAGAACGAGGCTCGCACTGCTCAGAGCTCCACGTCCCAGATGAAGGCAGCGCGTGTCCTGCAGACGTTCGTCAACCGCTTTGGCATGGTGAGACATTGGGAGACAGGGACATGTGGAGGCACAGGGGTAGTTGAGTGCCAAGGAGATACATGGACTTTGAGACACGGGAATTACAAGGACACCAAGACAATGCAGCGATACAAGCGACTCAGGGACGTGGGGACAGACAGGAGGCATGGTAAATGAGTGACTGATCCCCGTGTCTGCATCGGAGAAGAAGATGAAGGTGGAGTGCCCTCAAGAGGAGCCGGTCGCCGTACCGACTGTGCGAGAGCACAATTATCTGAACCAGTCCTGGGCCTCCCCTAGTTTGACTCGGCCTCAATTGAGTACCTGGTGCGATGTTTAAAAACATTGCCGCTTGGGAGACAAAGGCGGCCGGGCGTGGTGCTGGCCATCCAACCCCTCGTGTGCCGTTTCGGCCTTCATAGGTGCTCTCTAACAGCACTTGTCCCAACAGTCTGTTAAAGCTCTACGGGGGATCTGTGTTTGTTGTCTGGGTGCGTGCCAGCATGTGTGTGTGACGTGTGTGGTCGTATAATATCGAGTTGTGATGTGCGGTTGGTTTGTTGGGTTGTGCCCTCTGTGTGCTTTCGTCCCGCTCGACCGCCTATCTGCCTTTTCTACTCTTGTTTGTCCGCCCACCGTTGAGCGGCTATTCCTGTGCGTGGCCCCGTAGCATCACTCATACCGTTCCTTCCTGGGCATCACCTGCCTCATGCAAATCTCGATGCGCGAAGAGGACTTCATTATCGACACACTGATGCTGCGCGACGACCTGCACATCCTCAACGAGGCCTTCACCAACCCCAACATTGTCAAGGTGAGAGGCATGCGTGCACGTAGACATGCATAAACAAAATAATCGAGTGAGACAGCAAAACAAGGAGAGAGACATCCCTCTCCCTCGCCGACTTTGTAGCACGACGCCTGGGTCCCTCCAGTTTGCTGCCAATGTATCATTGCACTGCCTGCACACTCGATATGAATGCCATTGGGTGAATGTTTACAACAATAAATTGCACTTGTATTGCACCTAAAGCGTAACAAACATTTCGGGGCGCAGAATTACACGGGGAGAACAGGAGGGAGCAGATTTTTTTATTTATTTAAAGCTTTCGTGACTGCAGGGATTGATATTCTTGGTTCTTTCGGTAAAGTCACCACGTAGAAGGGCAACAATAAAATAATAAAAATATAAAACAATAAAATTCTTGCTGTGGTTTTCACACCTGATGATGATTGCTTGTGTTGCAGTCGAAACGTCGTGAGAATTGTATTGTTTTATATTTTTATTATTTTATTGCTTCCCTTCTACGTGGTGGTGACTTTACCGAACGGACCAAAGAATAGGAGGGAGCAGGTCGGACCGAGCAAGGGAAATAGAGAAAGGAAGCAATTAAGGGGGGCTGGCTGCAGCCATGCCTTGTTGACAGCGGCGGCGGCGACGATGGTTACTAGGGACGTTGTAACCATATCTTGAGCACCGGCCACGTGAGAGGTGTGGTGCTTGACGCGGCAACGCAGTGGCGCAGTGATTGCCACGGTGACGTGGTGATTGACGCTGCGGTGTGGCGGGGGCGCAGGTTTTCCACGGAGCGGACTCGGACATTGAGTGGCTGCAACGTGACCTGGGCCTGTACGTGGTGGGCCTGTTCGACACGCACCCAGCGGCGCGCTCCCTCGGCCTCGCCAGAAACTCGCTCGCCCACCTCCTCATGCACTACTGCAGCCTGTCTACCGACAAGCAGTACCAGCTGGCTGACTGGCGCATCCGTTACGCACGCCGCACTTGCTCGAACCTCTGCATACGCGCGCGCATGCACGGGCTAACTTGTAAGATCCCCTGTATAGCCTCAACTAATTGTTGGGGAAAGTGCTGTGAAGGAGGGGGTGGGTGGCCAGTACCATGCACGGCCGCCTTTGTCTCCCCAGTGGTGATGTTTACACACAGCTACACCAGGTACTCATTTGAGGCTGAGTCGAGCTAGTGGAGGGCCGGGACCGGTTCAGATAATTGTCACAGGTGTTGGCCGTGAGTAGAAATCGAACTCGTTTCACCAGGTTCATAGCACAGGGTGCTAGCCGCTACTCTACTGCTTACACATTCACACACAAGGACAAAGATCCCCCGTGTCGCCTGAATAGACTGCTGAATCTAGTTGGCCAGGGTGAGGAATTGAAGTCCCATCACTGGATTCATAGAACAGTACATATGAAGCACTTTCACCCCCCCTCCCCACTCAAGTTATCTTAGCGAGCCCCTATTAAGGCTGGCACAATGTTTGAGAGGGTAATGTGGTTAGCATCATGCCTGACCTCCTTTGTTTCCCCAGTGGTGATGTTCATATCTTATACTAGGTGCTCATTTAAGGCCCAGGTCCAATACTGGTTTTTATATCACTCCCAAATGATGTTAGCCTTCACCGGAAATGAAACATGTGTCAACAGATAAATGTTGCAGTACATTAACATCTGCGTCTCATACACACTCGCATGCACACACTCACACACAAACACATACACACTCACAATTGCATACACACGCACACCAACACTTGCACACATCCACGTATGCACGCACACACACAGGCCTCTCCTGCCAGACATGCTGCACTATGCGCGTGCCGACACGCACTACCTGCTGTACGTGTACGACCGCGTCCGCGCCGACCTGCTCACCAAGGCGCTGGGCCGACCCAACCTCCTGCAGCTTGTGTGGGACCAGAGCCGAACTGTGGCACTCAAGGTGAGTGGTGGGCAATGGCTGAGCCAGGATTTTCAGGTGCGGGGGGCAACCCCTCCAGCAATGAAAAAAGGTAGTGTTAGTAAGTAAGGACTTGTCCCTTGGTTTTTATTTGACGCGTAGTGCGGCGATGGCGCAGCCATCGATCGAGGGTCGAATTCGAACCGCGTTGTGTGATTGGCATCGCGCTCGCTGAAGGTGTTGATGCCTTCAGGGAAGTCGTGTCCTGTATACGCGACTGCGCACAATTCTGTGAGTCACTTATAACTGCTTTGCCGTTACTTATTGCCCTTTATGGACTCGGACTATTGTCCTATCATCTCATCGAGTCCCTGACACGTAATAATATGCTACACAGTGGCAGTGGGGGTCGCAAAATGCCGATTTATTACCAATAAACCCCAATGATCCGATCTAAATTAGGGATTTCGATCGGATCATTGGGGGGGCACGTGACACCCCACCCCCCACTGTCTCCACCAGTGAGCAAGTTACAAGCCTATCTTTGTAAGCAAATCCACCACTCTCACTCTCGATCGGGACAGTTTTCCCACCCCTCAAAAAATATTGTTTATTCCGTTACAAGGCCTCGAGCAATAAACAGAGAATATTTTTATCTTTTTAACTAGATCAACGAAGTAATATAGTTCATGGTGTAATGTGTGTAGACTATTGTCCTATCATCTCATAGAGTCCCTGGAACGTAATAATATGCTACACAGTGGCAGTGGAGGGGGTCGCAAAATGCCGATTTATGTTCAATGTGGTGATTCGGGCCCGCCGTACCGTTTTAATGTTCATGCATCCTAATTAGTGCATTCGCGGTAAAAATTCCCACTGGAAACATTGGTTACCGACTTTCAGAACTGGTAATTGATGCTGAAAACAATTACCAGTTAACCGATGATCGTTTTAACAACCCTGGTAATTATTGCTGCCGCTGTCACTACTTGCGTGGTTCCATCTCCCTCTCTCTCCCTGTGTGTGTGTCTCAGCGCTACCACAAGCCGGTGTTCACCGAGGACTCCTACCTGAAGCTGCTGCACAAGCACAAGCAGCCACTGGATGTGCAGCAGAGCAGCGCCGCCCGGCTCCTGTACGCCTGGCGCGACCGCACGGCACGCGCCGAGGACGAGAGCACGGGGTGAGAGCACCCGCGGCGCTGAAATAGCCGTGTACTGCACTGCATAGCATAGTGCAGCAAAGCACGGGACTTTCCGACAGCGTATAATAACACAGCAAACAGAACAACACCACAGCGTTCAAAATCTTTATCTTGATTTATCAGAATATTTATTTAGACTGTTGGAATCCGATGAGCTATGAACTCTTTATCACAGATGTCCAGAGTAGCGAAATATTTATGAATATAAAGTATATAAGTACAAATTGCATAATTACATGAATTACTGTAGATTTTTTAACACTCAATGGACTCTAGGGCAAGGCAGCAAAACAACAACAAAAACGATCCAAGACCGCACCAAAACAACACACAGTCCCTCAATAAAATTGCACGTTAAAATGGAAATATCGATACACGGGTGTTTTATAATATAGCACAGTAAAACACTGGGGTGTACGACGCAGCACTTTTTAATTTACCTGATCGCGATCCTGAACCAGTTGTAGAAACTGCACATTCCAGTGCCGTAGGTCAATGGTTGCGTAGTACGATTTCTGTAGCTGTTGCGTTGTTGGGCTTGTACGGCCTGTGTGATTATTGTTATTGCTGCGACGTGCATAGTGCCCTGGCCTGACCGGTGTGTGTTGTGCTCCTGCTGTCACAGATACGTCCTCCCAAACCACATGCTCATGAAGATCGCAGAGGAGATGCCTCGGTAAGCCGCGCACGGTGGTGGTGGGGCCGGTGGTGGCAGGGACAGTTGGGATGGTGGTGCGAGTGATACCCATGATGGTATTGACAGTGGTGGTAATATTCGCCCTCCAACAACAACGAAGGGCAGAGGAGCGATGCTCACAATACAGAGCGGAGTGCCGGGCGGCTAAAATGCAGCAAGTTCGCACAGTCGCGTGCATCTGCCCAAGTCATTGCAGTCAGTCAACCCATGGCACCTGGCTCTGTTCCGTGAGCTCCTGTTAGCGAGCCTTCGACACTGCACGTGGCTTCGGAGTGCACCTGGCCTGGGACAACCGCCGTGGTGATGTCACCGCCACTTATTGGCATATGGCGCCTGTTCTTGTTGTTGGTAATAGTGGTGGTGGCTGATGATTGTGCTGGTAGTAGTGAGAGTGGTAGTGATAGTGTTGATGGTGGTGCCACTCATAATGTTTTGATGTGGATGGTGATCTGGATGCTGGTGATGATATGGATATGGTGATAGTATGATGGTGATGATGAAGGTTGCATTGTGGTAATAGCATTGGTTAGTATGATCCTGATAATGACCAGGCTATATATACGTACGCCAGACAAGACAGGCTTTACGTACGTATGCCAGCCTGAACACAATATACATACGTACGCCAGGATGAACAGGTTATACATACATAGACTAACCTGAGCTGCCTATACGCACGTACGCCAGAATGAACAATATACGTATGTGCACCAGCATGAATAGGATATATGTACGCCATCTTGAACGGCTATGCTTTTGCCAGTATCAACGGCTATATGCACCCTAGTCCACGCCATTGCTGTTTGATGCAAGACAGAGGGACTGCTGGCTTGTTGTAACGTTGTGCTGTTTCTGTGAGATTGTGTTGTTGCTGTGACGTGGTTTTGCCGTGATGTTGCATTGCTCTGGCGCTGTGTTGTGACGCGTGTCGCTGCTCTAACATGTTGACATCGTCGTTGCCGACGCAGGGAGCTGCAGGGCGTGCTCGCGTGCTGCAATCCGGTGCCGCCCCTCGTGAGGCAGAACGCCAATGAGCTATGGCAGCTCGTCAAGCAGGCACGCCTCGTCCCGCTCATAAAGGTGAGCGCAGAAGCGGAGGCGGCTCGGTGGAGCAGCGAGGGGTTCATAATGGACGGCCAGGGTTGAGATACGGATGAAGGATAGATAGGGCAAGAGAGTCGGAGAACGAGAACAGAGACAAAAGAGAGTGGGAGACAGAGACTGAAAGTCA
Organism: Petromyzon marinus; assembly: GCF_048934315.1. Lineage (NCBI taxonomy): Eukaryota > Metazoa > Chordata > Hyperoartia > Petromyzontiformes > Petromyzontidae > Petromyzon > Petromyzon marinus. The sequence goes on from NW_027423268.1 coordinate 121,517, forward strand.
TAGGGGGAGAGGGATAGCGAGTGGTCAGAGGCAGAATGTTCATAAATAAATATAATCAAACATTTAATATAATCTTGATTTGAAGCTTTTCGTGATTGCAGGAATCCATACTCTTTGGTTCTTTCGGTAAAGTCACGTAGGTAGAAAAATAATAGATCACGACGTTTCGATCGCAACACAAGCAATCGTCATCTGTCTTCAGCAGTTGGTGTGGTTGTCCCACCTGATGACGATTGCTTGTGTTGCGATCGAAACGTCGTGATCTATTGTTTTTCTACCTACCTGACTTTACCGAAAGAACCAAAGAGTATGGATTTAATATAGGTGGTGACTGGGTGGCTCCTGGGGCCAATACTGGGTCAAACACAATGATCCGGCACTGCTTCAATAATATTTTTTTTAACTTGTGACACTGCACATTATTCGCTCACTCGAAGCGAGAGAACGACTCAGAGGCGTGAGGAGGAACCACAGACGAGCGGGAAAGGCTACCAGGAGGTGAGCCTGTGCCAAATTTCCCCCCAAACTTTGTGGTCGTCTATATATGAAGGTGTTATCAACCAATTAATGAGTGTTTACATATGGGAGGGAACCGGAGTTCCTGGAGAAAACCCACACATGCGAGGAGGCAACAGTCAATCCCATACAGAACGAATAGATGAAGTCAACCTTTGCTGTACCCCCTTCTAGCAGGCCATGCTATGACACCTGAAAAGCAATGGGAAGGGAGTTTAACAACATTTGTGTGATCCACCCACCCTTGTTGCCTCCATAGTGCTGGGTTACAGGACTTTGCCACCAACACCACCCGGCTAAGATCCTAGGTTTTGGATCTTGGGAGTTTCAGCCACCCGTGGTTAAACGACGTTCACAAATGTAGCGAGTTGATGCTCACAACTAGGCACAAGTGACTGCAAAAATAATGACTCGTTGCAGTAAAGGTTGCGTTTGTTTAATAATCTTTGCTGCTGTTCCCGCAGAGCGAAACGCCCATCAAGGCTCCATCGAGAATATTCATCACCCGGACAGAGGTGACCAGAGACCAAAACTCATCACACAAATTCCCTCTTTACTTGCGATTATCAACTCTACATCTCATTTTCTCATTCGGCACAGAACTCTCATTTGTGGTTCTTTTTTTAAATTCCACGTCCCCAAACCGTCGTGACAATGAGGAGCTCAGTTCATGTCCGTCCTTAGAGTGTGAATAATGTTCCGATTGTTGTGTAGGTTGACACCCCTGTGTGATTGTTGGTTCATGGCCTGACCCTGAAAGTACATTCTAGATGTTTCAATCCCCCAAAGGTGACATTAATGGTATCATTTGTATGCCCACCCTAGTGTGGCACTGATTGTTCAATCAATTTTCTTCTGTGTTTTGACAGCGATTGGAAAATCCTCTCTTCTGTCCTCACGATGGCTTATCATTGGACGACAGGCAGCCAATCACAAGGCATGGTACTGAAGGTAGCTCACACTTAGTTTTGCTGGTTATATCGGCAAAGTTCATGATATGGATTATATTTTTTTATTCGTGACAGTGATGTGTACACCTAGCCTGTCACGAGTAGATTTCATTATATTGACATGAAAAAAATACTGTGCTGTTTTTTAATATCACACTCATAATTTGAGTAGTAATCATACAAATAATTGCCATGTTCTGTGTACAAATTAAACATAATTTAGTGACATAACAAATAATGTCCTGACTGCATTTACAGTGGGGCACAAGCAAAAATAACAAAATACTTTTCAGTAACATTGTCCTAAAAGTAAAACTTACATAATAGGTGATTTTTAAGCAATGACCCTTCTTTGGCTGCTGCGTGTATGTGCGTATTATTTATTTCACTATCTTTGTGTCTATGTCTGTGTTCAATTGCGTGCATTTCCATTCATATGTGTGTGTATTCATTCCTGTGTCTCTGTTAACGTGTCTTTATTTGCCTGTCTGCATGCGTATGTCTTGTGTGTCAGCGGTTGCAACAGGTGTGTGGCCCTGTATATTATTGCGCGTGTGTGGGTGTGTGTGTTCACGTGTGTATTCTTCAGTCTGTATCTCTGTGCATCTTCTGTGCTAGCGTATGTCTGTATGTCACTAGAGAACGGTTGTGCAGTGGTAGTGTGTAGTGGCACGATCCTGATGGCCTAAGTTCCGTTCCCGGTCACGACGAACAGCAGTTGTTTAGCTGGTTAGCGTGCTGCACTATTAACCTGGCGACCCAAGTTCGATTGCTGCTTATGGCCAACACCGGTGACGAATATCTAAACTGGTCCTGGGGCTCCCTTAGATTAATTCAGCCTTAAATGAGTACTCAGTGCGTGTAAAGCATCAGCACTGGGGAGACAAAGGTGGCTGGGTGTAGTGTTGGTCCTCCTATCCCCTTCGTGTTCTGTGCTGACCTTCGTAGATGCTCGCTAACAGCACTTGCCCTGAAAGTCTTTTCAAGGCTATATTGAGGATCTTTGACTTTTGTCTTTGTGTGGTGCAGTGGAGGGAGCACGGAGGGCGGTGCCTGCCACGCGCCCGGTCCTCACCCTGATTGACGTGAGCCCACCATCCTCACACGACCACAACCAACCCATGTCTCATCTCCCACACCGCTGGCGAAAGCACTGTGTGTGTGATCTCGTGTGCTGTAGCTTTCTGTACCGTGCTGTGTTTGCTGTGTTAGCCATCATGTGCTGGGGCGTTCTGTGCGTTCTCTTGTGTGTTGTCGCATTCTGAGCTGTGCTGAAATTGCTGTCATGTTGTTGTAGTGTGCTGCGATGTGCTGTAGCGCTCTGCGCTCTGCTGTGGTGTGCAGGACAGCGAAGAGCAGCAGAACGAGGCTCGCACTGCTCAGAGCTCCACGTCCCAGATGAAGGCAGCGCGTGTCCTGCAGACGTTCGTCAACCCCTTTGGCATGGTGAGACATGGGGAGACAGGGACATGTGGAGGCACAGGGGTAGTTGAGTGCCAAGGAGATACATGGACTTTGAGACACGGGAATTACAAGGACACCAAGACAATGCAGCGATACAAGCGACTTAGGGACGTGGGGAACACACAGGAGGCATGGTAAATGAGAGACAGATAGGAGGCATAAAGACACAATATTAGCACAGGGTCACACGTAACACGGGGTCACTTAGGATTTGGATAAAACGGTCTTCATTGACGCAGAAAGCCTGGAAACATGAAGACGTGGGGACTTGAGGAAGTGATTGAAAATAAAATAGGACATGCACAGGGTCGTTTGTTTGTTTCCTTGCGCGTGTGTGCTAGTTCGCTTGTGCATCTGTTCATGTGCTTGTGCTTGCAGTATCTACCATCCAGTGACGGGAAATCTCTGCCATTTCAAGAAAAGAAATTGGATCCCAACTCAAAAGTGTTTGAGGTAACACGTGGATGTTGTGTGCTAACATCTTGCTCACATCATCATCTCCATCATCATTATCTCCATCATTCCATTTCACAAACCACTTGTGCACACGTGCGGATGGGTTCTGAGTGAGGAATTTTAGTGGTTTGGTGATTGTGGTTATTTGAGTGCATGTTTGAGCAGATGAGTGGGTGAATGAATGGTTGAGTGAGTGCTTGGGTAGGTGAGAGAGTGTAGTTGAGTGCATGAGTGGTTGGATCGTTGAACGAGTACCTGAGTGGCTGAGTAAGTGAATGAGTGTTTAAGTAGTTGACTGAGTGAGTGATGAGAACCCGTTGAGTGCTATCTCACCCGTCTCTGTAGATCTGTAGTCGCTGGAAACTGATGAAAGCGCCAGAGAAACCAAAGAAGAGCTCTGCACAGCCTGCAAAAGCCAAACACGGTGAAGGCACACACACACACACACCATGAACACAGAGACATGCACTAATCCAGCAGTCGCAAAACACTTGCATGTGCACACACACACACACATGCAGACACGTACAGAAGTCAAGGCGTTGCTCACAAACACGACAAAAAGAAAAATCGTATCACCTTTAACAGACTTGGGGCAAGTGCTGTTAGCAAGCATCTCTGAAGATCCAGGATTACACGAGGGGTGGGTAGTCAACACCAGGCTCGGCTGCCTTTGTTTCCCCAGCACTGATGATTACACATCGTGCCCGGTACTCATTTAAGGCTCCGTCGACCTCGGGGAGACCCAGGACTTGATCAAATATTTGCCATTGCTGTTGATCGGAAGCGGGAATTGAAATCAGGTCACTGGGTTTGCAGTGCATTAACCAGCACACTACTGCACGCACGCGCCATGAGTGACGGATCCCCGTGTCTGCAGCGGAGAAGAAGATGAAGGTGGAGCGCCCTCAAGAGGAGCCGGTCGCCGTACCGACTGTGCGAGAGCAGAAACAGGTGCGCCCCGCTCACTCGCGCTCCGGCGTTTCCACGGCCAATGGGGGAACTGGGAACCTAGATTTGAAGCTTTCGTGACTGCAAGGATCCATACTCTTTGGTTCTATTCGGTAAAGTCACGTAGGTAAAAAATTAAACAACAAAAAACTCGACGTTTCGACCGCTTGTGTTGTGGCCGAAACGTCGTGATTTTTGTTGTTTTATTTTTTACCTACGTGACTTTACCGAATAGAACCAAAGAGTGTGAACTGGGAACCTGTTGCAGGACCTGCACCCCCGGGCCTTGCGTTTGTGACTGGGCTTCGTGGGACCCGGCCCCTCCTGGTGCCCTTAAGTCCCCACCCACCCAGCCCCTCCCCACTCACTGCTGCCCTTTCCCATTCCATCTGAACACCAGCCTGTGTTGGGGTAGACATTGCTTACAAAATTGCATACGAATTCAGATGCGTTATTCTTGTGAACATTCTGCATGTGTTTCAGCGAATTACGTCGTGGCGTGCAAATTTTTGCCGTCAATAAAGTGGGCATCGGTGCGCATCACAGCGGAATGGGAATGGTACATGGGCATAGAGCAATAAAAATGTAAAAAGAAACCCGTCGCGAACTCGGCGGCTTACACCGACTGAGCAAAATAAATTGCAACCGCATGAAAAATAAAGTGCACAGGGAATCGCATAAGAAAGGTAAGGAGTAAATAATAATGAAATAAACTGTTTTTTCTTTCCCTGGTGCGCTGGTGATAACTCGACGAGGGTTAACGAATCGATACCCTATCCTGTGACTCGTGACTTGATGCTGGTAGCATCGTGGGGATAACATTGGGGGAAAAGACAAAAATCCGACACAAACCAGAATACCTCCCCACTGCCGCTCTCCCCACCCCCTCCCACTGTGTTGCCTTCATTCTCTCTCGTTCGGCCTCTCCCTTACCCCTTTCCATGGGCAGGGTGCCACACGTAGAGAGGCACCGGGGGCAGCCGAGGTCACGGAGGTCGGAGGGAAAAGGCAGCGCGCGGACTCGGCCTCATTGCCAGCGCCACCACTCGTGCCAGATGACTTCACCCCCCATGAGTACACGGAGGCCGACGCTCACATCTTCACAGGTACACACACATCTTCACAAGTGCATACGTGCACATCCACATCTTCACAGGTACACAGACACGCGCACATGTACATCATCGTGGGAAAAACGCACATCTTCACAGATACGCACACACACACATCTTCACAGGTAAGGTCAATGTGTGAGGGTGGGTATGTGAAGGTCAATGTGAGCGAGTTTGAGTGGGCGAGTGAGCGAGTTGTTCCCTGTTCCAGCCGGGTGCTCTCGAGGAAGAGATCAGAACAGACACACGACTCGGCAGGACAAGGTGCGTACGTACTTAACATCACCGCTATCATCATCGTCGCCATCATAACCACCACTACCATTGTCATCACACCATCACCACCCCTAATATTACAGTTTTATCACCATCACCACTACCATCAACACCATTACAGCTACCATCATCACCATCATCACCATCATGACCATCACTGCTACCAACATCACTATCATAACTCCCATATTCATCACCATCATCACCACTATCATTGTCATCACCATCACCATCAATAACACAACCATCACCCCTACAACTAAAGTATTATCTCCACTACTTTTAACACCATCACCGCTACCATGATCACTGTCATAACCACCATATTCATCACCATCACCGTTACCGTCACCATCAACACCATTACCATCATCTCTGTAACCAGTGTTGCCTTCACCTTTAACGTCATTAACACCATCATTAATGCCGTCACCACCATCATAACCACATTCATTGGTACCACTGTCAACATCATCTTCATTCCCACCACCATTACCACGATACACGTCGTGTAGTGCATTGCGCAGTGTGTTGAATCTTTGTGCTCCGCGTGCTTTTTGTGTCGTGTGCGTGGTGTCTGTTGTGCGCATGAATGCACATTGTGTGGTGTGTGTTTGATGTTGAGTACACATTTGCGTGTATCCGTTGTGTGTTTGTGCAGCATAAGTTGTGCGGGCGGGGGCAAGGTGGTCGTACAGTCTTCAGAGGATCGGCACGGGGCATGACGTACATGCAGGGACACAGTGGCCGGTTGGAGATCCCTCTCCCATCACCTACGTCGCCCTACGTGCATTCACGTGTCTTTTGTGTCCGCGTCGGACCTTGCATATCTAAATGTTTACCCCACGTGTCCTTGTGTGTCCCTGTGGGTCGCCGCATGTCTAAATGTGTACGCACATGTCTCTGTAATGTCCCACCTTCTCTCGGTTAGTTCCCCGCATGTCCCCATGTCCCTCCGTGTCACTACGCATGCTGCGTCTTCCTTTAGATCATAGATCACGGTTCCGTGCATTTTCACGTGTGTTCCTGTGTATACGTATGCCTTTGTGTCTGCACATGCATCTGCTTGCCTTTGTGTGTCTCAGTGTCAACGGTGTCAACAGTGTTGCTTTGTGTCAGTGGTACTTCGTGTCTGCTTGTGTCTTCACGTGCCCCCCTGTAGCATTGTTACCGTGCGTGTCGGTGTGTCACCGATGCGTTATAGCACATGTCATCACACAGGGTTCTCCCACTGGCACATCTGGCCCGTGAAGGCTTTTGTAGTGGCCTGCCGAGGTATAAATACAGGTTTCCCTCACTTTATGCGGTGGATACGTTCCAAAAAAAAGGGCACACAAAGTAAAACCGCACAAGACAGCGTCCTGCCGAGTAGTATATACGTACACATGCAATGTTGTGTCACATCTGACCGCAAAGTGGCATATAGAGTGAGTTCAAAAGACATGTAGCGAATTTTGTGGAGAAATAGGTAAGTCGCATATACGTGAAATCGCACAAACCAAACCTGAATCAACTGTGGAAACCTGTAGATACAGGTTAGTGAGATGAAAAGTGATATACAAGAGATAGGGATGAGAGTTGGAGACAAACTATGGTGATTAGCTGTCACATAGCTGACATTATGACGTAAATAAGTCATGTGACGTAACATTTACGCGTGGCACGTGATATTACATCGCTAACTTTTTGTAGCCCGCCAGATAATATTTCTGAAGAACCATTCGTTTTCATGTGCCTCTGTGCCAAGCACATGTCTGCATATCTCCATGTGGGTGATTTTGTGTTCCATAATCTCAAAATGCACCTAACCTGGCACAGCTGCTACGGTCACATCACTCAATGGCGGCTGTTCTCTTAATTTATTCACTGGTCACTATCTGTGTCCTCAAATCCTGATGCTTGCATTTCCATGTGTGTGTGTCCCTCCACATCTTAAAAATAATATTCTGCATGTATTTAGCATCTTGCATGAAAATTCCATCTATAAACGTGGTAGAATTTGTAACACATGCAGTTTTCGCGTGGAGGCATGATAATACACAGACAAGCGGGGTAAATAGCCAGAACCAGTGCCAACAATTGCTCAAGCTCTGTGGTCCTATATTGAGCGGCCGGTATGTGGGTCGGGAGTGTTCCACTTTTCATCCCAGTGCGACCCGCGGTTGCTCACTTCTCCGTGATGCAGGGGAGGCTTCCGGCAGGCGTGGCCGAAAAAATGAAGATGTGAAGAGAGGCGGTGAGAGTCCTGGAGGGGAGTGAACTGGCATTGGTGCAGGGCGGACAACAAACGTCTCCCATTGATACGAGGCGACATCAACAACAAACGCAATTAACAGCAACATCCAGGATCAACTGGCGAATTCGAACAACACGCAGTTAACAGCAACACCGAGTCAACTGGAGTATCTAACAATACATGGGAGTTGATAGCGACATCTGTTCGGCCAGTAAATTCTAACAACACAGTTCACAGCAACTCCTAAAGTCTACCAGAGTACAAATAAGACGCGTAGTTTATACCAACTGCTCGAGTCACACAGGGTCTCCTGTAACTGCGACGTTAACAACACACGGATACAAGTACCCTGTGTGGCCAGTAACACCCAGACTCAACGGCAACACCCCAAAACACACCCAGTGTCACCAACATCATCTCACATTATCATTAACAGCTGATAATACCAGCTACAGCTAGCTACATTGAGCATCACCAGCAAAATGAGTGATAAACCAGCTTTAATACTTTCCATCAAATAATGAGAAACTCATGTCCTGCGCGTGTAAATAATAAGTTTTCACACGTGCAATGCCCATGCACTCTAACAGAATCACATGAACATAGATGTTAGCACTCACATGTGCACACATAAGCGCAAGCTTTTTTGATAACCCTGCACCCCCTGCATTACCAGTTTAATGACTTGTTCCCACATGGTTGTTGTGGTGCTGACAAGTAGACCGCAAAGAAATGATGTAAAAATAAATTTGGTTTCACGTTTTTAAGCCTTCTCTCCTGCAGGAGGGACTTTGTCAAACGTGTCTTTTGTCGCTGTGTGTGTAGGTGTTTAAGGTGGGGAGTGGTAATGAATGTTGAACTTTTTTCTTCATGCTTTTGGAGTCCCTGACTGCTCACAATCATTATGCTGATGATCTAGTGATTGCTGTTCACTTAGAAGAAGTTGGAAGCGCTGCTGCTAGACCTGGAGCGTGCTATAAACTTACCATCAGCCCCACCAAAACTAAGCACCTGGCTGGGTATTTTGTGCCATCAAACACTCCACCCCCTCAACTCGCGATTGGTGATGGGGCAGTTGTCGAGAGAGTGGAGAGTTTTCCATACATGGGTAGTGTGCTTATGACCAGCTCCGATTTGATAGCAGAAGTCTCACTCCGAATCAGTCGAGTGGCATCTGTTCATCGGCTGGGTAAAGCTGTGTGGAAGCTTCCTGGTTTGTTGCTCCACATGAAGCCTCGGGTATTCACGGCCACCGTCATGCCCTCCTGTATTCTTGCGGAAAAGCGGACCCCCCCCCCCCCCCCAATGGAACATCTTCGCCAGTAAGACACATTCAGGCTGGCATGCCTACGATCCATCCTGGGTTTAGCCAGGCTGGATTGTGTGAGGACCTCACAAATCCTTGAAAGAGCTCGACAAAGTTAATCGGTGAGCTCCGGCAGGCAAGGCTGCGTTGGCTGGGTTATAGAGCCTGCATGTACAGCCACCGCATGCCTAAATAGCTTTTGTTTAGCCAGATAGAGGGGGCCAAATGGACGTGGCAGGGGCTCGAGAAGAGATGCAATCATGTGGTACAAGAGGATGTAGAGCTAAGTGTGCTTTCCGATGACTGGTACCAGCGGTGTCAAGATCGGCCTCTGTGGAGGAGGCTTGTGAAGGACGCTACTGGGTAGTTGGAGGCAGTCGCCCTTCAGCATGAACGGAGGGCTATGGAGCGACGCTCACAAACCCGAGCAAGCGCCAGGTGGCTAAACATAGTAGGTGGGCACAGTTGGGTGCACAGGTGGTGCAATCAGCCAGTCGCCTCACGTTAAAGTGCACTTCGCCTGGCATAATCACCGTGGTGATGTCACCGCCACGGAGTCACGAATGGAGGTTGTTGTTGAACTTATTTCGCACCGTCTGCATTCAACCGTGCTAATTGGAGATGCGGGGGAAGGACAAACTAAACATATTTTTTTTATAAGTTAGTTTTTAATCTAGATTTAAAAGTGCATATCACCAGTGGTTTCCTAATATCGTAAAGAAAGCATTTCAGACGGCCGAATAGGACTCGAAATGTCATTCTATTGTTTATTTTATTTTCTTTCTACGTGACTTTACCGAAAGAACCAAAGAGTCATTCCTGCAGTCAAGAAAGCTTCAAATCAAGTTTGGATCGTAATTAGGTTACAAAATTAAGGTATGGAAAAGTTGAACAAGATACAGGGGTGTCTATCGATGTGTAAAGAATGAACGATTCGTTGATTGGGTTTGACGTTTAGGCTCACCAGGTGAGAAGAGCGCAAGACCTGGGTCACCAACATGACAAAAGCGATAGAGTGAAAACATGTACATGTACAACGGTGCAGAAAATAGAAATTATAGCAAAAACAGCCAAACAAAAACGAACACGAAACAAAACTCAACACACTCGCCATTAACACCGCTGAAAAGGAAAACGGATAGTCTGCGAAATGGCCCTTCTTCATATCGCATATAATTTCGATCAATTGTCGCTGGTATAACTCTAACACAATAATAAAAACATTCGCAAAAAAGTTATATTATCATTACATATTTTTAAAATATAACTGACGCTGTTAGCAGGGATATACATATTAATAGCTATATTTCATAATCTTAGCTCTTTCGGTAAAGTCACGTTGAAGGGAAACAATAAAATAATAAAATATATAAAAAACAATAAAAATTCTCACGTTTCGACCATAACACAAAAGCTATATTTCAGTTCACACTGCATTCACTGAATTAAATACATTAAAATCGATGTTCAGAAATGTTTCACTCCGTGTATATATTTACAAATGTACAGAGTTGGGGAAATATATTTATACAGAACGCGGGCGTCTATGTACAGAAGCCGTGACAGTGGGAGAGACATAGGGGCGGGGCCGTGTTGGGAGAGTGGCGTGGGAGGGCGGGGCCACAGTTTGGAGGGGGCGTGGCTACGCCGGAAGGGGGAGGGGCTGGGCAGCGTAGCGTCATTACGTGGGCGGGGCGACTTCACTTCTACGCGATTGGGCTCCCACGACGGCCGCGAGCAGCAGAATCGCGTCTCCAAACTTCAAGATATTTTTGTTTTTCTCAACGCAAGGTAAGAATCTATTTTATACTGGTAGGAACGAAGTTGTAAACTGAGTGTACCAGCCTGCAATAGATTCATGTGTCCGTCCGTCCCCTTTCAATACTTTAACGAAGTGAAATCTCGTGCTGTTCTTAAACATTTACTTATCTTAATTATCGACTTATCTTAATCATTGACTTATCTTAAACATTTACTTATCTTAAACATCGATTTATCTTAAACATCGACTTTTCTTTAAAAATTACTTATCTTGAACATCGACTTATCTTAAACATCGACTTATCTTGAACATCGACTTATCTTAACATCGACTGATCTTAATCATTGACTTATCTAATACATCGACTTGTCTTAAACATCGACTTATCTTAAACATCGACTTATCTTAAACATTTACTTATCTTTAACATCGACTTATCTTAAACATCCACTTATCTTAAACATTTACTTATCTTAAACATTGACTTAAACATCGACTTATCTTAAACATCGACTTATCTTATCTTAAACATCCACTTAAACATCGACTTATCTTAAACATTTACTTATCTTTAACATCGACTTATCTTAAACATCGACTTATCTTAAACATTTACTTATCTTAAACATCCACTTAAACATCGACTTATCTTAAACATCGATTTATTCTTAACCATCGACTTATCTTAAACATCGACTTATTTTAAGCATCGATTCATCTTAAACATCGACATCCCTCCTAGCCACGTGTCCTACCCAAGCGCACTTTTCTTCATAGTTTGGATGCTACAATTTACCTACACTACACTATACACTACACTATACACTACACACTACACTATACGTTATCTGATACTGGTAGGAACGAAGTTGTAAACTGAGTGTACCAGCCTGCAATAGATTAATGTGTCCGTCCGTCCCCTTTCAATACTTTAACGAAGTGAAATCTCGTGCTGTTGGGTGTAATAAAATTGCGCAAAATTCCAATGTTCCTACCAGCCCACCCTGCAGGGACCTGTTTTATTTATTAAGGAAGACATAAAGCTGTTATATAGACCAAAATTACTAGTTTCGAACTGTTTCGGTCGCAACACAAGCGGCCGTCTTCAGGTGAGAATAATTATCTGCTGTTGCGGTTTTATATAGGCACGGGGAGGAGGAGTTTGCCTGTAGGGGTTAGGCACGGGGGGTGGGGGGAGGAGTTTGGCTGTAGGGGTTAGGCACGGGGGGTGGGGGGAGGAGTTTGCCTGTAGGGTTAGGCACGGGGGGGGGGAGTTTGGCTGTAGGGTTAGGCACGGGGGGGGGGGGTTTGCCTGTAGGGGTTAGGCACGGGGGGGGGGGGAGTTTGCCTGTAGGGGTTAGGCACGGGGGGGGGGGGGGGAGTTTGCCTGTAGGGGTTAGGCACGGGGGGGGGGGGAGTTTGGCTGTAGGGGTTAGGCACGGGGGGGGGGAGGAGGAGTTTGGCTGTAGAGGTTCACAGGGGAGAGGGGGAGGGTTTGTGGTGTGCATGGACGGGTGGGGCTGGAGAAATTAGCAAGTAAATTGACTTGTAGTCATCGGACAACAAGACACACGGGTGGGTGAGTGAAAATCATAGCAGTTAAAATATAACGTAGTTGATCACATCCTTCCAATGATTGCTCAATCTGAATCCATCTTCTCTGATTTTCACTCACCCACCCGTGTGTCTTGTTGTCCGATGACTACAAGTCAATTTACTTGCTAATTTCTACAGCCCTACACGTCCATGCACACCACAAACCCTCCCCCTCTCTACAGCCAAACTCCTCCTCCCCGTGCCTATATAAAACCACAACAGCAGATAATTTTTCTCACCTGAAGACGGCCGCTTGTGTTGCGACCGAAACGTCGTGATTTCTTTCATTATTTTTTTTACTATCTACATGACTTTTACCGAAAGAACCAGAGAGTATGGATTCCTGCAGTAACGAAAGCTTCAAATCAAAGATATCAGAATCTTTATTTATGCTGGAGAAATCCGGTGAGCTATGAAGCTCTTTTTCCTGTCTGTACTGCATACCTATGCCTGTGATTTAGCTTTATCACGTGTGTATCACACCTACATAGGTGATGCAGAGAGATGAAATTAGGACACAAACAAGACAAAGACATGTAGGGATATGATATGAGATACGGACAAAATTAAGTCGTACAATTAGATAAAACTAGATACAAATAAGATTTAGAGGTGTAAGGAGTTGTAGCCAAGAGACATAGTATGAATGAGATATATAGGCAAGAAATAACTATAAAAGAGAGTTGACAAAATATCCAAACTTAAGATACCTATTTAGCGATATGAGAGGAGTAGATAAGGGAGAGAAATGTTGTGAACTTGCTGAATGTATGCAAGCAGGAAATAAAGGCTATCATCAAACATGATCAATTCATTGGTGGATGAAGGCCTGATAAGCCTTTACCATCTCCCACAAGTCCTTTGATGCAACAATCCATCTAGTATCTAAAAACGAGCTGATTTCATTGCTCCATCTCCACGGATGTCCTCCTCTTGGGTGTATTTAATGTTCACCCAGAAGTGAAAATGTTACACCACAGGTGGTAGTTTGGCAGCAAGTCGTGTGTGATGTGGTCGAGTGTGGCGACTCCCACCTCTATCAATACGTCTCATTAGGGGGAAAGAGCAGATAGACTACTCTATAGAGATCCCTCTCGTGGAGGCCCTTTCACCATAAGCTGTATGAGCAAGCAATTGCAGGGCTGTACTTACTTACATTTGAAGAGACTGGGTGCAACAATTGTCCAGCACCGTTTGAGCGACTGAAAAAGTCGAACCTATTTAATGAACCCAAGGGGCATGCCGGGTTGAGTTAACCCCATGTGGATTTTTTTTTATTGAAACTAATTTCAATTTAAAGAGTAATGAGGAGTTAGGAAACTACTGTCAAAACGGCCACTTGTACTGATTGCTTGCACTCTTCTGCACCACTCCCTCTTGACCAGATGGCGACAAATCTCCTCAACAATCGCTATGCGGTTTTGGAAAAACTGGGTGAAGGAACATTTGGCCAGGTGTTCAGATGCTGGGACCACAGGAACCACAAGGAGATGGCCCTCAAGATGATTGACTCCACATTAAGGTGAGAGACCAAGTCATGATTGTGCATCACAATCTTCACTGAAAAGTTTTCCTGCAACACAAACTCACGTGTGCCTACCTCGACATGAAGAATTCTATTTTAATGATGATCCTATTTTCGACATTCTCAGAAGTGTTTGTATTTCTTCACGCAGCGTCACGGACGCGGAAGTATATAACGAGGCTGGCTTCCTCAAGATGTTGAGACACAAAAGCATCATCCGGCTTGAGGAAAACTTCGTCGTGGGAGATTACCATTATCTCGTGTTGGACTACATCAAGTAAGAACACTAAGTCCATTACAAGCGTGACACTTACAGGATGTGTAAAACTACAAGCTTGGCAGCTGCTTCATCTCGATCAGTGCTCAATCCTTAGCTATGCTACACTGCATTGTTAAGAAGCAGATGCATTAACCATTTCGTAACCAGTTTGCAAAAAAGAAAACAACTATCTGCAGTCAGCACGTATTCCATGCATTGTTACACCTCGAATGTCTTACCTCACTTTTAGTGTTCTAGGACTTGCCGTGCATGTGTGGATGTGCTGGTGCCTTTGTGCTTGATGCTGTGTTTAATTAACCATCCTGCACTCTGTGTGTTGTGCGTTTTCCGTTGTCAGCGCGGGCAGCCTCTTTGACGTGGTGAACTCGAACGGAGCATTTACTCTGTCCTCCGTCAAGAGATACGCCCGATCCCTGATGGAAGTGCTGGCCTTCCTGAAGAAGAACGGCGTAGTCCATGGGGACCTCAAGCTGGTAAGGGTTTATCATTACATTTCTTTTAGAGGAATTAAGCAGGTCTAAGGGACGCTGCCATGGTGTCATGGGTAGCACACTAGACTTTAAACCCAGAGGGAATCGATTAAATTTGATCTCCCGGCTTGGCAATTGCAACAGTGGACAGGTTCTGAAATCCCAACTCTCCAACCACCCACCCACCCACCACCTCTATACACCCAGAAGGATAAATAAGTACAACACAGTTCATCACAAAGTCACAAGTGGTGGCGTAAAGTGTGGGTATTCCGACCACTTTTGAGACATTTGGCTGTGTATACGAGTAGCCCAAAACCATTTAAGTAGCTCTCTCGACCTACTCAATGATGGAGGCCTTTCTGGAAGTAGAGGGGTGAGCAAATAATTGCAGGCCTGCACCTTTACGGTGATCTTTTAAACATATCGAGCAGTGTATGCGCCTCATGCACCTGTAGCTCTTTGCCACGTGGTGGCCAGTTGAATTCCCATCACAGCTGCCTCATACAGAAGAGCTCTTATCCGTGATCATATTACCTATGACTCCCATTATCCATGGCAGCTGTAGAGTCCACAGAAACACCAATTATCCGTGACCCTATTTTCATTCTTGTACGTAATTATTCAGGTTTTTCTTTTTTTACCATCCTGAATTGCGGAACAACTCCGTTCGCGCCGATGAGAAGAGTCGCCATGTCAATTCTTCCCATTATAAGTGTTTTGTTTTCATGACCAACTTCAGTACAAGATGTTGTATTGGATCATCTTTACGAGAGTTATTGATCCCCCTGCTTCCGACTCGAGAAATAATTCATTTACAC
The DNA here is from genome assembly GCF_048934315.1 of Petromyzon marinus. Lineage (NCBI taxonomy): Eukaryota > Metazoa > Chordata > Hyperoartia > Petromyzontiformes > Petromyzontidae > Petromyzon > Petromyzon marinus. Next base: position 137,238 of record NW_027423268.1, read on the forward strand.
TTATAACGTTAGATGTACAGTGCACAAAATGAACGCCATTCTTCCATACAGACAGGAATCATCTTAATGGACTCTCATTTGGTTAAATACAATACAAATAATGCGTCCGTTTTCTTAATTTTTTCAGGAAAACATCTTGGTGAAAGATCACCACACGGCAGCCATCCGATTGGCCGACTTCGGAGGAAGTTTTTTTGAATATGAATTTCGTAAGTTACACTTTATATACATTTATACACATCATCACATTTCTAAATATTCCTACAGATCCTGTTATCTGGAATAATTTTGTGTTTTATATAGCGTCGTTAATGCAAATTGCGTGAACGATGCGGATGTGAACAGGCATCACGCAGTGATGCCTGCGCATGGTAGCTCCACACGAGGTATTAAGGGAATGCTCACAACTCCTTACGACCTCCAATTCACAACCGTGCATTGGGAATGTCCACTTCCGTGTAAAATCACGTCCTGTCATATTCTGTTTGTTGCGGTTGCACCCGACTTAAGAGCCGCATGGCTCACAGGGCTATACCTAATAAATGAAAACTTGAAACTTGAAAACTGTCACATATCATGCAGGACAGGGTGCGAACACATTGGGGATTCTTTTAGTGAAACTATGACTCCTACAGGCCACCTAAGCAATATTGTATTTTTTATTTTTCTCCAGCCGATGATTTCTTTGGGACGCCCGGATACAACGCTCCCGAAGTCTTGCTGGGCCAGCCGTTTGGAACATCAATTGACATGTGGGCTGCCGGGTGCATACTAGCTGAGATATCTGTCGGCAAACGACTGATGTCAATGAGCAGCGAGAGTCAGGAGATCGCTGGCATCACAAAGGTAACATTAATTTTATAATTTTGTATATTTATTAGCGAAAGATTGTGGGTTTAAATCTGGTTAGGGTTTAAATCTGGTTGGGGTTTATTCAGCCCTACAGTGTCGATAAAATGAGTACTACTTTTTTATGGAAGTCGACATTAGTTGTCATAGAGATATATTCACCTGTGACGTATGAATGGAGTTTTACCACTGACTCAGGGCTGCAGCCAGGCTATGATCACTGCCTCAATGCTCATTTGACTTTGAGTACAAATTCAATTTTAAACAGCTTCATGTTACGTGAAATCAAGTGATTACTCAATAATGAATAATTTAATCAATATGATACGAACCATGTATGTAAGTACGTACAGAAAACGCCTCTTAACTTGCCAGTGACATGAGATCAAATGTATCGTTTATTTTCAGATTGTGGGAACACCACCCTTTGAGATGCTGCACGCTGCACCAGACGGTCCTCGGTATTTCTGTGAGTACTGCAAATTTTATTTTTAATATGCGATTAGGTGTTATAACATCACTCGTCTGGCTGCACAATTACGTGAAAGTTGGGTTGTTTCCCCACGTCCTTCACAGCCTTCATTGTACATCACAGCCTTGTGCACATGAATAATATTTTAATGCATGACATCGTTTGCGATTGTACCCACTGCAGACTTCTTTGGGCAACTGACCAAGGAATGTCTGCAGGAGACCCCTCAGTGTTGCCCGCTCAAGGAGTTTCTGAAAACGAGAGACCCATTGTTCCTGGACTTCATCAGCTCCATCCTATGGTGAGTGTCCCACTCTTTGAGTTTCCCTCAACTGTAACAAAATTCCAGTAAATTTCTATATCATAAGGGAATATGCATCCCCTTTGCAATGTACAGCTATCTTGCATCTCTCTGCAGAAGAAACTAGGTAAAGAATGAAAGGGCAAATGCAGTACTGTATCCTCATTTAACGCGCTAATAGATGTTCTGTATTAAGAAAAAATGCATTTAGTGAGGAATTACCGTTTACACATTACAGAGATAAACAAATAAAAACCATGCACATTTGCACATTTTCACTATAAAATTAGCTTGCAGTCATCCCATGGCGAGAAAAAAAAACTGTGATAAGGGTACGTCACCACGTACTATTATATTATTCCGCGCATATACCTAGAATTCCTATACTGCTCAGCCATGCAGCTGAATAAAGTTGTTTGTCATGAACCGCTCAGAAAGCCCGTACCCGAATGGAAGAACTTTACTTTAGCGATAACACATTGTGTACGCACACTTTGAGCGTGGACTTACCATACCTATCTTCACATACCTGCAAACCCTTAGATACTTTATCAAGTGGATGTAAGTTTATTGTATCACTATAATGTGTAATTTGGGTATGTATATTTTGCTGATCTTCTCATCGGTACTTGTCTCTTTGTTTTCAGCTGGAACCCAAATGACCGTCTAACTCCGAAAAGTGCTCTCAAGCACCCATGGATGAGTGCAGCTCCAGCTCCACCACCTGGACTTCACCAGGCACCAGCATGCAAGATCAACTCCCATCTGGCTCCTGCAACCAAGTCCTTCCCTATTCTGGACCCCTACAACATCCCTTCCAAGACAATGGACCCCTACAAATTATGCTGGCTGGATTCGGACCCCAACAACTTCTTCATCCCGGCTCCAGCACCTTGCCACCTTCCCTCAATTCCACAACTTACTTCTCCTGGCCAAATTCCAGTCGAATCATTTTGCAGCAGCTCTTTCGGAGTGGCAATTCCCATTTTGGCCACTAAGGTGTCCACTGCCACTTTCCTTCCATCTCCAGCCGCCGTTGCAGTCCCCTTAATTGAGCCAAGGACTGACGCCTTCCTGGCTTCTGCTTCTGTTGCATTAAGCGCCGGAACCATTTTGGATGTGGAGATGCCTACAGCCACTAGCTCAACATCCACCACAAAATGCAGCATTCAGGTGGAAGATGTGAACACTGCTGTGTCTTCGACAGCATCAATTGCTGACCCCCTCCCAGAGTCGGAGACCAGAATTGATGCGGACATCAAGCCTCTGGATATTGAGGAATTTCATATTTCAATTGAGGCAGTCGATGAGGCGACCCAAAATGGAGCCGAGACGAGCATGGGCTCCATATTGCCTCTGCCTATAAACGCAGACGACACTGTTAACCCTCTCCTGGAGTCCGAGAGCACGGTTAAGGCAGACTCTAAGCCTCACGATGCTGAACAAATGAAAGCCATGGTACAGAGTGACATGGACAGTGCAGAAAAAAATATTGAGGTCCCCAAATCCCAATCACCAACCATCCGCAAGAGATTGCATCGGTTCGGACGCGCTCTTATTAAGTTCGTCTGTTGTTGTGGGGGAAGTGTTGAGGGGGATTAAATGTTTTAATATTGTCAAATATATGGGCAGCCCTCGACTTATCACCTGTTCATAAGTCGAACGGTTTATAAGACGGTCGTCAAAAATGTATTATATTTAAATGCACATAACTCATTGCTATAAATTGTTTTACCGTTTTTAAAAGGGAAACATTGTTAAACTCATAAAAATATTGTACATTTGCATTTTATACTGTAATAAATACTATATTATACATAACATACCAAATAAATGTTGGTAAATAGAAAGAAAAATCAGTTTTAACTTAACTTGCCTTGATTCCCGATGATGCTGGCTTGTTTGTCAGAAGGCGCATAATGGATCCCAACAATTTCACACACAAGGGGGCATGTAAGCGCACTCACACAAAAACATACACGACAACGATCCCCTGTATGGCCTGCCTTCACAGCGTTTATGAAGGTCGCCTTTGACTCAACAGTAGCGATGTTTACACACACCGCACCAGGTACTCATTTGAGGCCGAGTTGACCTAGGAGAGGCCCAGGACCCATTCAGATTATCATCACTGATGTTGGTTGTGAGTGGGAATTAAATGTTTTAATATTGTTAAGTATACTCTGGTTCCTTCGGTAAAGTCACGTTGGTAAAAAGTAAAAAAACAATGAAAACAACTAAATCAAATCACGACGTTTCGGAGGCAACACAAGCTTCCGTCATCAGGTGGAACAGCCACAGTAAAAAATACTATGGTGAGTAGAGAGAGCTATTTGTGACAAGCGATTATAAATGGTAAGAAGGGGGGAGGAGCCAGGGAGGACGGATGCAGGGTAGGGAGGGGGGTGAGTGTTGGGGGACAGAGATTATTGAAGCTCCTGGCCATGGTACTCATGTACAACGGATGGGGGGGGGGGGGGGGCGGCGGGGGGCGGGGGAGAGTGGGATGGGGGACAAATTTGCACGATTGAAACATTGCACGTCAAATTTCCTAGTGATGGTAGTGTGTAAGGCTGGGAGTAAAAGACCGGAGATATGGATATGAATATAAACTCTAAAGCAGCTAAAGTTTTACTTGATTAATAACATCCTTGCAATGAATGCTCAATTTTAAACCATCCTCTTGGTTGAAGTTACGACTATGTTTGTATATCTGGATGGATTCATGGACAAATCTTTGGTGGTATCCAGATGTCTTGCAGAGTACTTTGGTAGCAATGATCAGCCACAGCAGAAGAATTTGTCCTATCGTGTTTCAAATCTGACTTGTGCTCGTGAATGCGGTCAGATACGTTGCTTCGTTTCCCCAATATAGCAATCACCACAAATGCAACTCAGTTTGTAGACACCAGGGTACTGTAAGTCAGAAATGACATCCTTTACGGATGGGATTAGATCACGTATTTTGTGTATTGTACTGAATCGGACCTGGATCTTGTGTTTGTTTAGAATTTTGGAAATATTTTTGGTAACGCCTGCTATGTATGGTAACGTGATGGTTTTGATCGGAATCTCAGGGGGTTGTTTCTCCATGGTAGGTTGTTTCTCCATGGTAGGAGAAACAACTCTGGAAGGTAACCCAGAACTTGGGTTACATACAGAGCATAACTGTGAAACTGTGAGGCATAAATGTTAACTTTACAAACCTTAACCGTTTCTTTGTGCGTCGGTGAAAGTCGGAGGGAATATCGCCCCTCCCTCCAGGTTGTGCACCCAGACAGGGAGGCGCATTCGAGACAATTTATAACATTTGATTGTTTTACTTGTGGGTTTTATGGTAGGAGTATGACAACGGAATATACCGTGGGTGATCCACACAAGAACACACACTGACACACGTACGGACACACATACGGATGCAGATACATACGGACAAATCCTGACACAGCAAAAATCGAAAGAAACCCCGCCTTGTGGGCAGGATCCAAGTGAAGGGATTTTTGGGCATAAAAAGAGGATCCTGAGCATGGAAACCTCAGTTCGACCAGGGGGTCGACTCAGGAGTGAGCTGCGACCAGCGGGTCGGCTCGACTCGTCCGCAGTTCATCGGAACTCAGATGAGTTCGATCGGCTCACCGGAGCCGGCCATCGGGGGCTCGACTCATCGGAGCGGCTCCCCTTCTCATCTGCAGGCGGGCAAGACCCGCTTGACAGCTCAACTCGCCCCTGCGTGGGTCAGCCTCTGCCGATGCGGAGGTCTCTGCTGCCGCCGGGGTGGTGAGGGTCGCTGTTTGGCGACGAGGCTGCGTGCACACCGTGCATCGCCAGCCGAGTGCGCACCCGGGTCAACACTCAACCACCGTGCACGCTGCGAGCGAGCTGTGGCCGCCATCTACCGACCGCGTTCTGAACTGCAGCAGCGTATCGACGACATCCGAATCCGTTCAACACGGTGACCGCCGAATTGACTTATACGTATGACGCGCACCGCCCTCTCACCACACGACAAGCAGGCGTCTGTTTTACACAAAGATCGACTCCGAACACTGACTATTCAAAACAATTCATGTCATTCAAACATACACGGGTCCTTAACCAGAAGCCAACACTCAAGTCTATCGGCCATCAGTGACTGTGAAGGCGTCACATCGAGACCGAGTGACAACCACCCGTCGTTATAAGTATATCCATAGTTGTCCTCTTTACTATTTAGTGGGCTGTACTCTTAATCGCATGAATATTCAACAGATCCATCAATACGAATTGATTTTTGACACCTTCTTCCGTAGAGCCACGCTCTTGTGGGGAAGAGTGTGTCCCACCAGATCCTCATCAGGCGATCTGGTCCACAATCAATTAAAACTTGGTATCAGGTAAGATCTTCAGGGGAAAGGAGCACAGCATCGCATGCCCTTACTCCAAGCCATTATGTAGTCAGATAATCTGCCGATGTATCTGTTGAGATTTGTGCCTTTAAGAATAATAACTGTTTTAATTGTTTTTCTTACCGCCGTATAATCTTTAAAGTACCTTTCGTTCGTAATCGCCGCACGTACACGCGTACTCTACAGAATAATCACCTGTTCTGTGACCCAATGTGCTAACAACGTGATAAGGGTTGCATATGATCTATGATCAATAACGAGTGCGATACTGCGGGGACAATTCAAGTATAATCATTCATTATAAAGTTAAGGTTTTTGTTTAGTATAGCATTTGCAAGTTCTAATAACTCTCTTTCACTAACAACCATCGCTTTATGCGGGGTCCATGTGTTATCAAAGTGAAATCGTACAGTCGTTGATGATACTGTCTTGATACCGTGTGGATACCGTGTTGAAGTTCTGAGATTGAGAGTTCACATACATATTATAGTTAAGGTTTAATTAGAAAATAAATTGATTAATACAGAAGTGGTCGTGTGATTCTTTCCTGAAATTTTTGCGTAAGATCTGTTTCCTGCGATGAGATATGAACTCGGGAACCTAAACTATAAACACACCAATCCACACTCATTAAACTTTAAAGCGAATTATATGAACTTGGCTACCATGCAAAGCGATTTTGATAAAGAAACCCCCTCGCAAATCGAGGAGAGGGAAGGGGAAATACGGACACAAACAGGAAAACAGGAGGCCGACCACCCCGAGGTTAGAGAGAGGCAAAATATTAACCCTAAGTCACCAGGGTATTCTGTACTGATAGAGCGACAAAGGGCGGAGCTGGGGCGAAACGAGCAACATGACATAGACAACTCACCAGAAAGACGCACGCTACGCAAGTACGACCGACATGATGCAGATGACAGAGACAGCTCACTTGGTAGACTCCTTCCACGCAGGCACGACCGACGTGGAATCTATGGCAGGGACTACTCTCCGGAGAAGCACACCTCGCGCAAACATGACCAACCAGTTCCAGATAGCTCAGTCAGCTCACCAGAAAGACGCACGCTACGCAAGTGCGACCGACATGGTGCAGATGACAGAGACAGCTCACTTGGAAAACGCACCTCACGTAAGCATGACCGACGTGGAACCTACAGCAGGGATCACTCTCCAGGAAGGCGTACATCACGCCAACATGACCCATCAGATGCAGATAGCTCAGACAGCTCACCAGAGAAACGCACCTCACGCAAACATGACCAACATAACACGGGTACAAGGGACAGCTCACCAGAGAAATGCACGACACATACAAATTACCAACGCAAAACCACCCGCACCACAAATGACAAACACAGGAATCCCGACAACCATGTAGCACAAGACAAACATAAACACAGCACATCACCTAGCAGCCACCACACACGTAGTAGACGGCGTGAAGGTCAAGGACAAAAACACTCACCACATAGACACAGCTCAAGGAGATCACGCACACCAACCCACAGGCATGGATCACAAGACCCACATAATAGAAATAAGGGACACAAGCCACGGGACAGATACGAATCCTCCTCGGACAGAGGGAGACCACGACACAGACACGGGAAACATGACAGTAGTGATAGCGAAGGCAGGGACAGCTCGAGTGACAAATCCTCTGAATCTGACGCCTCTGACGACGATCAACTGTCCGAATACTCATTCAGTAGTAAGACTCTGAAATTGATGGACAAAGCGCTCGTCATAATTCCCTATTTCGATCCACACAACAAAACCAGGGATATACACAACCACATAGCTACAGTAGGACAGGAGGCTAAGATCCGGGGTCTGGGTAAATCAGCAGAAAAAGCATGTTTATTGTCAAGGAGCTTACATGAAACCGCCAGACCATGGGTAACATCCCTGCCAAATAGGGTCAAGAGCGATTTTAAGCAATTAAGCCGAGCAGTAGTTAATAGATTTGGGGAATACTCCACACTATCTGAAGGATTGAACGCGGCAAAATTGATGACTCAGCGTGCGGACGAAGACCCACGAGATTATCTCCTACGCCTCAAGAGAGCAAATTCCGCAGGTGACGTGGACAACGCCCAGGAAGAAGGGAAGATATTAAAAGTTATGTTCTTCCAATCACTAAGACCTGAAATAGTGAAGATAGTAGGAACGATGCTAGACCCCGAGACTGCCTCCTTGCGCCAGATTGAAAGCAAGGCCCACACGGCCTGGGTGAACGGACGGAGAACCACTAGCACAGCTAAAACACACATCATCACCAAAGACAAAGAACGTCTCAATCTGGAGGGAAACGAGTCTCCAGGGAATAACAACAGAACCACCCGGAACGAACATGAAACACCCCAGGAGAGGGCGCCAAATCCACTAGGATCAAAACTCAGCAGCAACACGCCGGACAACGGGTCATGGGGGACCTGGCACCCACGGCCGCCACAGCCCTGGAATATAGAAGAGGGCGGATCTTGGAACTATGGAGGATGGAGAGCGAATGACGGATCATACCTACCCCGCGGAGGCCGACGCCCACCGAACCAATCCCCATATCGTCTCCCACTGCCGCCTCCGCTAGCAATGGGGCATAGACCACAGGCAGCCAACAGGAGTCGATACGCTCACTATATTCGGATGGAAAGAGAACATCAAGAGAGTATGAAGACTCCCATGCGAACAGCCAAGACAAGAATACCAACAGAACACACGCAGGAAGAGGACGCACCCAACGCAAAGATAGCCCAAGAGAAAATAAGAAACTCAAGAAACCCCAAAGCAGTCACCGAGGTGGTACCAGAGGGTAAAGGGTACCATCTGGGGGAATTAATTCCCGTAGGACCGGTCGGACGAGTCCACGTGGAAGTAATACTGCAAGACACCCTGACCAGCCAGGGCCTTTGTGAAACGGGAGCAGAAATATCCATGATATCCAGAGACATGTTTGATGAACTCCAGACTGCCGTCCAGAGGAAGAATGAAACGTTACAGATGATGCCAAGTAGGCTCACCTACTCAGGATGCGAAGGGACCCACATGCGGCCATTGGGCAAGGTCATGATGAAGCTCACGTTCAACAAAGTCAACATGAGCCATCCACTATATGTCGTGCAGAACCCAGGAAAAGAGCTGATCATTGGGATCGAACTACTGAATCGCCTTAAACCCGTCATGAACCTTGAATCCCGACAAATATGGGCACAGTCAATGCCGGAGCAGCATAGGGATCCAGAAGATGAAGAAGTTGAAGACTTTACAGGAATTCAAATGATAACAGAAGAACTCAACGACCTGTCACGGACAATCAAGAACGAAACCAAGCGTCCAGCAGAAATATGGACCACTCAACTACTGACCAACAGACTGGGAAAGGACCTTGAGGAAACCAACCTACGAACAGTAGTTAGAAAGGACTGTCCCTTCGCGGAGTATATACCGCCCACTAGTGGTCAAACAGGTGTTAACGTGTCTTTATTTGCCTGTCTGCATGCGTATGTCTTGTGTGTCAGCGGTTGCAACAGGTGTGTGGCCGTGTATATTATTGCGCGTGTGTGGGTGAGTGTGTTCACGTGTGTATTGTTCAGTCTGTATCTCTGTGCATCTTCTGTGCTAGCGTATGTCTGTATGTCACTAGAGAACGGTTGTGCAGTGGTAGTGTGTAGTGGCACGTTCCTGATGACCTAAGTTCCATTCCCGGTCACGACGAACAGCAGTAGTTTAGCTGGTAAGCGTGCTGCACTATTAACCTGGCGACCCAAGTTCGATTGCTGCTTTTGGCCAACACCGGTGACGAATATCTAAACCGGTCCTGGGGCTCCCTTAGATTAATTCAGCCTTAAATGAGTACTCAGTGCGTGTAAAGCATCAGCACTGGGGAGACAAAGGTGGCTGGGTGTAGTGTTGGTCCTCCCATCCCCTTCGTGTTCTGTGCTGACCTTCGTAGATGCTCGCTAACAGCACTTGCCCTAAAAGTCTTTTCAAGGCTATATTGAGGATCTTTGACTTTTGTCTTTGTGTGGTGCAGTGGAGGGAGCACGGAGGGCGGTGCCTGCCACGCGCCCGGTCCTCACCCTGTTTGACGTGAGCCCAACATCCTCACACGACCACAACCAACCCATGTCTCATCTCCCACACCGCTGGCGAAAGCACTGTGTGTGATCTCGTGTGCTGTAGCTTTCTGTACCGTGCTGTGTTTGCTGTGTTAGCCATCATGTGCTGGGGCGTTCTGTGCGTTCTCTTGTGTGCTGTCGCATTCTGAGCTGTGCTGAAATTGCTGTCATGTTGCTGTAGTGCGCTGCGATGTGCTGTAGCGCTCTGCGCTCTGCTGTGGTGTGCAGGACAGCGAAGAGCAGCAGAACGAGGCTCGCACTGCTCAGAGCTCCACGTCCCAGATGAAGGCAGCGCGTGTCCTGCAGACGTTCGTCAACCCCTTTGGCATGGTGAGACATGGGGAGACAGGGACATGTGGAGGCACAGGGGTAGTTGAGTGCCAAGGAGATACATGGACTTTGAGACACGGGAATTACAAGGACACCAAGACAATGCAGCGATACAAGCGACTTAGGGACGTGGGGAACACACAGGAGGCATGGTAAATGAGAGACAGATAGGAGGCATAGAGACACAATATTAGCACAGGGTCACACGTGACACGGGGTCACTTAGGATTTGGATAAAACGGTCTTCATTGACGCAGAAATCCTGGAAACATGAAGACGTGGGGACTCGAGGAAGTGATTGAAAATAAAAAGTTCGCTTGTGCATCTGTTCATGTGCTTGTGCTTGCAGTATCTACCATCCAGTGACGGGAAATCTCTGCCATTTAAAGAAAAGAAATTGGATCCTAACTCAAAAGTGTTTGAGGTAACACGTGATTGTTGTGTGCTAACATTTTGCTCACATCATCATCTCCATCATCATCATTATCTCCATCATTCCATTTCACAAACCACTTGTGCGGATGGGTGCTGAGTGAGGAATTTTAGTGGTTTGGTGATTAATGTGGTTATTTGAGTGCATTTTTGAGCAGATGAGTGGGTGAATGAATGGTTGAGTGAGTGCTTGGGTAGGTGAGAGAGTGTAGTTGAGTGCATGAGTGGTTGGATCGTTGAACGAGTACCTGAGTGGCTGAGTAAGTGAATGAGTGTTTAAGTAGTTGACTGAGTGAGTGATGAGAACCCGTTGAGTGCTATATCACCCGTCTCTGTAGATCTGTAGTCGCTGGAAACTGATGAAAGCGCCAGAGAAACCAAAGAAGAGCTCTGCACAGTCTGCAAAAGCCAAACACGGTGAAGGCACACACACACACACACCATGAACACAGAGACATGCACTAATCCAGCAGTCACAAACACTTGCACGTGCATGTGCACACACACACACATGCAGACACGTACAGAAGTCGAGGCGTTGCTCACGCACACACACACGACAAAAACAAAAATCGTATCACCTTTAACAGACTTGGGGCAAGTGCTGTTAGCAAGCGTCTCTGAAGATCCAGGATTACACGAGGGGTGGGTAGTCAACACCAGGCTCGGCTGCCTTTGTTTCCCCAGCACTGATGATTACACATCGTGCCCGGTACTCATTTAAGGCTCCGTCGACCTCGGGGAGGCCCAGGACTTGATCAAATATTTGCCATTGCTGTTGATCGCAAGCGGGAATTGAAATCAGGTCACTGGGTTTGCAGTGCATTAACCAGCACACTACTGCACGCACGCGCCATGAGTGACGGATCCCCGTGTCTGCAGCGGAGAAGAAGATGAAGGTGGAGCGCCCTCAAGAGGAGCCGGTCGCCGTACCGACTGTGCGAGAGCAGAAACAGGTGCGCCCCGCTCACTCGCGCTCCAGCGTTTCCACGGCCAATGGGGGAACTGGGAACCTAGATTTAAAGCTTTCGTGACTGCAAGGATCCATACTCTTTGGTTCTATTCGGTAGTCACGTAGGTAAATAATAAAACAAAAATCACGACGTTTCGGCCGCTTGTGTTGTGGCTGAAACGTCGTGATTTTTGTTGTTTTATTTTTTACCTACGTGACTTTACCGAATAGAACCAAAGAGTATGAACTGGGAACCTGTTGCAGGACCTGCACCCCCGGGCCTTGCGTTTGTGACTGGGCTTCGTGGGACCCGGCCCCTCCTGGTGCCCTTAAGTCCCCACCCACCCACCCCCTCCCCACTCACTGCTGCCCTTTCCCATTCCATCTGAACACCAGCCTGTGTTGGGGTAAGACATTGCTTACAAAATTGCATACGAATTCAGATGCGTTATTCTTGTGAACATTCTGCATGTGCTTGAGCGAATTACGTCGTGGCGTGCAAATTTTTGCCGTCAATAAAGTAGGCATCGGTGCGCATCACAGCGGAATGGGAATGGTACATGGGCATAGAGCAATAAAAATGTAAAAAGAAACCCGTCGCGAACTCGGCGGCTTACACCGACTGAGCAAAATAAATTGCAACCGCATGAAAAAAAGTGCACAGGGAATCGCATAAGGTAAGGAGTAAATAATAATGAAATAAACTGTGTTTTCTTTCCCTGGTGCGCTGGTGATAACTCGACGAGGGTTAACGAATCGGTACCCTATCCTGTGACTCGTGACTTGATGCTGGTAGCATCGTGGGGATAACATTGGGGGAAAAGACAAAAATCCGACACAAACCAGAATACCTCCCCACTGCCGCTCTCCCCTCCCCACCCCCTCCCACTGTGTTGCCTTCATTCTCTCTCGTTCGGCCTCTCCCTTACCCCTTTCCATGGGCAGGGTGCCACACGTAGAGAGGCACCGGGGGCAGCCGAGGTCACGGAGGTCGGAGGGAAAAGGCAGCGCGCGGACTCGGACTCATCGCCAGCGCCACCACTCGTGCCAGATGACTTCACCCCCCACGAGTACACGGAGGCCGACGCTCACATCTTCACAGGTACACACACATCTTCACAAGTACATACGTGCACATCCACATCTTCACAGGTACACAGACACGCGCACATGTACATCATCATGGGAAAAATGCACATCTTCACAGATACGCACACACACACACATCTTCACAGGTAAGGTCAATGTGTGAATGTGAGGGTGGGTATGTGAAGGTCAATGTGAGCGAGTTTGAGTGGGCGAGTGAGCGAGTTGTTCTCTGTTCCAGCCGGGTGCTCTCGAGGAAGAGATCAGAACAGACACACGACTCGGCAGGACAAGGTGCGTACGTACTTCACATCACCGCTATCATCATCGTCGCCGTCATAACCACCACTACCATTGTCATCACACCATCACCACCCCTAATATTACAGTTTTATCACCATCACCACTACCATCAACACCATTACAGCTACTATCATCACCATCATGAAAATCACTGCTACCAACATCACTATCATAACTCCCATATTCATCACCATCATCACCACTATCATTGTCATCACCATCAATATCACAACCATCACCCCTACAACTAAAGTATTATCTCCACTACTTTTAACACCATCACCGCTACCATGATCACTGTCATAACCACCATATTCATCACCATCACCGTTACCGTCACCATCAACACCATTGCCATCATCTCTGTAACCAGTGTTGCCTTCACCTTTAACGTCATTAACACCATCATTAATGCCGTCACCACCATCATAACCACATTCATTGGTACCACTGTCAACATCATCTTCATTCCCACCACCATTACCACGATACACGTCGTGTAGTGCATTGCGCATTGTGATAAATCTTTGTGCTCCGCGTGCTTTTTGTGTCGTGTGCATGGTGTCTGTTGTGCGCATAAACGCGCATTGTGTGTGGTGTGTGTTTGATGTTGAGTACACATTTGCGTGTATCCGTTGTGTGTTTGTGCAGCATAAGTTGTGCGGGCGGGGGCAAGGTGGTCGTACAGTCTTCAGAGGATCGGCACGGGGCATGACGTACATGCAGGGACACAGTGGCCGGTAGGAGATCCCTCTCCCATCACCTATGTCGCCCTACGTGCATTCACGTGTCTTTTGTGTCCGCGTCGGACCTTGCATATCTAAATGTTTACCCCACGTGTCCTTGTGTGTCCCTGTGGGTCGCCGCATGTCTAAATGTGTACGCACATGTCTCTGTAATGTCCCACCTTCTCTCGGTTAGTTCCCCGCATGTCCCCATGTCCCTCCGTGTCACTACGCATGCTGCGTCTTCCTTTAGATCATAGATCACGGTTCCGTGCATTTTCACGTGTGTTCCTGTGTATACGTATGCCTTTGTGTCTGCACATGCATCTGCTTGCCTTTGTGTGTCTCAGTGTCAACGGTGTCAACAGTGTTGCTTTGTGTCAATGATACTTCGTGTCTGCTTGTGTCTTCACGTGCCCCCCTGTAGCATTGTTACCGTGCGTGTCGGTGTGTCACCGATGCGTTATAGCACATGTCATCACACAGGGTTCTCCGACTGGCACATCTGGCCCGTGAAGGCTTTTGTAGTGGCCTGCCGAGGTATAAATACAGGTTTCCCTCACTTTATGCGGTGGATACGTTCCAAAAAAAGGGCACACAAAGTGAAACCGCACAAGACAGCGTCCTGCCGAGTAGTATATACGTACACATGCAATGTTGTGTCACATCTGACCGCAAAGTGGCATATAGAGTGAGTTCAAAAGACATTTAGCGAATTTTGTGGAGAAATAGGTAAGCCGCATATACGTGAAATCGCACAAACCAAACCTGAATAAACTGTGGAAACCTGTAGATACAGGTTAGTGAGATGAAAAGTGATATACAAGAGATAGGGATGAGAGTTGGAGACAAACTATGGTGGTTAGCTGTCACATAGCTGACGTTATGACGTAAATAAGTCATGTGATGTAACATGTACGCGTGGCACGTGATATTACGTCGCTAACTTTTTGTAGCCCGCCAGATAATATTTCTGAAGAACCATTCGTTTTCATGTGCCTCTGTGCCAAGCACATGTCTGCATATCTCCATGTGGGTGACTTTGTGTTCCATAATCTCAAAATGCACCTAGCCTGGCACAGCTGCTACGGTCACATCACTCAATGGCGGCTGTTCTCTTAATTTATTCACTGGTCACTATCTGTGTCCTCAAATCCTGATGCTTGCATTTCCACGTGTGTGTGTGTCCCTCCACATCTTAAAAATAATATTCTGCATATATTTAGCATCTTGCATGAAAATTCCATCTATAAACGTGGTAGAATTTGTAACACATGCAGTTTTCGCGTGGAGGCATGATAATACACAGACAAGCGGGCAAAATAGCCAGAACCAGTGCCAACAATTGCTCAAGCTCTGTGGTCCTATATTGAGCGGCCGGAATGTGGGTCAGGAGTGTTCCACTTTTCATCCCAGTGCGACCCGCGGTTGCTCACTTCTCCGTGATGCAGGGGAGGCTCCCGGCAGGCGTGGCCGAAAAAATGAAGATGTGAAGAGAGGCGGTGAGAGTCCTGGAGGGGAGTGAACTGGCATTGGTGCAGGGTGGACAACAAACGTCTCCCATTGATACGAGGCGACATCAACAACAAACGCAATTAACAGCAACATCCAGGATCAACTGGCGAATTCGAACAACACGCAGTTAACAGCAACACCGAGTCAACCGGAGTATCTAACAATACATGGGAGTTGATAGCGACATCTGTTCGGCCAGTAAATTCTAACAACACAGTTCACAGCAACTCCTAAAGTCTTCCAGAGTACAAATAAGACGCGTAGTTTATACCAACTGCTCGAGTCACACAGGGTCTCCTGTAACTGCGACGTTAACAACACACGGATACAAGTACCCTGTGTGGCCAGTAACACCCAGACTCAACGGCAACACCCCAAAACACACCCAGTGTCACCAACATCATCTCACATTATCATTAACAGCTGATAATACCAGCTACAGCCAGCTACATTGAGCATCACCAGCAAAGTGAGTGATAAACCAGCTTTAATACTTTCCATAAAATAATGAGAAACTCATGTCCTGCGCGTGTAAATAATAAGTATTCACACGTGCAATGCCCATGCACTCTCACACAATCACATGAACATAGATGTTAGAACTCACATGTGCACACATAAGCGCAAGCTTTTTTGAAACCCTGCACCCCCTGCATTACCAGTTTAATGACTTGTTTCCACATGGATGTTGTGGTGCTGACAAGTAGACCACAAAGAAATGATGTAAAAATAAATTTGGTTTCACATTTTTAAGCCTTCTCTCCTGCAGGAGGGACTTTGTCAAACGTGTCTTTTGTCGCTGTGTGTAGGTGTTTAAGGTGGGGAGTGGTAATAAATGTTGAACTTTTTTCTTCATGCTTTTGGAGTCCCTGACTGCTCACAATCATTAAGGACCTTGATGATGGTGGGTAGGCCCGAGTAAAGCTACGTGGCTGGGAGTCAGAGCCATTCCCTGTTCACTTTTGGGTGCGACAGGGATGTGCTGTGGCTCCAACATTATTTAACATCTTTTTCGACAACGTAGTTCGAGAAGCCTTCCTTGGCTGTACTGGCAGAATCTCCATCTGGTACAGATACAGTGGGAGGCTGATCAATATGGTCGAGGGATAGCTCCCTATTGGTCAACCATTTATATATGCTGATGATCTGGTGATTGCTGTTCACTTAGAAGAAGTTGGAAGTGCTGCTGCTAGACCTGGAGCATGCTACAAACTTACCATCAGCCCCACCAAAACTAAGCAACTGGCTGGGTATTTTGTGCCATCAAACACTCAACTCCCGATTGGTGATGGGGTAGTTGTCGAGAGAGTGAAGAGTTTTCCATACCTGGGCATTGTACTTATGACCAGCTCCGATTTGATAGCAGAAGTCTCACTCCGAATCAGTCGAGTGGCATCTGTTCATCGGCTGGGTAAAGCTGTGTGCAAGCTTCCTGGTCTGTTGCTCCACATGAAGCCTCGGGTATTCACGGCCACCGTCATGCCCTCCTGTATTCTTGCGGAAAAGCGGACCCCCCCACCCCCCATGGAACATCTTCGCCAGTAAGACACATTCAGGCTGGCATGCCTACGATCCATCCTAGGTTTAGCCAGGCTGGATTGTGTGAGGACCTCACAAATCTTTGAAAGAGCTCGACAAAGTTAATCGGTGAGCTCCGGCAGGCAAGGCTGCGTTGGCTGGGTTATAGAGCCTGCATGTACATCCACCACATGCCTAAATAGCTTTTGTTCAGCCAGATAGAGGGGGCCAAATGGACGTGGCAGGGGCTCGAGAAGCGATGTAATCATGTGGTACAAGAGGATGTAGAGCTAAGTGTGCTTTCCGATGACTGGTACCAGCGGTGTCAAGATCGGCCTCTGTGGAGGAGGCTTGTGAAGGACGCTACTGGGTAGTTGGAGGCAGTCGCCCTTCAGCATGAACAGAGGGCTATGGAGCAGTTAAAATATAACGTAGTTGATCACATCCTTCCAATGATTGCTCAATCTGAATCCATCTTCTCTGATTTTCACTCACCCACCCGTGTGTCTTGTTGTCCGATGACTACAAGTCAATTTACTTGCTAATTTCTACAGCCCTACACGTCCATGCACATCACAAACCCTCCCCCTCTCCCCTGTGAACCTCTACAGCCAAACTCCTCCTTCCCGTGCCTAACCCCTACAGCCAAACTCCTCCTCCCCGTGCCTATATAAAACCACAACAGCAGATAATTTTTCTCACCTGAAGACGGCCGCTTGTGTTGCGACCAAAACGTCGTGATTTCTTTCATTATTTTTTTTTACTATCTACATGACTTTTACCGAAAGAACCAGAGAGTATGGATTCCTGCAGTAACGAAAGCTTCAAATCAAAGATATCAGAATCTTTATTTATGCTGGAGAAATCCGGTGAGCTATGAAGCTCTTTTTCCTGTCTGTACTGCATACCTATGCCTGTGAATTAGCTTCATCACGTGTGTATCACACCTACATAGGTGATGCAGAGAGATGAAATTAGGACACAAACAAGAGAAAGACATGTAGGGATATGATATGAGATACGGACAAAATTAAGTCGTACAATTAGATAAAACTAGATACAAATAAGATTTAGAGGTGTAAGGAGTTGTAGAGAAGAGATAGTATGAATGAGATATATAAGCAAGAAATAACTATGAAAGAGAGTTGACAAAATATCCAAACTTAAGATACCTATTTAGCGATATGAGAGGAGTAAATAAGGTAGAGAAATGTTGTGAACTTGCTGAATGTATGCAAGCAGGAAATAAAGGCTATCATCAAACATGATCAATTCATTGGTGGATGAAGGCCTGATAAACCTTTACCATCTCCCACAAGTCCTTCGATGCAACAATCCATCTAGTATCTAAAAACGAGCTGATTTCATTGCTCCATCTCCACGGATGTCCTCCTCTTGGGTGTATTTATTGTTCACCCCGAAGTGAAAATGTTACACCACAGGTGGTAGTTTGGCAGCAAGTCGTGTGTGATGTGGTCGAGTGTGGCGACTCCCACCTCTATCAATACGTCTCATTAGGGGGAAAGAGCAGATAGACTACTCTATAGAGATCCCTCTCGTGGAGGCCCTTTCACCATAAGCTGTATGAGCAAGCAATTGCAGGGCTGTACTTGCTTACAATTGAAGAGACTGGGTGCAACAATTGTCCAGCACCGTTTGAGCACTTATTTGGCCAATTTAAAGTCATAACCCGTTAATGAGCCTTGATTCATGTAAATCATCAAAGTGTCTGTTCACACAAAACCACAAAACCTCCACTGGTGGCCTTTAGCAAGTTTACTCAAATCCACGTTTCTCTGGCCATGACCAGTTATCTCCATGAGACAACCTCTGTAGACTGTAAAAGTCGAACCTATTTAATGAACCCAAGGGGCATGCCGGGTTGAGTTAACCCCATGTGGATTTTTTTTATTGAAACTAATTTCAATTTAAAGAGTAATGAGGAGTTAGGAAACTACTGTCAAAACGGCCACTTGTACTGATTGCTTGCACTCTTCTGCACCACTCCCTCTTGACCAGATGGCGACAAATCTCCTCAACAATCGCTATGCGGTTTTGGAAAAACTGGGTGAAGGAACATTTGGCCAGGTGTTCAGATGCTGGGACCACAGGAACCACAAGGAGATGGCCCTCAAGATGATTGACTCCACATTAAGGTGAGAGACCAAGTCATGATTGTGCATCACAATCTTCACTGAAAAGTTTTCCTGCAACACAAACTCACGTGTGCCTACCTCGACATGAAGAATTCTATTTTAATGATCCTATTTTCGACATTCTCAGAAGTGTTTGTATTTCTTCACGCAGCGTCACGGACGCAGAAGTATATAACGAGGCTGGCTTCCTGAAGATGTTGAGACACAAAAGCATCATCCGGCTTGAGGAAAACTTCGTCGTGGGAGATTACCATTATCTCGTGTTGGACTACATCAAGTAAGAACACTAAGTCCATTACAAGCGTGACACTTACAGGATGTGTAAAACTACAAGCTTGGCAGCTGCTTCATCTCGATCAGTGCTCAATCCTTAGCTATGCTACACTGCATTGTTAAGAAGCAGATGCATTAACCATTTCGTAACCAGTTTGCAAAAAAGAAAACAACTATCTGCAGTCAGCACGTATTCCATGCATTGTTACACCTCGAATGTCTTACCTCACCTTTAGTGTTCAAGGACTTGCCGTGCATGTGTGGATGTGCTGGTGCCTTTGTGCTTGATGCTGTGTTTAATTAACCATCCTGCACTCTGTATGTTGTGCGTTTTCCGTTGTCAGCGCGGGCAGCCTCTTTGACGTGGTGAACTCGAACGGAGCATTTACTCTGTCCTCCGTCAAGAGATACGCCCGTTCCCTGATGGAAGTGCTGGCCTTCCTGAAGAAGAACGGCGTAGTCCATGGGGACCTCAAGCTGGTAAGGGTTTATCATTACATTTCTTTTAGAGGAATTAAGCAGGTCTAAGGGACGCTGCCATGGTGTCATGGGTAGCACACTAGACTTTAAACCCAGAGGGAATCGATTCAATTTGATCTCCCGGCTTGGCAATTGCAACAGTGGACAGGTTCTGAAATCCCAACTCTCCAACCACCCACCCACCCACCACCTCTATACACCCAGAAGGATAAATAAGTACAACACAGTTCATCACAAAGTCACAAGTGGTGGCGTAAAGTGTGGGTACTCCGACCACTTTTGAGACATTTGGCTGTGTATACGAGTAGCCCAAAACCATTTAAGTAGCTCTCTCGACCTACTCAATGATGGAGGCCTTTCTGGAAGTAGAGGGGTGAGCAAATAATTGCAGGCCTGCACCTTTACGGTGATCTTTTAAACATATCGAGCAGTGTATGCGCCTCATGCACCTGTAGCTCTTTGCCACGTGGTGGCCAGTTGAATTCCCATCACAGCTGCCTCATACAGAAGAGCTCTTATCCGTGATCATATTACCTATGACTCCCATTATCCATGGCAGCTGTAGAGTCCACAGAAACACCAATTATCCGTGACCCTATTTTCATTCTTGTACGTAATTATTCAGGTTTTTCTTTTTTTACCATCCTGAATTGCGGAACAACTCCGTTCGCGCCGATGAGAAGAGTCGCCATGTCAATTCTTCCCATTATAAGTGTTTTGTTTTCATGACCAACTTCAGTACAAGATGTTGTATTGGATCATCTTTACGAGAGTTATTGATCCCCCTGCTTCCGACTCGAGAAATAATTCATTTACACTTATAACGTTAGATGTACAGTGCACAAAATGAACGCCATTCTTCCATACAGACAGGAATCATCTTAATGGACTCTCATTTGGTTAAATACAATACAAATAATGCGTCCGTTTTCTTAATTTTTTCAGGAAAACATCTTGGTGAAAGATCACCACACGGCAGCCATCCGATTGGCCGACTTCGGAGGAAGTTTTTTTGAATATGAATTTCGTAAGTTACACTTTATATACATTTATACACATCATCACATTTCTAAATATTCCTACAGATCCTGTTATCTGGAATAATTTTGTGTTTTATATAGCGTCGTTCATGCAAATTGCGTGAACGATGCTGATGTGAACAGGCATCACGCAGTGATGCCTGCGCATGGTAGCTCCACACGAGGTATTAAGGGAATGCTCACAACTCCTTACGATCTCCAATTCACAACCGTGCATTGGGAATGTCCACTTCCGTGTAAAATCACGTCCTGTCATATTCTGTTTGTTGCGGTTGCACCCGACTTAAGAGCCGCATGGCTCACAGGGCTATACCTAATAAATTAAAACTTGAAACTTGAAAACTATCACATATCATGCAGGACAGGGTGCGAACACATTGGGGATTCTTTTAGTGAAACTATGACTCCTACAGGCCACCTAAGCAATATTGTATTTTTTTTATTTTTCTCCAGCCGATGATTTATTTGGGACGCCCGGATACAACGCTCCCGAAGTATTGCTGGGCCAGCCGTTTGGAACATCAATTGACATGTGGGCTGCCGGGTGCATACTAGCTGAGATATCTGTCGGCAAACGACTGATGTCAATGAGCAGCGAGAGTCAGGAGATCGCTGGCATCACAAAGGTAACATTAATTTTATAATTTTGTATATTTATTAGCGAAAGATTGTGGGTTTAAATCTGGTTGGGGTTTATTCAGCCCTACAGTGTCGATAAAATGAGTACTACTTTTTAGGGAAGTCGACATTGGTTGTCATAGAGATATATTCACCTGTGACGTATGAATGGAGTTTTACCACTGACTCAGGGCTGCAGCCAGGCTATGATCACTGCCTCAATGCTCATTTGACTTTGAGTACAAATTCAATTTTAAACAGCTTCATGTTACGTGAAATCAAGTGATTACTCAATAATGAATAATTTAATCAATATGATACGAACCATGTATGTAAGTACGTACAGAAAACGCCTCTTAACTCGCCAGTGACATGAGATCAAATGTATCGTTTATTTTCAGATTGTGGGAACACCACCTTTTGAGATGCTGCACGCTGCACCAGACGGTCCTCGGTATTTCAGTGAGTACTGCAATTTTTTTTTTTAATATGCGATTAGGTGTTATAACATCACTCGTCTGGCTGCACAATGACGTGAAAGTTGGGTTGTTTCCCCACGTCCTTCACAGCCTTCATTGTACATCACAGCCTTGTGCACATGAATAATATTTTAATGCATGACATCGTTTGCGATTGTACCCACTGCAGACTTCTTTGGGCAACTGACCAAGGAATGTCTGCAGGAGACCCCTCAGTGTTGCCCGCTCAAGGAGTTTCTGAAAACGAGAGACCCATTGTTCCTGGACTTCATCAGCTCCATCCTATGGTGAGTGTCCCACTCTTTGAGTTTCCCTCAACTGTAACAAAATTCCAGTAAATTTCTATATCATAAGGGAATATGCATCCCCTTTGCAATGTACAGCTATCTTGCATCTCTCTGCAGAAGAAACTAGGTAAAGAATGAAAGGGCAAATGCAGTACTGTATCCTCATTTAACGCGCTAATAGATGTTCTGTATTAAGAAAAAATGCATTTAGTGAGGAATTACCGTTTACACATTACAGAGATAAACAAATAAAAACCATGCACATTTGCACATTTTCACTATAAAATTAGCTTGCAGTCATCCCATGGCGAGAAAAAAAAACTGTGATAAGGGTACGCCACCACGTACTATTATATTATTCCGCGCATATACCTAGAATTCCTATACTGCTCAGCCATGCAGCTGAATAAAGTTGTTTGTCATGAACCGCTCAGAAAGCCCGTAACAGAATGGAATAACTTTACTTTAGCGATAACACGTTGTGTACGCACACTTTGAGCGTGGACTTACCATACCTATCTTCACATACCTGCAAACCCTTAGATACTTTATCAAGTGGATGTAAGCTTATTGTATCACTTTAATGTGTCATTTGGGTATGTATATTTTGCTGATCTTCTCATCGGTACTTGTCTCTCTGTTTTCAGCTGGAACCCAAATGACCGTCTAACTCCGAAAAGTGCTCTCAAGCACCCATGGATGAGTGCAGCTCCAGCTCCACCACCTGGACTTCACCAGGCACCAGCATGCAAGATCAACTCCCATCTGGCTCCTGCAACCAAGACCTTCCCTATTCTGGACCCCTACAACATCCCTTCCAAGACAATGGACCCCTACCAATTATGCTGGCTGGATTCGGACCCCAACAACTTCTTCATCCCGGCTCCAGCACCTTGCCACCTTCCCTCAATTCCACAACTTACTTCTCCTGGCCAAATTCCAGTCGAATCATTTTGCTGCAGCTCTTCCGGAGTGGCAATTCCCATTTTGGCCACTAAGGTGTCCACTGCCACTTTCCTTCCATCTCCAGCCGCCGTTGCAGTCCCCTTAATTGAGCCAAGGACTGACGCCTTCCTGGCTTCTGCTTCTGTTGCATTAAGCGCCGGAACCATTTTGGATGTGGAGATGCCTACAGCCACTAGCTCAACATCCACCACAAAATGCAGCATTCAGGTGGAAGATGTGAACACTGCTGTGTCTTCGACAGCATCAATTGCTGACCCCCTCCCAGAGTCGGAGACCAGAATTGATGCGGACATCAAGCCTCTGGATATTGAGGAATTTCATATTTCAATTGAGGCAGTCGATGAGGCGACCCAAAATGGAGCCGAGACGAGCATGGGCTCCATATTGTCTCTGCCTATAAACGCAGACGACACTGTTAACCCTCTCCTGGAGTCCGAGAGCACGGTTAAGGCAGACTCTAAGCCTCACGATGCTGAACAAATGAAAGCCATGGTACAGAGTGACATGGACAGTGCAGAAAAAATTATTGAGGTCCCCAAATCCCAATCACCAACCATCCGCAAGAGATTGCATCGGTTCGGACGCGCTCTTATTAAGTTCGTCTGTTGTTGTGGGGGAAGTGGTGAGGGGGATTAAATGTTTTAATATTGTCAAATATATGGGCAGCCCTCGACTTATCACCTGTTCATAAGTCGAACGGTTTATAAGACGGTCGTCAAAAATGTATTATATTTAAATGCACATAACTCATTGCTATAAATTGTTTTATCATTTTTAAAAGGGAAACATTGTTAAACACATAAAAAATATTGTACATTTGCATTTTATACTGTAATAAATACTATATTATACATAACATACCAAATAAATGTTGGTAAATAGAAAGAAAAATCAGTTTTAACTTAACTTGCCTTGATTCCCGATGATGCTGGCTTGTTTGTCGGAAGGCGCATAATGGATCCCAACAATTTCACACACAAGGGGGCATGTAAGCGCACTCACACAAAAACATACACGACAACGATCCCCTGTATGGCCTGCCTTCACAGCGTTTATGAAGGTCGCCTTTGACTCAACAGTAGCGATGTTTACACACACCGCACCGGGTACTCATTTGAGGCCGAGTTGACCTAGGAGAGGCCCAGGACCCATTCAGATTATCATCACTGATGTTGGTTGTGAGTGGGAATTAAATGTTTTAATATTGTTAAGTATACTCTGGTTCCTTCGGTAAAGTCACGTTGGTAAAAAGTAAAAAAAACAATGAAAACAACTAAATCAAATCACGACGTTTCGGAGGCAACACAAGCTTCCGTCATCAGGTGGAACAGCCACAGTAAAAAATACTATGGTGAGTAGAGAGAGCTATTTGTGACAAGCGATTATAAATGGTAAGAAGGGGGGAGGAGCCAGGGAGGACGGATGCAGGGTAGGGAGGGGGGTGAGTGTTGGGGGACGGAGATTATTGAAGCTCCTGGCCATGGTACTCATGTACAACGGATGGGGGGGGGGGCGGCGGGGGGCGGCGGGGGGCGGGGGAGAGTGGGATGGGGGACAAATTTGCACGATTGAAACATTGCACGTCAAATTTCCTAGTGATGGTAGTGTGTAAGGCTGGGAGTAAAAGACCGGAGATATGGATATGAATATAAACTCTAAAGCAGCTAAAGTTTTACTTGATTAATAACATCCTTCCAATGAATGCTCAATTTTAAACCATCCTCTTGGTTGAAGTTACGACTATGTTTGTATATCTGGATGGATTCATGGACAAATCTTTGGTGGTATCCAGATGGCTTGCAGAGTACTTTGGTAGCAATGATCAGCCACAGCAGAAGAATTTGTCCTATCGTGTTTCAAATCTGACTTGTGCTCGTGAATGCGGTCAGATACATTGCTTCGTTTCCCCAATATAGCAATCACCACAAATGCAACTCAGTTTGTAGACACCAGGGTACTGTAAGTCAGGAATGACATCCTTTACGGATGGGATCAGATCACGTATTTTGTGTATTGTACTGAATCGGACCTGGATCTTGTGTTTGTTTAGAATTTTGGAAATATTTTTGGTAACGCCTGCTATGTATGGTAACGTGATGGTTTTGATCAGAATCTCAGGGGGTTGTTTCTCCATGGTAGGAGAAACAACTCTGGAAGGTAACCCAGAACTTGGGTTACATACAGAGCATAACTGTGAAACTGTGAGGCATAAATGTTAACTTTACAAACCTTAACCGTTTCTTTCTGCGTCGGTGAAAGTCGGAGGGAATATCGCCCCTCCCTCCAGGTTGTGCACCCAGACAGGGAGGCGCATTCGAGACAATTTATAACATTTGATTGTTTTACTTGTGGGTTTTATGGTAGGAGTATGACAACGGAATATACCGTGGGTGATCCACACAAGGACACACACTGACACACGTACGGACACACACACGGACGCAGATACATACGGACAAATCCTGACACAGCAAAAATCGAAAGAAACCCCGCCTTGTGGGCAGGATCCGAGTGAAGGGATTTTTGGGCATAAAAAGAGGATCCTGAGCATGGAAACCTCAGTTCGACCAGGGGGTCGACTCAGGAGCGATCTGCGACCAGCGGGTCGGCTCGACTCGTCCGCAGTTCATCGGAACTCAGATGAGTTCGATCGGCTCACCGGAGCCGGCCATCGGGGGCTCGACTCATCGGAGCGGCTCCCAATCTCATCTGCAGGCGGGCAAGACCCGCTTGACAGCTCAACTCGCCCCTGCGTGGGTCAGCCTCTGCCGACGCGGAGGTCTCTGCTGCCGCCGGGGTGGTGAGGGTCGCTGTTTGGCGACGAGGCTGCGTGCACACCGTGCATCGCCAGCCGAGTGCGCACCCGGGTCAACACTCAACCACCGTGCACGCTGCGAGCGAGCTGTGGCCGCCATCTACCGACCGCGTTCTGAACTGCAGCAGCGTATCGACGACATCCGAATCCGTTCAACACGGTGACCGCCGAATTGACTTATACGTATGACGCGCACCGCCCCCTCACCACACGACAAGCAGGCGTCTGTTTTACACAAAGATCGACTCCGAACACTGACTATTCAAAACAATTCATGTCACTCAAACATACACGGGTCCTTAACCAGAAGCCAACACTCAAGTCTATCGGCCATCAGTGGCTGTGAAGGCGTCACATCGAGACCGAGTGACAACCACCCGTCGTTATAAGTATATCCATAGTTGTCCTCTTTACTATTTAGTGGGCTGTACTCTTAATCGCATGAATATTCAACAGATCCATCAATACGAATTGATTTTTGACACCTTCTTCCGTAGAGCCACGCTCTTGTGGGGAAGGGTGTGTCCCACCAGATCCTCATCAGGCGATCTGGTCCACAATCAATTAAAACTTGGTATCAGGTAAGATCTTCAGGGGAAAGGAGCACACCATCGCATGCCCTTACTCCAAGCCATTATGTAGTCAGATAATCTGCCGATGTATCTGTTGAGATTTGTGCCTTTAAGAATAATAACTGTTTTTATTGTTTTTCTTACCGCCGTATAATCTTTAAAGTACCTTTCGTTCGAAATCGCCGCACGTATTCGCGTACTCTACAGAATAATCACCTGTTCTGTGACCCAGTGTGCTAACAACGTGATAAGGGTTGCATATGATCTATGATCAATGAGTACGATACTGCGGGGACAATTCAATATAATCATTCATTATAAAGTTAAGGTTTTTGTTTAGTATAGCATTTGCATGTTCTAATAACTCTCTTTCACTAACAACCATCGCTTAATGCGGGGTCCATGTGTTTTCAAAGTGAAATCGTACAGTCGTTGATGATACTGTCTTGATACCGTGTGGATACCGTGTTGAAGTTCTGAGATTGAGAGTTCACATACATGTTATAGTTAAGGTTTAATAGAAAATAAATTGATTAATACAGAAGTGGTCGTGTGATTCTTTCCTGAAATTTTTGCGTAAGATCTGTTTCCTGCGATGCGATATGAACTCGGGAACCTAAACTATAAACACACCAATCCACACTCATTAAACTTTAAAGCGAATGATATGAACTTGGGACCTAAAATATGAAGACTCGGGGAGTGTTAAAGCGAGAATCATTGTATTATGCTGATCAATAATACGAAGTTAGACAACGAGGCCGAATTGACACTAGCGTAACTGCACACGATTGATTGCGTTATCCTGATTGATAACCCCACCTCGTCAACGAGGCGGGACCTGATTATCATAAAGGCTTTCATCATTAACACAACCACACCCACTCGTATAATTAATACGATTACCTCTCTAATTAGCATAGTTATACGCATAATTACACGAATTAACATAATTTTGGATTAATTATGCAAATTTCGAATTTCATTTAATTTTCATTATTTTTCATCAATTTTCACACACCCACATACAGAACAAATTGGGGTCTCGTCCGGGATCTCTCGCAGACAGGTTATGCTTAAATGAAGGACCGAATCACTGTTGTACAAATCAAGGTTTTGTGAACTAACATTGCGCTGTGACGGTAAACGGTGTAAAACAAACAAAAAACGCACTCTGAAGAAAATACCAGAGTAGCAGTGTATAACAAAGACAGTGGGAGTAAGATTATTTGCTCAAATTGAACCAACATATTCTGTGATACAAATGTTTTTATGTGCGCTCTGAGGGGAATTCCAGGGTAACTCACGCCACACATGAGAGGCTAGAGTTAAGATACACTCTTAAGTCTATTAACTACACTACATAATAGAGATGGCACATGACCCGCAACGTTCTGAGGGTGACATCCCAACGCATAACACTGATACAGAGTGGCCCTCCGAGGAGGAGATAGAATCTATGGAAAAACAATATCGTGAATTTGTGTTAAAACGTACTGGACGGACTGCTAGAGAGCAGACAGAGCAGAAAGACATAATGGAGGGGAGACATAGAGAAGATGTTAAGGCACATAGGAGGAAACTACTTAAGGATGTGATGAAATGTAGCAAAGCCAAACGTGACATAAAAATTGCAGAAATAGCAAGGTTAGACTCGTATCTCCTCACACAGACAGACAGAGAAAGATTATGGACTGGGGAAAAATTTGAGAGGGAAAGGAAGGAAAAACTGTCCCTAATAGAAGAGGTAGTGCGTCTGCACGCCCTCGTGAGAGAAAAAGAGTCGGCGCTGAATGCACCAGCGGGACCCCCAGACGTCGGTACACAGAACACATACGGGAGTAACAGTTTACCACACTCCGAGCCATGCGGACGTAGCCCAGGGCCAGATCCCACACAAAGTATGGCTACAATGCAAAGCGATTTTGATAAAGAAACCCCCTCGCAAATCGAGGAGAGGGAAGGGGAAATACGGACACAAACAGGAAAACAGGAGGCCGACCACCCCGAGGTTAGAGAGAGGCAAAATATTAACCCTAAGTCACCAGGGTATTCTGTACTGATAGAGCGACAAAGGGCGGAGCTGGGGCGAAACGAGCAACATGACATAGACAACTCACCAGAAAGACGCACGCTACCCAAGTACGACCGACATGATGCAGATGACAGAGACGGCTCACTTGGTAGACTCCTTCCACGCAGGCACGACCGACGTGGAATCTATGGCAGGGACTACTCTCCGGAGAAGCGCACCTCGCGCAAACATGACCAACCAGTTCCAGATAGCTCAGTCAGCTCACCAGAAAGACGCACGCTACGCAAGTGCGACCGACATGGTGCAGATGACAGAGACAGCTCACTTGGAAAACGCACCTCACGTAAGCATGACCGACGTGGAACCTACAGCAGGGATCACTTTCCAGGAAGGCGTACATCACGCCAACATGACCCATCAGATGCAGATAGCTCAGACAGCTCACCAGAGAAACGCACCTCAAGCAAACATGACCAACATAACACGGGTACAAGGGACAGCTCACCAGAGAAACGCACGACACATTAAAATTACCAACGCAAAACCACCCGCACCACAGATGACAAACACAGGAATCCCGACAACCATGTAGCACCAGACAAACATAAACACAGCACATCACCTAGCAGCCACCACGCACGTAGTAGACGGCGTGAAGGTCAAGGACAAAAACACTCACCACATAGACACAGCTCAAGGAGATCACGCACACCAACCCACAGGCATGGATCACAAGACCCACATAAGAGAAATAAGGGACACAAGCCACGGGACAGATACGAATCCTCGGACAGAGGGAGACCACGACACAGACACGGGAAACATGACAGTAGTGATAGCGAAGGCAGGGACAGCTCGAGTGACAAATCCTCTGAATCTGACGCCTCTGACGACGATCAACTGTCCGAATACTCATTCAGTAGTAAGACTCTGAAATTGATGGACAAAGCGCTCGTCAGAATTCCCTATTTCGATCCACACAACAAAACCAGGGATATACACAACCACATAGCTACAGTAGGACAGGAGGCTAAGATCCGGGGTCTGGGTAAATCAGCAGAAAAAGCATGTTTATTGTCAAGGAGCTTACATGAAACCGCCAGACCATGGGTAACATCCCTGCCAAATAGGGTCAAGAGCGATTTTAAGCAATTAAGCCGAGCAGTAGTTAATAGATTTGGGGAATACTCCACACTATCTGAAGGATTGAACGCGGCAAAAATTGATGACTCAGCGTGCGGACGAAGACCCACGAGATTATCTCCTACGCCTCAAGAGAGCAAATTCCGCAGGTGACGTGGACAACGCCCAGGAAGAAGGGAAGATATTAAAAGTTATGTTCTTCCAATCACTAAGACCTGAAATAGTGAAGATAGTAGGAACGATGCTAGACCCCGAGACTGCCTCCTTGCGCCAGATTGAAAGCAAGGCCCACACGGCCTGGGTGAACGGACGGAGAACCACTAGCACAGCTAAAACACACATCATCACCAAAGACAAAGATCGTCTCAATCTGGAAGGAAACGAGTCTCCAGGGAATAATAACAGAACCACCCGGAACGAACATGAAACACCCCAGGAGAGGGCGCCAAATCCACGAGGATCAAAACTCAGCAGCAACACGCCGGACAACTGGTCACGGGGGACCTGGCACCCACGGCCCCCACAGCCCTGGAATATAGAAGAGGGCTGATCTTGGAACTATGGAGGATGGAGAGCGAATGACGGATCATACCTACCCCGCGGAGGCCGACGCCCACCGAACCAATCCCCATATCGTCTCCCACTGCCGCCTCCGCTAGCAATGGGGCATAGACCACAGGCAGCCAACAGGAGTCGATACGCTCACTATATTCGGATGGAAAGAGAACATCAAGAGAGTATGAAGACTCCCATGCGAACAGCCAAGAAAAGAATACCAACAAAACACACACAGGAAGAGGACGCACCCAACGCAAAGATAGCCCAAGAGAACATAAGAAACTCAAGAAACCCCAAAGCAGTCACCGAGGTGGTACCAGAGGGTAAAGGGTACCATCTGGGGGAATTAATTCCCGTAGGACCGGTCGGACGAGTCCACGTGGAAGTAATACTGCAAGACACCCTGACCAGCCAGGGCCTTTGTGATACGGGAGCAGAAATATCCATGATATCCAGAGACATGTTTGATGAACTCCAGACTGCCGTCCAGAGGAAGAATGAAACGTTACAGATGATGCCAAGTAGGCTCACCTACTCAGGATGCGAAGGGACCCACATGCGGCCATTGGGCAAGGTCATGATGAAGCTCACGTTCAACAAAGTCAACATGAGCCATCCACTATATGTCGTGCAGAACCCAGGAAAAGAGCTGATCATTGGGATCGAACTACTGAATCGCCTTAAACCCGTCATGAACCTTGAATCCCGACAAATATGGGCACAGTCAATGCCGGAGCAGCATAGGGATCCAGAAGATGAAGAAGTTGAAGACTTTACAGGAATTCAAATGATAACAGAACTCAACGACCTGTCACGGACAATCAAGAACGAAACCAAGCGTCCAGCAGAAATATGGACCACTCAACTACTGACCAACAGACTGGGAAAGGACCTTGAGGAAACCAACCTACGACCAGTAGTTCCAAAGGACTGTCCCTTAGCGGAGTATATACCGCCCACTAGTGGTCAAACAGGTGTTAACGTGTCTTTATTTGCCTGTCTGCATGCGTATGTCTTGTGTGTCAGCGGTTGCAACAGGTGTGTGGCCCTGTATATTATTGCGCGTGTGTGGGTGTGTGTGTTCACGTGTGTATTGTTCAGTCTGTATCTCTGTGCATCTTCTGTGCTAGCGTATGTCTGTATGTCGCTAGAGAGCGGTTGTGCAGTGGTAGTGTGTAGTGGCACGTTCCTGATGGCATAAGTTCCATTCCCGGTCACGACGAACAGCAGTAGTTTAGCTGGTTAGCGTGCTGCACTATTAACCTGGCGACCCAAGTTCGATTGCTGCTTATGGCCAACACCGGTGACGAATATCTAAACCGGTCCTGGGGCTCCCTTAGATTAATTCAGCCTTAAATGAGTACTCAGTGCGTGTAAAGCATCAGCACTGGGGAGACAAAGGTGGCTGGGTGTAGTGTTGGTCCTCCCATCCCCTTCGTGTTCTGTGCTGACCTTCGTAGATGCTCGCTAACATCACTTGCCCTAAAAGTCTTTTCAAGGCTATATTGAGGATCTTTGACTTTTGTCTTTGTGTGGTGCAGTGGAGGGAGCACGGAGGGCGGTGCCTGTCACGCGCCCGGTCCTCACCCTGTTTGACGTGAGCCCAACATCCACACACGACCACAACCAACCCATGTCTCATCTCCCACACCGCTGGCGAAAGCACTGTGTGTGATCTCGTGTGCTGTAGCTTTCTGTACCGTGCTGTGTTTGCTGTGTTAGCCACCATGTGCTGGGGCGTTCTGTGCGTTCTCTTGTGTGCTGTCGCATTCTGAGCTGTGCTGAAATTGCTGTCATGTTGCTGTAGTGCGCTGCGATGTGCTGTAGCGCTCTGCGCTCTGCTGTAGTGTGCAGGACAGCGAAGAGCAGCAGAACGAGGCTCGCACTGCTCAGAGCTCCACGTCCCAGATGAAGGCAGCGCGTGTCCTGCAGACGTTCGTCAACCCCTTTGGCATGGTGAGACATGGGGAGACAGGGACATGTGGAGGCACAGGGGTAGTTGAGTGCCAAGGAGATACATGGACTTTGAGACACGGGAATTACAAGGACACCAAGACAATGCAGCGATACAAGCGACTTAGGGACGTGGGGAACACACAGGAGGCATGGTAAATGAGAGACAGATAGGAGGCATAGAGACACAATATTAGCACAGGGTCACACGTGACACGGGGTCACTTAGGATTTGGATAAAACGGTCTTCATTGACGCAGAAATACTGGAAACATGAAGACGTGGGGACTCGAGGAAGTGATTGAAAATAAAAAAAAGTTCGCTTGTGCATCTGTTCATGTGCTTGTGCTTGCAGTATCTACCATCCAGTGACGGGAAATCTCTGCCATTTCAAGAAAAGAAATGGGATCCTAACTCAAAACTCTTTGAGGTAACACGTGATTATTGTGTGCTAACATCTTGCTCACATCATCATCTCCATCATCATCATCATTATCTCCATCATTCCATTTCACAAACCACTTGTGCGGATGGGTGCTGAGTGAGGAATTTTAGTGGTTTGGTGATTAATGTGGTTATTTGAGTGCATGTTTGAGCAGATGAGTGGGTGAATGAATGGTTGAGTGAGTGCTTGGGTAGGTGAGAGAGTGCAGTTGAGTGCATGAGTGGTTGGATCGTTGAACGAGTACCTGAGTGGCTGAGTAAGTGAATGAGTGTTTAAGTAGTTGACTGAGTGAGTGATGAGAACCCGTTGAGTGCTATCTCATCCGTCTCTGTAGATCTGTAGTCGCTGGAAACTGATGAAAGCGCCAGAGAAACCAAAGAAGAGCTCTGCACAGCCTGCAAAAGCCAAATACGGTGAAGGCACACACACACACACCATGAACACAGAGACATGCACTAATCCAGCAGTCACAAACACTTGCACGTGCATGTGCACACACACACACATGCAGACAAGTACAGAAGTCGAGGCGTTGCTCACGCACACACACACACGACAAAAATCGTATCACCTTTAACAGACTTGGGGCAAGTATTGTTAGCAAGCGTCTCTGAAGATCCAGGATTACACGAGGGGTGGGTAGTCAACACCAGGCTCGGCTGCCTTTGTTTCCCCAGCACTGATGATTACACATCGTGCCCGGTACTCATTTAAGGCTCGGTCGACCTCGGGGAGGCCCAGGACTTGATCAAATATTTGCCATTGCTGTTGATCGCAAGCGGGAATTGAAATCAGGTCACTGGGTTTGCAGTGCATTAACCAGCACACTACTGCACGCACGCGCCATGAGTGACGGATCCCGGTGTCTGCAGCGGAGAAGAAGATGAAGGTGGAGCGCCCTCAAGAGGAGCCGGTCGCCGTACCGACTGTGCGAGAGCAGAAACAGGTGCGCCCCGCTCACTCGCGCTCCGGCGTTTCCACGGCCAATGGGGGAACTGGGAACCTAGATTTAAAGCTTTCGTGACTGCAAGGATCCATACTCTTTGGTTCTATTCGGTAGTCACGTAGGTAAAAAATAAAACAAAAATCACGACGTTTCGGCCGCTTGTGTTGTGGCTGAAACGTCGTGATTTTTGTTGTTTTATTTTTTACCTACGTGACCGAATAGAACCAAAGAGTATGAACTGGGAACCTGTTGCAGGACCTGCACCCCCGGGCCTTGCGTTTGTGACTGGGCTTCGTGGGACCCGGCCCCTCCTGGTGCCCTTAAGTCCCCACCCACCCACCCCCTCCCCACTCACTGCTGCCCTTTCCCATTCCATCTGAACACCAGCCTGTGTTGGGGTAAGACATTGCTTACAAAATTGCATACGAATTCAGATGCGTTATTCTTGTGAACATTCTGCATGTGTTTGAGCGAATTACGTCGTGGCGTGCAAATTTTTGCCGTCAATAAAGTAGGCATCGGTGCGCATCACAGCGGAATGCGAATGGTACATGGGCATAGAGCAATAAAAATGTAAAAAGAAACCCGTCGCGAACTCGGCGGCTTACACCGACTGAGCAAAATAAATTGCAACCGCATGAAAAAAAGTGCACAGGGAATCGCATAAGGTAAGGAGTAAATAATAATGAAATAAACTGTTTTTTCTTTCCCTGGTGCGCTGGTGATAACTCGACGAGGGTTAACGAATCGGTACCCTATCCTGTGACTCGTGACTTGATGCTGGTAGCATCGTGGGGATAACATTGGGGGAAAAGACAAAAATCCGACACAAACCAGAATACCTCCCCACTGCCGCTCTCCCCTCCCCACCCCCTCCCACTGTGTTGCCTTCATTCTCTCTCGTTCGGCCTCTCCCTTACCCCTTTCCATGGGCAGGGTGCCACACGTAGAGAGGCACCGGGGGCAGCCGAGGTCACGGAGGTCGGAGGGAAAAGGCAGCGCGCGGACTCGGACTCATCGCCAGCGCCACCACTCGTGCCAGATGACTTCACCCCCCACGAGTACACGGAGGCCGACGCTCACATCTTCACAGGTACACACACATCTTCACAAGTACATACGTGCACATCCACATCTTCACAGGTACACAGACACGCGCACATGTACATCATCATGGGAAAAACGCACATCTTCAAAAAAACGCACACACACACACATCTTTACAGGTAAGGTCAATGTGTGAATGTGAGGGTGGGTATGTGAAGGTCAATGTGAGCGAGTTTGAGTGGGCGAGTGAGCGAGTTGTTCTCTGTTCCAGCCGGGTGCTCTCGAGGAAGAGATCAGAACAGACACACGACTCGGCAGGACAAGGTGCGTACGTACTTCACATCACCGCTATCATCATCGTCGCCGTCATAACCACCACTACCATTGTCATCACACCATCACCACCCCTAATATTACAGTTTTATCACCATCACCACTACCATCAACACCATTACAGCTACCATCATCACCATCATGAAAATCACTGCTACCAACATCACTATCATAACTCCCATATTCATCACCATCATCACCACTATCATTGTCATCACCATCACCATCAATAACACAACCATCACCCCTACAACTAAAGTATTATCTCCACTACTTTTAACACCAATCACCGCTACCATGATCACTGTCATAACCACCATATTCATCACCATCACCGTTACCGTCACCATCAACACCATTACCATCATCTCTGTAACCAGTGTTGCCTTCACCTTTAACGTCATTAACACCATCATTAATGCCGTCACCACCATCATAACCACATTCATTGGTACCACTGTCAACATCATCTTCATTCCCACCACCATTACCACGATACACGTCGTGTAGTGCATTGCGCATTGTGTTAAATCTTTGTGCTCCGCGTGCTTTTTGTGTCGTGTGCATGGTGTCTGTTGTGCGCATAAACGCGCATTGTGTGTGGTGTGTGTTTGATGTTGAGTACACATTTGCGTGTATCCGTTGTGTGTTTGTGCAGCATAAGTTGTGCGGGCGGGGGCAAGGTGGTCGTACAGTCTTCAGAGGATCGGCACGGGGCATGACGTACATGCAGGGACACAGTGGCCGGTAGGAGATCCCTCTCCCATCACCTATGTCGCCCTACGTGCATTCACGTGTCTTTTGTGTCCTCGTCGGACCTTGCATATCTAAATGTTTACCCCACGTGTCCTTGTGTGTCCCTGTGGGTCGCCGCAAGTCTAAATGTGTACTCACATGTCTCTGTAATGTCCCACCTTCTCTCGGTTAGTTCCCCGCATGTCCTCATGTCCCTCCGTGTCACTACGCATGCTGCGTCTTCCTTTAGATCATAGATCACGGTTCCGTGCATTTTCACGTGTGTTCCTGTGTATACGTATGCCTTTGTGTCTGCACATGCATCTGCTTGCCTTTGTGTGTCTCAGTGTCAACGGTGTCAACAGTGTTGCTTTGTGTCAGTGGTACTTCGTGTCTGCTTGTGTCTTCACGTGCCCCCCTGTAGCATTGTTACCGTGCGTGTCGGTGTGTCACCGATGCGTTATAGCACATGTCATCACACAGGGTTCTCCCACTGGCACATCTGGCCCGTGAAGGCTTTTGTAGTGGCCTGCCGAGGTATAAATACAGGTTTCCCTCACTTTATGCGGTGGATAAGTTCCCAAAAAAAGGGCACACAAAGTGAAACCGCACAAGACAGCGTCCTGCCGAGTAGTATATACGTACACATGCAATGTTGTGTCACATCTGACCGCAAAGTGGCATATAGAGTGAGTTCAAAAGACATTTAGCGAATTTTGTGGAGAAATAGGTAAGCCGCATATACGTGAAATCGCACAAACCAAACCTGAATAAACTGTGGAAACCTGTAGATACAGGTTAGTGAGATGAAAAGTGATATACAAGAGATAGGGATGAGAGTTGGAGACAAACTATGGTGATTAGCTGTCACATAGCTGACGTTATGACGTAAATAAGTCACGTGACGTAACATGTACGCGTGGCACGTGATATTCCGTCGCTAACTTTTTGTAGCCCGCCAGATAATATTTCTGAAGAACCATTCGTTTTCATGTGCCTCTGTGCCAAGCACATGTCTGCATATCTCCATGTGGGTGACTCTGTGTTCCATAATCTCAAAATGCACCTAGCCTGGCACAGCTGCTACGGTCACATCACTCAATGGCGGCTGTTCTCTTAATTTATTCACTGGTCACTATCTGTGTCCTCAAATCTTGATGCTTGCATTTCCACGTGTGTGTGTGTCCCTCCACATCTTAAAAATAATATTCTGCATGTATTTAGCATCTTGCATGAAAATTCCATCTATAAACGTGGTAGAATTTGTAACACATGCAGTTTTCGCGTGGAGGCATGATAATACACAGACAAGCGGGCAAAATAGCCAGAACCAGTGCCAACAATTGCTCAAGCTCTGTGGTCCTATATTGAGCGGCCGGCATGTGGGTCAGGAGTGTTCCACTTTTCATCCCAGTGCGACCCGCGGTTGCACACTTCTCCGTGATGCAGGGGAGGCTCCCGGCAGGCGTTCCCGAAAAAATGAAGATGTGAAGAGAGGCGGTGAGAGTCCTGGAGGGGAGTGAACTGGCATTGGTGCAGGGAGGACAACAAACGTCTCCCATTGATACGAGGCGACATCAACAACAAACGCAATTAACAGCAACATCCAGGATCAACTGGCGAATTCGAACAACACGCAGTTAACAGCAACACCGAGTCAACTGGAGTATCTAACAATACATGGGAGTTAATAGCGACATCTATTCGGCCAGTAAATTCTAGCAACAGAGTTCACAGCAACTCCTAAAGTCTACCAGAGTACAAATAAGACACGTAGTTTACACCAACTGCTCGAGTCACACAGGGTCTCCTGTAACTGCGACGTTAACAACACACGGATACAAGTACCCTGTATTTTTATATGGCCAAGATTATATGGCCTTCCAAAGATACACAAAGAAGATACACCCCTTCGTCCCATCGTCTCTACTATCAGCTCCCCCACCTACAAACTGGCACGTTTTCTTGCTGATATACTGCGACCTTTCACTGGAAAAACCACCTCTGCGGTACTAAATTCTACTCACCTGGTATCGACAATCAAAGGCATTTCCCTGTCCCCAAACGACCTGCTTGTCAGTTTTGATGTGGTGTCCTTGTTCACCAAAGTCCCGGTACCTGACACCATCACTATCATTGAAGACCTGGTTCATCAAGGACTGCATACTGATGTACCCCCCCTGGTGAGACATTGCTTAACCAACACTTACTTCACCTGGAATGGAACTTTCTACAAACAAACTGAGGGCACCCCAATGGGCTCCCCCCTATCTCCGGTTGTAGCCAACGTATTCATGGAAAAATTTGAAACTGACGCCATCCAGACTGCCACTCTACGCCCGACCTTATGGAAGAGGTACGTTGATGACACCTTTGTCATCTGGCCACATGGCCAGCCTGCTCTAGACCAATTCCGCGACCACATCAATTCCATACACCCAGCCATCAGATTTACCATGGAGGTCGAAAAAGATGGCAAACTACCATTTTTGGATGTCTTAATTAAAAGAAGACATGATGGTTCAATGAGCCACTCTGTCTACAGGAAAGCTACCCATACAGATGCTTACTTGAAACCGGATTCCCACCACCATCCATCCCAGAAGAACTCCCTCATCAAGACTCTATACCATAGAACCCAATGCATTTCCGACCAGGAACACATTACCAGTGAACTCAAGCACGTACACCAGGCTCTCAGGGCTAATGGCTACTCCGACTACACAATCCGCAAAGCCATCACTCCAGTCATGAAGAAGGATCCTCTTGTGGAGCCACTCTTCCAGACATACAGTACCTGGGCGTTTACAAACTAAAGTGCCTCTGTGGTAGTAGCTACATTGGAGAAACCAAAAGACATATCTCGGACCGCATCCGCGAACACAAAGCAGACTTGAAACACGGTAGGACGAACTCCTCTGCCGTGGCAGATCACTGTTATAATTCAGTGGGCTCACATGACATTGACTTCTCCAAGACGGAGGTTCTTTGCAAACCAACCGGCTACCATGAGAGATTCGTTCATGAGGCCATTCACATATACAAGCACAGAGACAATTTCAACCGAGAAGATGGATTCAGGCTTAGTAACCACTGGAAAGATGTTTTAAATCATTTCTGTTCTTAATTAATTGTATTTTTACGATGACCTTCAGACCGCAGCTCTTTCGCCAGCATTGCCTCTTAATACCTCTCACACCACGGTTAATGGTATAGTTTTACAATATGGAGCATACTAGGGCCTCGCAGCTGTCTCTCTCCCCCTCCTCTGTTCCGACCATGGACGAACTCGTCCGTCTGAACGGGACCCGTAGCTATCCGTGGTGCTGAAATTTGAGGGTAAGAATTCACCCATTTTTTCGCCATATAGCATTGTGATATATAACGACTTATTGTTGGTAGCTTAGCTGATTGGAGAATATAGAGTTTATTGATAACATGAAGGTAATTTATATTTGAGTTTGTATTGGTTCACTATATAGTACTGTGAATAGCTCAGATGTGTAGTCATTTCTGTGACCAGTCACTAGCTAATCACTCAGTTGTTTCAATGCTGGATTCGCCTAGTTATTTCAATGCTAAATTCTCCTGTTTGATTTGTACTAAGGGCCTCGGTGAATGTGTATGCTCTGACTTTAACGTAGCTATTTCTGCAGCAGGTACAAGCTCTATTTCTGCAGCAGGTACAAGCTAACCACTCAGCTATCTCAATGCTAAATTCTATGCTAATTCCATTGTCAAGATGTGTATGCCTTAACTTAGCTATTTCAATGCTAAATTCTATGCTAATCCCTTTAACAATGGGTGCCTCTGCGGGTGTGTATGCTTTAACTTTTAACATAGCTATTTCTGTGACCAGTCACAAGCTAATCATTCAGCCATTTCAATGCTAAATTCTATGCTAATTCCTTTGTCAAGGCGCTTTGTTCCTCTCACACAGCTTAAAGGCCGTATCTGAACGTGGCTCTTTCACTCCAGCGCTGTCCTACCAGACAGTCTCGCCCCCTTCACCTGATGAAGGCCGCTTGTGTTGTGGCCGAAACGTCGTGAGAATATTATTGTTATTTTATTTTATCAATTTATTATTTTATTATCATTCTACGTGACTTTACCGAAAGAACCAAAGAAGAAGTACCCTGTATGGCCAGTAACACCCAGACTCAACGGCAACACCCCAAAATACACCCAGTGTCACCAACATCATCTCACATTATCATTAACAGCTGATAATACCAGCTACAGCCAGCTACATTGAGCATCACCAGCAAAATGAGTGATAAACCAGCTTTAATACTTTCCATCAAATAATGAGAAACTCATGTCCAGCGCGTGTAAATAATAAGTTTTCACACGTGCAATGCCCATGCACTCTCACACAATCACATGAACATAGATGTTAGCACTCACATGTGCACACATATGCGCAAGCTTTTTTGATAACCCTGCACCCCCTGCATTACCAGTTTAATGACTTGTTCCCACATGGATGTTGTGGTGCTGACAAGTAGACCGCAAAGAAATTATAGAAAAATAAATTTGGTTTCACGTTTTTAAGCCTTCTCTCCTGCAGGAGGGACTTTGTCAAACGTGTCTTTTGTCGCTGTGTGTGTAGGTGTTTAAGGTGGGGAGTGGTAATGAATGTTGAACTTTTTTCTTCATGCTTTTGGAGTCCCTGACTGCTCACAATCATTAAGGACCTTGATGATGGTGGGTAGGCCCGAGTAAAGCTACGTGGCTGGGAGTCAGAGCCATTCCCTGTTCACCTTTGGGTGCGACAGGGATGTGCTGTGGCTCCAACATTATTTAACATCTTTTTCGACAACGTAGTTCGAGAAGCCTTCCTTGGCTGTACTGGCGGAATATCCATCTGGTACAGATACAGTGGGAGGCTGATCAATGTGGTCAAGGGATAGCTCCCTATTGGTCAACCATTTATATATGCTGATGATCTGGTGATTGCTGTTCACTTAGAAGAAGTTGGAAGCGCTGCTGCTAGACCTGGAGCATGCTACAAACTTACCATCAGCCCCACCAAAACTAAGCACCTGGCTGGGTATTTTGTGCCATCAAACACTCCACCCCCTCAACTCCCGATTGGTGATGGGGCAGTTGTAGAGAGAGTGGAGAGTTTTCCATACCTGGGCAGTGTGCTTATGACCAGCTCCGATTTGATAGCAGAAGTCTCACTCCAAATCAGTCGAGTGGCATCTGTTCATCGGCTGGGTAAAGCTGTGTGGAAGCTTCCTGGTCTGTTGCTCCACATGAAGCCTCGGGTATTCACGGCCACCGTCATGCCCTCCTGTATTCTTGCGGAAAAGCGGACCCCCCCCCCCCCAATGGAACATCTTCGCCAGTAAAACACATTCAGGCTGGCATGCCTACGATCCATCCTGGGTTTAGCCAGGCTGTATTGTGTGAGGACTTCACAAAATCTTGAAAGAGCTCGACAAAGTTCATCGGTGAGCTCCGGGAGGCAAGGCTGCGTTGGCTGGGTTATAGAGCCTGCATGTACAGCCACCGCATGCCTAAATAGCTTTTGTTCAGCCAGATAGAGGGGGCCAAATGGACGTGGCAGGGGCTCGAGAAGAGATGTAATCATGTGGTACAAGAGGATGTAGAGCTAAGTGTGCTTTCCGATGACTGGTACCAGCGGTGTCAAGATCGGCCTCTGTGGAGGAGGCTTGTGAAGGACGCTACTGGGTAGTTGGAGGCAGTCGCCCTTCAGCATGAACGGAGGGCTATGGAGCGACGCTCACCAACCCGAGCAAGCGCCAGGTGGCTAAACATAGTAGGTGGGCACAGTTGGGTGCACAGGTGGTGCATCGGCCAGTCGCCTCACTTTAAAGTGCACTTCGCCTGGCATAATCACCGTGGTGATGTCACCGCCACGGAGTGGCGAATGGAGGTTGTTGTTGAACTTCTTTCGCACCGTCTGCATTCAACCGTGCTAATCAGAGATGCGGGGGAAGGACAAACTAAACACAGTTTTTTAAGTTAGTTTTTAATCTAGATTTAAAAGTGCATATCACCAGTCGTTTCCTAATATCGTCAAGAAAGCATTTCAGACGGCCGAATAGGACTCAAAATGTCATTCAATTTATTTTATTTTATTTCTACGTGACTTTACCGAAAGAACCAAAGAGTAATTCCTGCAGTCACGAAAGCTTCAAATCAAGTTTGGATCGTAATTAGGTTACAAAATTAAGGTATGGAAAAGTTGAACAAGATACAGGGGTGTCTATCGATGTGTAAATAATGAACAATTCGTTGATTGGGATTGACGTTTAGGTTCACCAGGTGAGAAGAGCGCAAGACCTGGGTCACCAACATGACAAAAGCGATAGAGTGAAAACATGTACATGTACAACGGTGCAGAAAATAGAAATTATAGCAAAAACAGCCAAACAAAAACGAACACGAAACAAAACTCAACACACTCGCCATTAACACCGCTGAAAAGGAAAACGGATAGTCTGCGAAATGGCCCTTCTTCATATCGCATATAATTTAGATCAATTATCGCTGGTATAACTCTAACACAATAAAAAAATCGCAAAAAAGTTGTATTATTATTACATATTTTTTAAATATAACTGACGCTGATTTAAAACTTTCGTGACTGCAGTAATTCATATTCTTAGCTCTTTCGGTAAAGTCACGTTGAAGGGAAACAATAAAATACTAAAATATATATAAAACAATAAAAATATTTTATTGTTTCCCTTCAACGTGACTTTACCGAAAGAGCTAAGAATATAACTGACGCTGTTAGCAGGGATATACATATTAATAGCTATATTTCATATTCTTAGCTCTTTCGGTAAAGTCACGTTGAAGGGAAACAATAAAATAATAAAACATATATAAAACAATAAAAATTCTCACGACGTTTCGACCATAACACAAACGGTCGTCATCAGGTGTGTGGGTTTGCATTGATGTAGACCACCCTTGGCAGTGTCACCAAAGCTCGGGGCGACGTTGAGTGACGCAGAACCGGCCAGGGTGGTGACACCTGGGGACAACACGTTGGGTCTCACGCAGGCCGAGTGGGGGCGGCTGCAGGTAGAGGATGTGACATTGTTGAGCTTGCGGCGCCGCGCTGAGTTGAATCGCAAAGACCCTGCTCATTGGGG
The DNA here is from genome assembly GCF_048934315.1 of Petromyzon marinus. Classification (NCBI taxonomy): domain Eukaryota; kingdom Metazoa; phylum Chordata; class Hyperoartia; order Petromyzontiformes; family Petromyzontidae; genus Petromyzon; species Petromyzon marinus. The sequence continues at coordinate 180,244 of NW_027423268.1, forward strand.
ACTTCGCAGGTAGTCCCTCAGAAGGACTTTTGATGAGGTGGGACGAGGGGCTGCAGCATCACTGCATGGTGGTTCCCACTAGCCTGCAGGGGTCGGTTGATGCGGGTAGTACACGAGAATAAATTGTTACACCTCAGGGTTCCAAAAACGTTGCCATCTCTGCAGGTGTCTGATTTGTCGCGACTTGCTTGTCGGGCTTGGGAAGTGGTTGTCGGTGGGACGGAGGATGTCGGCGGCATTGTCGTTGACAAGCCATCACTCTGGCACCCTGGCACAATGTGGCCCAGTTGCTCACACCGGAAGCAATTCGTGGGTTCTTGCGGTAGAGGGGGTCGCCCTCTCTCTCTCTGCCTCCGATCTCGGGGCCGTCGTCGTGATGTCTCCTCCCTGCGTCGACCCCAGCCTCGCACTGCCACCGCCAAGTAGCTACACAAGGGAGCAGACATCGCGGCTCTCGCGATTGTTCACCTGAAGACGGGCGCTTGTGTTGCGTTCGAAACGCCGTCATTTATTTTATTTCTACCTACGTGATTTTACCGTAAGAACCAAAGAGTATAGTGACACATGCCACGGGCCCCGCGCTTTCAAGGGCCCCCCACTTTCAAAGCGAGGGGTGTCTCGGCCTCCCCTCGCCTCCACTGCAGGAATTTCCTCTGCACATTGGATGGTGGATCGAAGGCGGCTGCCATTTCGGAGGGTGCCTCGTCCTTTCTCGGGGATGTCTCGGAACGCTGCCAGAGCGTTATCGTCGAGGGCCGTCGGCAAGGCCCGTAGAGCCTCCTCCTCCTCCGTTCATCCAACAGATTCGTATGCTGCTTCGAACCGACAGGTAAAGGCGGTCCGGTCACATTCCCTCTGCCACGAATTCCCTGACCGGAGGTAAATGTCTGGGTCGGCCCGCCGCTCCCTCGTGTGCTGCCGGAGCGATCGTGCCTTGCGTCGTTTCCCGTGCTTTGCACGAATTGGGGGGGCCGTCGGACGCGCTGTGCCGTCAGTGGGCGAATTGGTGGCCAGATGACCGCGTGGTCTCCCCAGCGGGAACATCGGCGGCTTGAAACCACCCCGTCTAAGTCCCCTTCTCGCCGCAGCCGTGGGTAATTGTGCGTCGAGCTGCGCGACGGACACCAAGAGGCTCTAGTTATTCTCATCATGCTGATCGATGTCTCTTGATGTCTCTTGTATTCTGTTCATCTGCTTCCCATTCTAGTGCTGGTTCGTCTTCGTCATCTGGTTTTCCCGACTTTCGGCATGCAGGGGACCCATATTTGTTTCCAAGGAGCCGTGACGTAAAACATTGATTATATCACACTTAATATACATTTAGTAATCTAACTCGGGTCGCTGGGTAGGTAGTGCTGCGTGCTAAACATTGTGCTTGCGTTCCCCACACACAGACACGAGGTCACGTATGCACATGCAGAAACACCCACGCGCGTTTACACACGGACACTCACGATCACGCGCATTTTGTTTTTTACCAGCTAAGGCTCACTGAGCTATTTAGCACTTTTTTTAAGTGACCCAGTCGCAAATAAAATGTCAATGAAGTGTATTAAAGCTTTCGTGACTGCATAAAATTACTCATCATATATACGTGACTTTACCGAAAAAAACAATGAGTCAATGAAGTGTCTTATGTCGAAATATATTGCAGCCAAATACTCTAAACGCGTGTTTTTTAATGTGTATGGAAAAACCGGAGAACCTGTAGTGGATTGCCTTTATGAATCTTGGGGAGACCATAGAATCTAGGGGGTCTTGCAGCAGAAGGTTTTAAGGAGGGACGTTTAGTTGGTTCGATTAGGGAGGTCGAACTTGTGATGATCTTGTTGGTTTTTATAGTTAGGCTATTAGTAGGGTCATTTTTATTTTTTGAGTAACTTCCATCGTAGAGTAGGTTCTGGATTTTGTTGTTGTACGAATCTTTATCCATAATTACAGTAGCGTTTCCTTTGTCGGCTGAGAGGATGACTATATCACTTCTGTTTTTTTAAATTCGCGAGTTTAGAGCGTTCATTTTTGCTGATGTTGCTAATGGGTTTCTTAGCATTCTTAAGAATAGTGGCTATTTCAGCTCTCGCAACGTCTGCTTGGATGTGTCCTATGCCTTTAAGGGCCACATCGACCTGAGAGATGATATCATCTACAGGAATATGTTTCACCGCACGTCATGTTGCTCTCGTTTTGCGCTGAACAGCACACCATTCTAAAACCTAAAATGTTATGCCAAAAGGAAATATATCAGAACTCTGCTCTGTCTCTATGTATAAACAAAAGTATTATTTAGCACATTGGCCTATTGGCTTTTCAGTCCGTGTTTCACTGCTAAAATTAGTAATGGGCAGCCCCAAAACCCTCTTGCAGCCTCTCCATACAATAGCCATTGTTAACAGTTGATTGCATGCGATTCTGCATTACCCAAAATACCGTGCAGCATCTCCAATCTGTCGCGTTATTATGGCTGCCGTGGTCACGTGACGGACTCGATGGACCCCGAGGAGCGATTCGAAGGGCTGGTGGATGCCACCGACACCATCCTGGAGCGTGTGGTGAGTGAATCTTACTTTAGTACGAGTGCAGCTGGGCTAGTGCTGGGCTGATCTGTATTTCCATGAACTGTAGTGTTTTTCCACCGTGATTGCCACGCTCCCCTCTTATTGACCAGCTCTTGGTTCCCAGCAACCCTCGTCTGCCCGTATGGTCTTACTGTTGCTAAGCAGAGACACTGAAGTCTGAAATGCAAGGCGTTTGGATTGAAGACTACTTATGCTGATGTGGTTGTGTATTTTACACGTGTGTAGTTTGTACGTGTGACTGTGCTTGCTTATTGCACTTTGTATTGACGCTCAAGTACATGTCTGGTTGGGAGTATGGCGATGTGTGTGGTAATATGTGATGGTGTATATTTCTATGTTACTGGTTGTGTTTACATGTTGTGTTAATGTGTAATATGTAGGATGTATGGTTGCATTAGTCATCGGATGTGTGGAAATGCATGTATTGACCAAACCACCCTAGATCTCCAATGATTAGCAGGATTGTGCATGGATATTGCTTGCATGAATGATCACAATTCCTAATCGTTATTATATGTTCCCTGCACCTCCGATTAGCATGGTTGGCTACATATGGTGTGAAATAAGTTCAACATACAAAATTCATTTCATTCTCTACGTTCCCACATTGATGCTCCCCACCAACACACTAACCCACACTGAACAAATGTGAAGTATGGTCAATTAACCCCCTCAACCCAAATTGCATGGGGGAGGCCCTCATCGATGAAGTGCTGATTGAGTAAGTTGTAAATGGAGTTGTAAATAGGGTGTATGGTTGTTGCGACATGAGTAGTAGGTGTCATTTGATGTCATGTGATTGTTGAGTGTTGTATGTGATTGTATAATTTTTACGTGGCTTTTATGCCTTGTGTATACAATTGTGTAATTATGTCGCTGTGTGTAGTTACATAGTTGTGTTGTGTATGTGGTTGTGTCATTGTTTTGCTTCGTGTAGTGATTGTCGTCTGTTGTGCATGTGGTTGTGTAATAATTTTTCCCTGTGTGGTGCAGGGCACGTTGTTGGACGAGGTATCAGGGGTGAACAAAAATAAGGCCCCCGTGCTCCCCCAGGGAACCCTGCCCCCCAAGACCATCGTGTCCTCGTGGAATCGTCGGGTACACAAATACACGACATTCACGACGCAACACACGACGAGTATGCACTAAATTCACACGCCTTATACGTGAAGTGTTGGATCCTCGCTGTCTGAAGATCACAGGAGACGGTCTTAGATGATTGGCAGATGCACCAACTTTGACATACACACAACAAAGGCATTTGGGACCCCCACATACACAAGACATGTATGAAGTGGTTGGGTGGCTTACGATTAATACTGGATCAGAGATACTTGAGCTGGTACCACTGTGATCCTGGGTTTTAATCTGGGTTTCAGCCACCAAAATCTCAGGTGTATTGAGATGGTCTCCATCTAGTCACCAGAAGATTGAAAACACGTTTCAACCTTCTGTCAGTTCACTGCTGTATGACTATAATTAATATAAAACGTGACACGCTCAATTCAAAGCGTGTGTCTTAAACGTACAAATCAATTTTAATGAATCTGTATCGTTGCATGCCTAGTTGTCATCGACAGTGATCCGCTGACTCAACGTTTCAGTACTCTGCTGAGTCAGCATCTCAGCTCTCACGCAGAACCAGGAGTCTGCCTCGGCGCGAGGCCGCACATTCCACGCGCTGCAGGCCAAGAACATCGCACGGCCACAGCTCAGCTCCACGCAGAGAGTGGACAACTCAAACGTGCCTTTCCTGCCCAAGCTGCGTGTGAAGCCCAATGCCCTCAAGCCGCTGCCAGCAGGTACGGAAACACATCAGGGGTACATACGGCCCATCGGGCCAGATGGCATGCAACCACATTTCATACAACCCATGACTTTGATGTGTGTTGAAATGTTTTCGCACCGTCTTACGTAGCCAACCTGTGCTAATCAGAGGTGCGACTGCACTTTATATATCCCGTAACCACATGAGGCCGAGCATTTTGAAATGGCACTCAAAGAATATTCATCTCTCGCTGAATATTCATCACACTCGTACAAATAAGCACATATGTTAATATGTAATAAATGACTAATGCATCTCAAATCTTCTCATGCTGTGACATGGATCACTTTACCTAAAGAACCAAAGAGTATGGATCATTGCAGTCACGAAAACTTCAAATCTAGAATATTGCATAAAAGCTGTATAGTATGCAAATAATTACATCGAGGTGCATGCTGGGAATTACTGACAAGAAGAAGACGAATACAAACTGGAAAACAAATGGAAATAAAATATTGATTGTTTTGGGGAATCAAGTTGCCTTTGGCAGGTAGCTTTACTCAAAGGGATGGACAAGAATGGTAATTAAATAACAGCCAAAGGAGTGAATCTTTTAATATGACCACTGTGGTGAATGGGTGATGAGATTTGCTCATGCACAGACGTGATATGATTTGTTGAATCACTCGACAGTGAAGTATGGGGAGGCCTTTACCCAGCAGTGATAAACGACGGCTAATGAGGTTGGTGTGAATGTGTGTTTGTGTGATTGCAGCACTGCGTTTACGCCGGGACGTGCACCCGGATGACCTGGACGTACCTCCCGCCCTCGCTGACCTCCTGCACCAGCAGCGTACGCATACACAGGAAGACGTGTACGTACACACACACACTAACATACAGACACACGCACAGATGCACACACCAATACCATCGGAGGCACAAAGATATGTACTCATGCATGCATCAACACAATAAGATGAATGTATATACGTACTAATGCAGGCACATAAAACAACAACAAGCACAATTTACCACTAGTGCTAGGCTAGGTACACTCTGAGGCCACGTGAAGTGTTGAAGGCTCACTGGCAGGAGATAATATAGATTGTTGTGCTGTTTGTGAGCACTTATGAAGATTGGCACAGCACACAAGGGGGTAGTGTGGGAAACACCATGCCGAGGTGCTGGTTATCTCCCCATTACGGATGTACAGTATATACACTGCACCAGGTACTCATTCAAGGCGGAGTTCACCTAGCAAAGGCTCAAGACCAGTTCAGAAATTCTCCAATTGTAATGTGAGGCGCAAATATATCGACTCATACACTGATGTAAACAGTTGCGCAAAGATGTGTACACTTAAATCTTGACTTAAAGCTTTCGTGACTGCAGGAATTCATATTATTTGGGTATTTTGGTAAAGCCACGTAGATAGATCAAATAATAAAAAATAATAAAGATAGAAATAATAAAAATAATAACAATATCACGACGTTTCGATCGCAACACAAGCAATCGTCATATGGTGACGATTGCTTACAAGCAAATTCCTTAAATTGACATGCTAATCTCTCACAATGTAATGGCCACCCCCACAGCTTCATTTGTCAAGATTTACCTGATCTTATTACACAGACACGATTTCAACCGAGAAGATGGGTACAAACCGAGCAATCATTGGAAGGACGTTATTAACCAGTTTAGGTCATAACTGGCTGTGATGTTCCCTCTCTACTTACCTATGTGAGCAGTTACATTTCAACTCTCTGCGTTACATTCACTAACACAACCACTTTTAGAGGTGTTAGTAAATGGCGGCTTGCCATCCTTTTCCACCTCCATGTGGCAATGTTCTTGCCGAGCTCTCTCCGAGCTTACATTGACAAGCAAATTTCTTACATTGACATGCTAATCTCTTACAATGACAAGCAAATGTCTTACATTGACAAGCAAATCTCTTACATTGACATGCTAATCTCTTACATTGACATGCTAATCTCTCAAAATACAATGGCCACCCCCACAGCTTCGTTTGTCAAGATTTACCCGATCTTACATTTACATACAAATTTAATCTCTAGCCCGCCCACTGACCCTTCCGCTACACCCATCCCAAACCTTTATAACTCCTTAGCAGCGCTCCCACCATATATTCTCAGCAGCTCTCCTGCGATATTTCTCACCTGATGACAATAGCTTGTGTTGTGATCAAAACGTCGTGATATTGTTATTTTTTATCTTTATTATTTTTTATTATTTGATCTATCTATGTGGCTTCAACGAAAGACCCAAAGAATATGTGTACGGTTACATGCAGACACACAAATGCAAATTAGATACACAAACAAATAGACATTGGTACACACCAGTGTGTATTTGTGTTTCATACAAGTGTGCTTCTGTCCTGTGACTTCCCATCAGTGAGTATTCACTGATCGTCATGGCTTTGGAATGCACCTTGCCTGGTGCTGATGGTGTGCTGATGGTACCAGCCAGTGCTGAATTGTTGCTGCTGTTGTGTGCCCATGTGTGCGTGCAGCTTTGCCCACCATACCAGTTTGAGCTGGAGAGTTTCACTCCCAGTGAGGAGCTCCTTCAAGAGCCAGAACCACAGGTGAACACACACGTACACACAAGTACACACACGAATGTATATATACATACAAAGACAAAGATCCCCCATATAACCTGAACATACTTTTGCGGCAAGTGCTGTTAGCGAGCACCTCCGAAGGCCGGCATGGCAAACGAGGGGCTGGGTGGTCGATACCACACCCGGCCACCTTTATCTCTTCAGTACTAATGTTTACGCACTGCACCATTTACTCAGTTGAGGCTGAGTCGACCAAGGGGATGCCCAGAACCGGTTCAAGTGATCGTCACTGGTGTTGGCTTTGAGCAGGAATCGAACTTGGGTCGCTGGGTTCATAGCGTAGTGCGCTACCGCTCCTCACATACACGTATAAACACAACAAAGTGCTGGTGTTACTGCTGGTGATGTTACTTTTAACAGTGTTGATGGAGATGATGAACATGGAGCTGGTAGTGGTTGTTGATGTTATTGTTGATGGTGCTGATGTTGTTGGTTCTGCTTGTGATGTTGATGGTCTTGATGGTGCCGTTGAGCAGAAGTTCCGGCCTCTGGAGGAGACGCCACTGACCTTAGTGACCTCCTTGGAAGAACTAGCGCAGGTCAACGAAAAGCTGCTCCAGTGCAAGGAGTTCGCTGTGGACTTTGAGTTAAGGGCGGTGTGAGTGTGTGTATGTGTCGGCGTGAGTGTCAGTTTGTGGGAAGCTGTAGTGTAGTGGTTAGCATGCTACACTATGAACCCCGCCACCCGAGTTCGATTCCCACTCATGGGCAACACCCGTGACAATTATCTGAACCGGTCCTGGGCCTCTCCTAGTTTGACTCGGCCTCAATTGAGTACCTGGTGCGATGTTTAAAAACATTGCCGCTTGGGAGACAAAGGCGGCCGGGCATGGATGCTGGCCACCCAACCCCTCGTGTGCCGTTTCGGCCTTCATAGGTGCTCTCTAACAGCACTTGTCCCAACAGTCTGTTAAAGCTCTACGGGGGATCTGTGTTTGTTGTCTGGGTGAGTGCCAGCATGTGTGTGTGACGTGTGTGGTCGTATAATATCGAGTTGTGATGTGCGGTTGGTTTGTTGGATTGTGCCGTCTGTGTGCTTTCGTCCCGCTCGACCGCCTATCTGCCTCTTCTACTGTTGTTTGTCCGCCGACCGTTGAGCGGCTATTCCTGTGCGTGGCCCCGTAGCATCACTCATACCGTTCCTTCCTGGGCATCACCTGCCTCATGCAAATCTCGACGCGCGAAGAGGACTTCATTATCGACACACTGATGCTGCGCGACGACCTGCACATCCTCAACGAGGCCTTCACCAACCCCAACAAAATTGTCAAGGTGAGAGGCACGCGTGCACGTAGACATGCATAAACAAAATAAGCGAGTGAGACAGCAAAACAAGGAGAGAGACATCCCTCTCCCTCGCCGACTTTGTAGCACGACGCCTGGGTCCCTCCAGCTTGCTGCCAATGTATCATTGCACTGCCTGCACACTCGATATGAATGCCATTGGGTGAATGTTTGCAACAATACATTGCACTTGTATTGCACCTAAAGCGTAACAAACATCTCGGGGCGCAGAATTACACGGGGAGAACAGGAGGGAGCAGATTTTTATTTATTTATTTAAAGCTTTCGTGGCCGCAGGGATTCATATTCTTGGTTCTTTCGGTAAAGTCACCACGTAGAAGGGCAACACTAAAATAATAAAAATATAAAACAATAAAATTCTTGCTGTGGTTTTCACACCTGATGATGATTGCTTGTGTTGCAGTCGAAACGTCGTGAGAATTTTATTGTTTTATATTTGTATTATTTTATTGCTTCCCTTCTACGTGGTGGTGACTTTACCGAAAGGACCAAAGAATAGGAGGGAGCAGGTCGGAGCGAGCAAGGGAAATAGAGAAAGGAAGCAATTAAGGGGGGCTGGCTGCAGCCATGCCTTGTTGACAGCGGCGGCGGCGACGATGGTTACTAGGAACGTTGTAACCATATCTTGAGCACCGGCCACGTGAGAGGCGTGGTGCTTGACGCGGCGACGCAGTGGCACAGTGATTGCCCCGGTGACGTGGTGATTGACGCTGCGGTGTGGCGGGGGCGCAGGTTTTCCACGGAGCGGACTCGGACATTGAGTGGCTGCAACGTGACCTGGGCCTGTACGTGGTGGGCCTGTTCGAACACGCACCCAGCGGCGCGCTCCCTCGGCCTCGCCAGAAACTCGCTCGCCCACCTCCTCATGCACTACTGCAGCCTGTCTACCGACAAGCAGTACCAGCTGGCTGACTGGCGCATCCGGTACGCACGCCGCACTTGCTCGAACCTCTGCATACGCGCGCGCATGCACGGGCTAACTTGTACACCTGTACAAAAACAAAGGCAAAGATCCCCTGTATAGCCTCAACTAATTGTTGGGGAAAGTGCTGTGAAGGAGGGGGTGGGTGGCCAGTAGCATGCACGGCCGCCTTTGTCTCCCCAGTGGTGATGTTTACACACCGCTACACCAGGTACTCATTTGAGGCTGAGTCGAGCTAGTGGAGGGCCGGGACCGGTTCAGATAATTGTCACAGGTGTTGGCCGTGAGTAGAAATCGAACTCGTTTCACCAGGTTCATAGCACAGGGTGCTAGCCGATACTCTACTGCTTACACATTCACACACAAGGACAAAGATCCCCCGTGTCGCCTGAATAGACTGCTGAATCTAGTTGGCCAGGGTGAGGAATTGAAGTCCCATCACTGGGTTCATAGAACAGTACATATGAAGCACTTTCACCCCCCCCCTCCTCAAGTTATCTTAGCGAGCCCCTATTAAGGCTGGCACAATGTTTGAGAGGGTAATGTGGTAAGCATCATGCCTGACCTCCTTTGTTTCCCCAGTGCTGATGTTCATATCTTATACTAGGTACTCATTTAAGGCCCAGTCAGTCTTGGGGGAGGTCCAATACTGGTTACTATATCACTCCCAAATGATGTTAGCCTTCACCGGAAATGAAACATGGGTCAACAGATAAATGTTGCGGTACTTTAATATCTGCGTCTCATACACACTCGCATGCACACACTCACACACAAACACATACACACTCACAATTGCATACACACGCACACAAACACTTGCACACTTCCACGTATGCACGCCACACACACACAGGCCTCTCCTGCCAGACATGCTGCACTATGCGCGTGCCGACACGCACTACCTGCTGTACGTGTACGACCGCGTCCGCGCCGACCTGCTCACCAAGGCGCTGGGCCGACCCAACCTCCTGCAGCTTGTGTGGGACCAGAGCCGAACTGTGGCCCTCAAGGTGAGTGGCGCGTGGGCAATGGCTGAGCCAGGATTTTCAGGTGGGGGGGGGGGGGGCAACCCCTCCAGCAATGAAAAAAGATAGTGTTAGTAAGTAAGGACTTGTCCCTTGGTTTTTATTTGACGCGTAGTGCGGCGATGGCGCAGCCATCGATTGAGGGTCGAGTTCGAACCGCGTTGTGTGATCGGCTTCGCGCTCGCTGAAGGTGTTGATGCCTTCAGGGAAGTCGTGTCCTGTATACGCAACTGCGCACAATTCTGTGAGTCACTTATAACTGCTTTGCCGTTACTTATTACCAATTATGGACTCGGACTATTGTCCTATCATCTCATAGAGTCCCTGACACGTAATAATATGCTACAAAGTGGCAGTGAAGGTCGCAAAATGCCGATCGGATCATTGGGGGGGCACGTGCCACCCCACCCCCCACTGGCTCCACCAGTGAGCAAGTTGCAAGCCTATCTTTGTAAGCAAATCCACCATTCTCACTCTCGATCGGGACAGTTTTCCCACCTCTCCAAAAATATTGTTTATTCCGTTACAAGTCCTCAAGCAATAAATAAAGAATATATTTATCTTTTTTACTAGATCAACGAAGTGATATAGTTCATGGTGTAATGTGTGTAGACTATTGTCCTATCATCTCATAGAGTCCCTGGAACGTAATAATATGCTACACAGTGGCAGTGGAGGGGGTCTCAAAATGCCGATTTATGTTCAATGTGGTGACTCGGGCCCGCCGTACCGTTTTAATGTTCATGCATCCTAATTAGTGCATTCGCGATAAAAATTCCCACAGGAAACATTGGTTACCGACTTTCAGAACTGGTAATTGATGCTGAAAACAATTACCAGTTAACCGATGATCGTTTTAACAACCCTGGTAATTATTGCTGCCGCTGTCACTACTTGCGTGGTTCCATCTCCCTCTCTCTCCCTGTGTGCGTCTGTGTGTGTGTCTCAGCGCTACCACAAGCCGGTGTTCACCGAGGACTCCTACCTGGAGCTGCTGCACAAGCACAAACAGCCACTGGATGTGCAGCAGAGCAGCGCCGCCCGGCTCCTGTACGCCTGGCGCTACCGCACGGCACGCGCCGAGGACGAGAGCACGGGGTGAGAGCGCACGCGGCGCTGAAATAGCCGTGTACTGCACTGCATAGCATAGTGCAGCAAAGCACGGGACTTTCCAACAGCGTAGAATAACACAGCAAACGGAACAACACCACAGTGTTCAAAATTTTTAACTTGATTTATCAGAATATTTATTTAGACTGGAGGAATCCGATGAGCTATGAACTCTTTATCACAGATGTCCAGAGTAGCGACAAATGTATGAATATAAAGTATATAAGTACAAATTGCATAATTACATTAATTACTGTAGATTTTTTAACACTCAATGCACTTTAGGGCAAGGCAGCAAAACAACAACAAAAACGATCCAAGACCGCACCAAAACAACACACAGTCTAAATTTTGATTTAAAACTTTCGTGACTGCAGTAATTCATATTCTTAGCTCTTTCGGTAAAGTCACGTTGAAGGGAAACAATAAATAATAAAATATTTATAAAACAATAAAAATTATCACGACGTTTCGACCATAACACATTAAAATGGAAATATCGATACACGGGTGTTTATAATATAGCACAGTCAAACACTGGGGTGTACGACGCAGCACTTTTTAATTTACCTGATCGTGATCCTGAACCAGTTGTAGAAACTTCACATTCCAGTGCCGTAGGTCAATGGTTGCGTAGTACGATTACTGTCGCTGTTGCGTTGTTGGGCCTGTACGGCCTGTGTGATTGTTGTTATTGCTGAGATGTGCATTGTGCCCTGGCCTGACCAGTGTGTGTTGTGCTGTTGCTGTCACAGATAAGTCCTCCCAAACCACATGTTCATGAAGATCGCAGAGGAGATGCCTCGGTAAGCCGCGCACGGTTGTGGTGGGGCCGGTGGTGGCAGGGACAGTTGGGATGGTGGTGCGAGTGATACCCATGATGGTATTGACAGCGGTGGTAAGATTCGCCCTCCAACAACAACGAAGGTCAGAAGAGCGATGCTCACAATAAAGAGCGGAGTGCCGGGCGGCTAAAATGCAGCAAGTTGGCACAGTCGCGTGCACAGCTGGTGCATCTGCCCCAGTCATTGCAGTCAGTCAACCCATGGCACCTGGCTCTGTTCCGTGAGCTCCTGTTAACGAGCCTTCGACACTGCACGTGGCTTCGGAGTGCACCTGGCCTGAGACAACCGCCGTGGTGATGTCACCGCCACTTATTGGCATATGGCGCCTGTTCTTGTTGTTGGTAATAGTGGTGGTGGCTGATGATTGTGCTGGTAGTAGTGAGAGTGGTAGTGATAGTGTTGATGGTGGTGCCACTCATAATGTTTTGATGTGGATGGTGATCTGGATGCTGGTGATGATATGGATATGGTGATAGTATGATGGTGATGATGAAGGTTGCATTGTGGTAATAGCATTGGTTAGTATGATCCTGATAATGACCAGGCTATATATATGTACGCCAGACAAGACAGGCTTTACGTACGTATGCCAGCCTGAACACAATATACATACGTACGCCAGGATGAACAGGCTATACATACTCATTGGTTTTTTCGGTAAAGTCACGTATGTAGAAATACAATAAATAATATAATTTTATATATTAAAATTATATTATTTATATTAATAAATAATATAATTTTATTGTATTTCTACATACGTGACTTTACCGAAAAAACCAATGAGTAATTTTATGCAGTCACGAAAACTTTAATACTTTATTAGGCTATACATTCATAGACTTTCCTGAGCTGCCTATACGCACGTACGCCAGAATGAACAATATACGTATGTACACCAGCATGAATAGGATATATGTACGCCATCTTGAACGGATATGCTTTTGCCAGTATCAACGGCTATATGCACCCTAGTCCATGCCATTGCTGTTTGATGCAAGACAGAGAGGGAGTGCTGGCTTGTTGTAACGTTGTGCTGTTTCTGTGAGATTGTGTTGTTGCTGTGACGTGGTTTTGCCGTGATGTTGCATTGCTCTGGCGTTGTGTTGTGACGCGTGTCGCTGCTCTAACATGTTGACATCGTCGTTGCCGACGCAGGGAGCTGCAGGGCGTGCTCGCGTGCTGCAATCCGGTGCCGCCCCTCTTGAGGCAGAACGCCAATGAGCTGTGGCAGCTCGTCAAGCAGGCACGCCTCGTCCCGCTCATCAAGGTGAGCGCAGAAGCGGAGGCGGCTCGGTGGAGCAGCGAGGGGTTCATAATGGACAGCCACGGTTGAGATACGGATGAAGGATAGATAGGGCAAGAGAGTCGGAGAACGAGAACAGAGACAAAAGAGTGGGAGACAGAGACTGAAAGTCATAGGGGGAGAGGGATAGCGAGCGGTCAGAGGCAGAATGTTCATAAATAAATATAATCAAACATTTAATATAATCTTGATTTGAAGCTTTCGTGACTGCGGGAATCCATACTCTTTGGTTCTTTCGGTAAAGTCACGTAGGTAGAAAAATATTAGATCACGACGTTTCGATCGCAACACAAGCAATCGTCATCAGGTGGGACAACCACACCAACTGCTGAAGACAGCAGTGGGACAACCACACCAACTGCTGTCTTCAGCAGTTGGTGTGGTTGTCCCACCTGATGACGATTGCTTGTGTTGCGATCGAAACGTCGTAATCTATTGTTTTTCTACCTACCTGACTTTACCGAAAGAACCAAAGAGTATGGATTTAATATAGGTGGTGACTGGGTGGCTCCTGGGGCCAATACTGGGTCAAACACAATGATCCGGCACTGTTTCAATAATAATTTTTTTACTTGTGACACACTGCACATTATTCGCTCACTCGAAGCGAGAGAACAACTCAGAGGCGTGAGGAGGAACCACAGACGAGCGGGAAAGGCTACCAGGCGGTGAGCCTCTGCCAAATTTCCCCCCAAACTTTGTGGTCGTCTATATATGAAGGTGTTATCAACCAATTAATGAGTGTTTACATATGCGAGGGAACCGGAGTTCCTGGAGAAAACCCACACATGCGAGGAGGCAACAGTCGATCCCATACAGAACGAATAGATGAAGTCAACCTTTGCTGTACCCCCTTCTAGCAGGCCATGCTATGACACCTGAAAAGCAACGGGAAGGGAGTTTAACAACATTTGTGTGATCCACCCACCCTTGTTGCCTCCATAGTGCTGGGTTACAGGACTTCGCCACCAACACCACCCGGCTAAGATCCTAGGTTTTGGATCTTGGGAGTTTCAGCCACCCGTGGTTAAACGACGTTCACAAATGTAGCGAGTTGATGGTCACAACCAGGCACAAGTGACTGCAAAAGTAATGACTCGTTGCAGTAAAGGTTGCGTTTGTTTAATAATCTTTGCTGCTGTTCCCGCAGAGCGAAACGCCCATCAAGGCTCCATCGAGAACATTCATCACCCGGACAGAGGTGACCAGAGACCAAAACTCATCACACAAATGCCCTCTTTACTTGCGATTATAAACTCTACATCTCATTTTCTCATCCGGCACAGAACTCTCATTTGTGGTTCTTTTTTTTAATTCCACGTCCCAAAACCGTCGTGACAATGAGGAGCTCAGTTCATGTCCGTCCTTAGAGTGTGACTAATGTTACGATTGTCGTGTAGGTTGACACCCCTGTGTGATTTTGTTGGTTCATTGCCTGACCCTGACAGTACAATCTAGATGTTTCAATCCCCCAAAGGTGACATTAATGGTATCATTTGTATGCCCACCCTAGTGTGGCACTGATTGTTCAATCAATTTTCTTCTGTGTTTTGACAGCGATTGGAAAACCCTCTCTTGTGTCCTCACGATGGCTTATCATTGGACGACAGGCAGCCAATCACAAGGCACGGTACTGAAGGTAGCTCACACTTAGTTGTGCTGGTTATATCGGCAAAGCTCATGATATGGATTATATATTTTTTATTCGTGACCAGTGATGTGTACACCTAGCCTGTCACGAGTAAATTTCATTTTATTGACATGAAAAAATACCGTGCTTTTTTTTAATATCACACTTATAATTTGAGTAGTAATCATACAAATAATTGCCATGTTCTGCGTACAAATTAAACATAATTTAGTGAAATAAATAACAAGTAATGTCCTGACTGCATTTACAGTGGGGCACAAGCAAAATAACAAAATACTTTTCAGTAACATTGTCCTAAAAGTAAAACTTACATAATAGGTGATGTTTTAAGCAATGACCCTTCTTTGGCTGCTGCGTGTATGTGCGTATTATTTCTGTGACTATCTTTGCGTCTATGTCTGTGTTCAATTGCGTGCATTTCCATTCATATGTGTGTGTATTCATTCCTGTATCTCTGTTAACGTGTCTTTATTTGCCTGTCTGCATGCGTACGTTTTGTGTGTCAGCGGTTGCAACAGGTGTGTGGCCCTGTATATTATTGCTTGTGTGTGGGTGTGTGTGTTCACGTGTGTATTGTTCAGTCTGTATCTCTGTGCATCTTCTGTGCTAGCTTATGTCTGTATGTCACTAGAGAGCGGCTGTGCAGTGGTAGTGTGTAGTGGCACGATCCTGATGGCCTAAGTTCCATTCCCGGTCACGACGAACAGCAGTAGTTTAGCTGGTTAGCGTGCTGCACTATTAACCTGGCGACCCAAGTTCGATTGCTGCTTATGGCCAACACCGGTGACGAATATCTAAACCGGTCCTGGGGCTCCCTTAGATTAATTCAGCCTTAAATGAGTACTCAGTGCGTGTAAAGCATCAGCACTGGGGAGACAAAGGTGGCTGGGTGTAGTGTTGGTCCTCCCATCCCCTTCGTGTTCTGTGCTGACCTTCGTAGATGCTCGCTAACAGCACTTGCCCTAAAAGTCTTTTCAAAGCTATATTGAGGATCTTTGACTTTTGTCTTTGTGTGGTGCAGTGGAGGGAGCACGGAGGGCGGTGCCTGCCACGCGCCCGGTCCTCACCCTGTTTGACGTGAGCCCAACATCCTCACACGACCACAACCAACCCATGTCTCATCTCCCACACCGCTGGCGAAAGCACTTTGTGTGTGATCTCGTGTGCTGTAGCTTTCTGTACCGTGCTGTGTTTGCTGTGTTAGCCATCATGTGCTGGGGCGTTCTGTGTGTTCTCTTGTGTGCTGTCGCATTCTGAGCTGTGCTGAAATTGCTGTCATGTTGCTGTAGTGCGCTGCGATGTGCTGTAGCGCTCTGCGCTCTGCTGTGGTGTGCAGAACAGCGAAGAGCAGCAGAACGAGGCTCGCACTGCTCAGAGCTCCACGTCCCAGATGAAGGCAGCGCGTGTCCTGCAGACGTTCGTCAACCCCTTTGGCATGGTGAGACATGGGGAGACAGGGACATGTGGAGGCACAGGGGTAGTTGAGTGGCATTGAGATTCATGGACTTTGAGACACGGGAATTACAAGGACACCAAGACAATGCAGCGATACAAGCGACTTAGGGACGTGGGGAACACACAGGAGGCATGGTAAATGAGAGACAGATAGGAGGCATAGAGACACAATATTAGCACAGGGTCACACGTGACACGGGGTCACTTAGGATTTGGATAAAACGGTCTTTATTGACGCACAAATCCTGGAAACATGAAGACGTGGGGACTCGAGGAAGTGGTTGAAAATAAAAAGTTCGCTTGTGCATCTGTTCATGTGCTTGTGCTTGCAGTATCTACCATCCAGTGACGGGAAATCTCTGCCATTTCAAGAAAAGAAATTGGATCCTAACTCAAAAGTGTTTGAGGTAACACGTGATTGTTGTGTGCTAACATCTTGCTCACATCTCCATCATCATCATTATCTCCATCATTCCATTTCACAAACCACTTGTGCGGATGGGTGCTGAGTGAGCAATTTTAGTGGTTTGGTGATTAATGTGGTTATTTGAGTGCATGTTTGAGCAGATGAGTGGGTGAATGAATGGTTGAGTGAGTGCTTGGGTAGGTGAGAGAGTGTAGTTGAGCGCATGAGTGGTTGGATCGTTGAACGAGTACCTGAGTGGCTGAGTAAGTGAATGAGTGTTTAAGTAGTTGACTGAGTGAGTGATGAGAACCCGTTGAGTGCTATCTCATCCGTCTCTGTAGATCTGTAGTCGCTGGAAACTGATGAAAGCGCCAGAGAAACCAAAGAAGAGCTCTGCACAGCCTGCAAAAGCCAAACACGGTGAAGGCACACACACACCATGAACACAGAGACATGCACTAATCCAGCAGTCGCAAACACTTGCACGTGCATGTGCACACACACACACACATGCAAACACGTACAGAAGTCGAGGCGTTGCTCACACACACACGACAAAAACAAAAATCGTATCACCTTTAACAGACTTGGGGCAAGTGCTGTTAGCAAGTGTCTCTGAAGATCCAGGATTACACGAGGGGTGGGTAGTCAACACCAGGCTCGGCTGCCTTTGTTTCCCCAGCACTGATGATTACACATCGTGCCCGGTTCTCATTTAAGGCTCCGTCGACCTCGGGGAGGCCCAGGACTTGATCAAATATTTGCCATTGCTGTTGATCGCAAGCGGGAATTGAAATCAGGTCACTGGGTTTGCAGTGCATTAACCAGCACACTACTGCACGCACGCGCCATGAGTGACGGATCCCCGTGTCTGCAGCGGAGAAGAAGATGAAGGTGGAGCGCCCTCAAGAGGAGCCGGTCGCCGTACCGACTGTGCGAGAGCACAATTATCTGAACCGGTCCTGGGCCTCCCCTAGTTTGACTCGGCCTCAATTGAGTACCTGGTGCGATGTTTAAAAACATTGCCGCTTGGGAGACAAAGGCGGCCGGGCGTGGTGCTGGCCACCCAACCCCTCGTGTGCCGTTTCGGCCTTCATAGGTGCTCTCTAACAGCACTTGTCCCAACAGTCTGTTAAAGCTCTACGGGGGATCTGTGTTTGTTGTCTGGGTGCGTGCCAGCATGTGTGTGTGACGTGTGTGGTCGTATAATATCGAGTTGTGATGTGCGGTTGGTTTGTTGGGTTGTGCCGTCTGTGTGCTTTCGTCCCGCTCGACCGCCTATCTGCCTCTTCTACTCTTGTTTGTCCGCCCACCGTTGAGCGGCTATTCCTGTGCGTGGCCCCGTAGCATCACTCATACCGTTCCTTCCTGGGCATCACCTGCCTCATGCAAATCTCGACGCGCAAAGAGGACTTCATTATCGACACACTGATGCTGCGCGACGACCTGCACATCCTCAACGAGGCCTTCACCAACCCCAACATTGTCAAGGTGAGAGGCACGCGTGCACGTAGACATGCATAAACAAAATAATCGAGTGAGACAGCAAAACAAGGAGAGAGACATCCCTCTCCCTCGCCGACTTTGTAGCACGACGCCTGGGTCCCTCCAGCTTGCTGCCAATGTATCATTGCACTGCCTGCACACTCGATATGAATGCCATTGGGTGAATGTTTACAACAATAAATTGCACTTGTTTTGCACCTAAAGCGTAACAAACATCTCGGGGCGCAGAATTACACGGGGAGAACAGGAGGGAGCAGAATTTTTATTTTTATTTAAAGCTTTCGTGACTGCAGGGATTGATATTCTTGGTTCTTTCGGTAAAGTCACGTAGAAGGGCAACAATAAAATAATAAAAATATAAAACAATAAATTTCTTGCTGTGGTTTTCACACCTGATGATGATTGCTTGTGTTGCAGTCGAAACGCCGACTGTGCGAGAGCACAATTATCTGAACCGGTCCTGGGCCTCCCCTAGTTTGACTCGACCTCAATTGAGTACCTGGTGCGATGTTTAAAAACATTGCCGCTTGGGAGACAAAGGCGGCCGGGCGTGGTGCTGGCCACCCAACCCCTCGTGTGCCGTTTCGGCCTTCATAGGTGCTCTCTAACAGCACTTGCCCCAACAGTCTGTTAAAGCTCTACGGGGGATCTGTGTTTGTTGTCTGGGTGCGTGCCAGCATGTGTGTGTGGCGTGTGTGGTCGTATAATATCGAGTTGTGATGTGCGGTTGGTTTGTTGGGTTGTGCCGTCTGTGTGCTTTCGTCCCGCTCGACCGCCTATCTGCCTCTTCTACTCTTGTTTGTCCGCCCACCGTTGAGCGGCTATTCCTGTGCGTGGCCCCGTAGCATCACTCATACCGTTCCTTCCTGGGCATCACCTGCCTCATGCAAATCTCGACGCGCAAAGAGGACTTCATTATCGACACACTGATGCTGCGCGACGACCTGCACATCCTCAACGAGGCCTTCACCAACCCCAACAAAATTGTCAAGGTGAGAGGCACGCGTGCACGTAGACATGCATAAACAAAATAATCGAGTGAGACAGCAAAACAAGGAGAGAGACATCCCTCTCCCTCGCTGACTTTGTAGCACGACGCCTGGGTCCCTCCAGCTTGCTGCCAATGTATCATTGCACTGCCTGCACACTCGATATAAATGCCATTGGGTGAATGTTTACAACAAAAAATTGCACTTGTATTGCACCTAAAGCGTAACAAACATCTCGGGGCGCAGAATTACACGGGGAGAACAGGAGGGAGCAGAATTTTTATTTTTATTTAAAGCTTTCGTGACTGCAGGGATTGATATTCTTGGTTCTTTCGGTAAAGTCACGTAGAAGGGCAACAATAAAATAATAAAAATATAAAACAATAAATTTCTTGCTGTGGTTTTCACACCTGATGATGATTGCTTGTGTTGCAGTCGAAACGTCGTGATAATTTAATTGTTTTATATTTTTATTATTTTATTGCTTCCCTTCTACGTGGTGGTGACTTTACCGAAAGGACCAAAGAATAGGAGGGAGCAGGTCGGAGCGAGCAAGGGAAATAGAGAAAGGAAGCAATTAAGGGGGGCTGGCTGCAGCCATGCCTTGTTGACAGCGGCGGCGACGATGGTTACTAGGGACGTTGTAACCAAATCTTGAGCACCGGCCACGTGAGAGGCGTGGTGCTTGACGCGGCGACGCAGTGGCGCAGTGATTGCCACGGTGACGTGGTGATTGACGCTGCGGTGTGGCGGGGGCGCAGGTTTTCCACGGAGCGGACTCGGACATTGAGTGGCTGCAACGTGACCTGGGCCTGTACGTGGTGGGCCTGTTCGACACGCACCCAGCGGCGCGCTCCCTCGGCCTCGCCAGAAACTCGCTCGCCCACCTCCTCATGCACTACTGCAGCCTGTCTACCGACAAGCAGTACCAGCTGGCTGACTGGCGCATCCGGTACGCACGCCACACTTGCTCGAACCTCTGCATACGCGCGCGCATGCACGGGCTAACTTGTACACACGTACAAAAACAAAGGCAAAGATCCCCTGTATAGCCTCAACTAATTGTTGGGGAAAGTGCTGTGAAGGAGGGGGTGGGTGGCCAGTACCATGCACGGCCGCCTTTGTCTCCCCAGTGGTGATGTTTACACACCGCTACACCAGGTACTCATTTGAGGCTGAGTCGAGCTAGTGGAGGGCCGGGACCGGTTCAGTTAATTGTCACAGGTGTTGGTCGTGAGTAGAAATCGAACTCGTTTCACCAGGTTCATAGCACAGGGTGCTAGCCGCTACTCTACTGCTTACACATTCACACACAAGGACAAAGATCCCCCGTGTCGCCTGAATAGACTGCTGAATCTAGTTTGCCAGGGTGAGGAATTGAAGTCCCATCACTGGGTTCATAGAACAGTACATATGAAGCACTTTCACCCCTCCCCACTCAAGTTATCTTAGCGAGCCCCTATTAAGGCTGGCACAATGTTTGAGAGGGTAATGTGGTTAGCATCATGCCTGACCTCCTTTGTTTCCCCAGTGGTGATGTTCATATCTTATACTAGGTGCTCATTTAAGGCCGAGGTCCAATACTGGTTTTTATATCACTCCCAAATGATGTTAGCCTTCACCGGAAATGAAACATGGGTCAACAGATAAATGTTGCGGTACATTAACATCTGCGTCTCATACACACTCGCATGCACACACTCACACACAAACACATACACACTCACAATTGCATACACACGCACACCAACACTTGCACACATCCACGTATGCACGCACACACACAGGCCTCTCCTGCCAGACATGCTGCACTATGCGCGTGCCGACACGCACTACCTGCTGTACGTGTACGACCGCGTCCGCGCCGACCTGCTCACCAAGGCGCTGGGCCGACCCAACCTCCTGCAGCTTGTGTGGGACCAGAGCCGAACTGTGGCACTCAAGGTGAGTGGCGCGTGGGCAATGGCGGAGCCAGGATTTTCAGGTGGGGGGGGGGGCAACCCCTCCAGCAATGAAAAAAGGTAGTGTTAGTAAGTAAGGACTTAAATTTTGATTTAAAGCTTTCGTGACTGCAGTAATTCATATTCTTAGTTTTTTCGGTAAAGTCACGTTGAAGAGAAACAACAAAATAACAAAATATATATAAAACAATAAAAAATTCTCTTCAACGTGACTTTACCGAAAAAACTAAGAATATAAGTAAGGACTTGTCCCTTGGTTTTTATTTGACGCGTAGTGCGGTGATGGCGCAGCCATCGATCGAGGATCGAATTCGAACCGCGTTGTGTGATCGGACTCCGACTATTGTCCTATCATCTCATCGAGTCCCTGGCACGTAATAATATGCTACACAGTGGCAGTGGGGGTCGCAAAATGCCGATATATTACCAATAAACCCCAATGATCCGATCTAAATTAGGGATTTCGATCGGATCATTGGGGGGGCACGTGACACCCCACCCCCCACTGGCTCCACCAGTGAGCAAGTTACAAGCCTATCTTTGTAAGCAAATCCACCACTCTCACTCTTGATCGGGAAAGTTTTCCCACCCCTCCAAAAATATTGTTTATTCCGTTAAAAGGCCTCGAGCAATAAACAAAGAATATATTTATCTTTTTAACTAGATCAACGAAGTAATATAGTTCATGGTGTAATGTGTGTAGACTATTGTACTATCATCTCATAGAGTCCCTGGAACGTAATAATATGCTACACAGTGGCAGTGGAGGGGGTCGCAAAATGCCGATTTATGTTCAATGTGGTGACTCGGGCCCGCCGTACCGTTTTAATGTTCATGCATCCTAATTAGTGCATTCGCGATAAAAATTCCCACTGGAAACATTGGTTACCGACTTTCAGAACTGGTAATTGATGCTGAAAACAATTACCAGTTAACCGATGATCGTTTTAACAACCCTGGTAATTATTGCTGCCTCTGTCACTACTTGCATGTTCCATCTCCCTCTCTCCCCCTGTGTGCGTGTGTGTGTGTCTCAGCGCTACCACAAGCCGGTGTTCACCGAGGACTCCTACCTGGAGCTGCTGCACAAGCACAAACAGCCACTGGATGTGCAGCAGAGCAGCGCCGCCCGGCTCCTGTACGCCTGGCGCGACCGCACGGCACGCGCCGAGGACGAGAGCACGGGGTGAGAGCACCCGCGGCGCTGAAATAGCCGTGTACTGCACTGCATAGCATAGTGCAGCAAAGCACGGGACTTTCCGACAGCGTAGAATAACACAGCAAAGGGAACAACACCACAGCGTTCAAAATATTTATCTTGACTTATCAGAATATTTATTTAGACTGGAGGAATCCGATGAGCTATGAACTCTTTATCACAGATGTCCAGAGTAGCGACAAATGTATGAATATAAAGCATATAAGTAAAAATTGCATAATTACATGAATTACTGTAGATTTTTTAACACTCAATGCACTTTAGGGCAAGGCAGCAAAACAACAACAAAAACGATCCAAGACCGCACCAAAACAACACACAGTCTAAATTTTGATTTAAAACTTTCGTGACTGCAGTAATTCATATTCTTAGCTCTTTCGGTAAAGTCACGTTGAAGGGAAACAATAAATAATAAAATATATATAAAACAATAAAAGTTATCACGACGTTTTGACCATAACACATTAAAATGGAAATATCGATACACGGGTGTTTTATAATATAGCACAGTAAAACACTGGGGTGTACGACGCAGCACTTTTTAATTTACCTGATCGCGATCCTGAACCAGTTGTAGAAACTGCACATTCCAGTGCCGTAGGTCAATGGTTGCGTAGTACGATTACTGTCGCTGTTGCGTTGTTGGGCCTGTACGGCCTGTGTGATTATTGTTATTGCTGAGATGTGCATAGTGCCCTGGCCTGACCGGTATGTGTTGTGCTGTTGCTGTCACAGATAAGTCCTCCCAAACCATATGCTCATGAAGATCGCAGAGGAGATGCCTCGGTAAGCCGCGCACGGTGGTGGTGGGGCCGGTGGTGGCAGGGACAGTTGGGATGGTGGTGCGAGTGATACCCATGATGGTATTGACAGTGGTGGTAATATTCGCCCTCCAACAACAACGAAGGTCAGAAGAGCGATGCTCACAATAAAGAGCGGAGTGCCGGGCGGCTAAAATGCAGCAAGTTGGCACAGTCGCGTGCACAGCTGGTGCATCTGCCCCAGTCATTGCAGTCAGTCAACCCATGGGACCTGGCTCTGTTCCGTGAGGTCCTGTTAGCGAGCCTTCGACATTGCACGTGGATTCGGAGTGCACCTGGCCTGAGACAACCGCCGTGGTGATGTCACCAACACTTATTGGCATATGGCGCCTGTTCTTGTTGTTGGTAAAAGTGGTGGTGGCTGATGATTGTGCTGTTAGTAGTGAGAGTGGTAGTGATAGTGTTGATGGTGGTGCCACTCATAATGTTTTGATGTGGATGGTGATCTGGATGCTGGTGATGATATGGATATGGTGATAGTATGATGGTGATGATGAAGGTTGCATTGTGGTAATAGCATTGGTTAGTATGATCCTGATAATGACCAGGCTATATATACGTACGCCAGACAAGACAGGCTTTACGTACGTATGCCAGCCTGAACACAATATACATACGTACGCCAGGATGAACAGTCTATACATACTCATTGTTTTTTTCGGTAAAGTCACGTATGTAGAAATACAATAAAATTATATTATTATATTATTTATTGTATTTCTACATACGTGACTTTACCGAAAAAAAACCAATGAGTAATTTTATGCAGTCACGAAAGCTTTAATACTTTATTAGGCTATACATCCATAGACTTTCCTGAGCTGCCTATACGCACATACGCCAGAATGAACAATATACGTATGTACACCAGCATGAATAGGATATATGTACGCCATCTTGAACGGATATGCTTTTGCCAGTATTAACGGCTATATGCACCCTAGTCCATGCCATTGCTGTTTGATGCAAGACAGAGAGGGAGTGCTGGCTTGTTGTAACGTTGTGCTGTTTCTGTGAGATTGTGTTGTTGCTGTGACGTGGTTTTGCCGTGATGTTGCATTGCTCTGGCGTTGTGTTGTGACGCGTGTCGCTGCTCTAACATGTTGACATCGTCGTTGCCGACGCAGGGAGCTGCAGGGCGTGCTCGCGTGCTGCAATCCGGTGCCGCCCCTCTTGAGGCAGAACTCCAATGAGCTGTGGCAGCTCGTCAAGCAGGCATGCCTCGTCCCGCTCATCAAGGTGAGCGCAGAAGCGGAGGCGGCTCGGTGGAGTAGCAAGGGGTTCATAATGGACGGCCACGGTTGAGATACGGATGAAAGATAGATAGGGCAAGAGAGTCGGAGAACGAGAACAGAGCCAAAAGAGAGTGGGAGACAGAGACTGAAAGTCATAGGGGGAGAGGGATAGCGAGTGGTCAGAGGCAGAATGTTCATAAATATAATCAAACATTTAATATAATCTTGATTTGAAGCTTTCGTGACTGCAGGAATCCATACTCTTTGGTTCTTTCGGTAAAGTCACGTAGGTAGAAAAATATTAGATCACGACGTTTCGATCGCAACACAAGCAATCGTCATCAGGTGGGACAACCACACCAACTGCTGAAGACAGCAGTGGGACAACCACACCAACTGCTGTCTTCAGCAGTTGGTGTGGTTGTCCCACCTGATGACGATTGCTTGTGTTGCGATCGAAACGTCGTAATCTATTGTTTTTCTACCTACCTGACTTTACCGAAAGAACCAAAGAGTATGGATTTAATATAGGTGGTGACTGGGTGGCTCCTGGGGCCAATACTGGGTCAAGCACAATGATCCGGCACTGCTTCAATAATATTTTTTTAACTTGTGACACACTGCACATTATTCGCTCACTCGAAGCGAGAGAACGACTCAGAGGCGTGAGGAGGAAGCACAGACGATCGGGAAAGGCTACCAGGTGGTGAGCCTGTGCCAAATTTCCCCCCAAACTTTGTGGTCGTCTATATATGCAGGTGTTATCAACCAATTAATGAGTGTTTACATATGGGAGGGAACCGGAGTTCCTGGAGAAAACCCACACATGCGAGGAGGCAACAGTCGATCCCATGCAGAACGAATGATGAAGTCAACCTTTGCTGTACCCCCTTCTAGCAGGCCATGCTATGACACCTGAAAAGCAACGGGAAGGGAGTTTAACACCATTTGTGTGATCCACCCACCCTTGTTGCCTCCATAGTGCTGGGTTACAGGACTTCGCCACCAACACCACCCGGCTAAGATCCTAGGTTTTGGATCTTGGGAGTTTCAGCCACCCGTGGTTAAACGACGTTCACAAATGTAGCGAGTTGATGGTCACAACCAGGCACAAGTGACTGCAAAAATAATGACTCGTTGCAGTAAAGGTTGCGTTTGTTTAATAATCTTTGCTGCTGTTCCCGCAGAGCGAAACGCCCATCAAGGCTCCATCGAGAACATTCATCACCCGGGCAGAGGTGACCAGAGACCAAAACTCATCACACAAATGCCATCTTTACTTGCGATTATAAACTCGACATCTCATTTTCTCATCCGGCACAGAACTCTTCATTTGTGGTTCTTTTTTAAAATTCCACGTCCCCAAACCGTCGTGACAATGAGGAGCTCAGTTCATGTCCGTCCTTAGAGTGTGAATAATGTTACGATTGTCGTGTAGGTTGACACCCCTGTGTGATTTTGTTGGTTCATTGCCTGACCCTGACAGTACAATCTAGATGTTTCAATCCCCCAAAGGTGACATTAATGGTATCATTTGTATGCCCACCCTAGTGTGGCACTGATTGTTCAATCAATTTTCTTCTGTGTTTTGACAGCGATTGGAAAACCCTCTCTTCTGTGCTCACGATGGCTTATCATTGGACGACAGGCAGCTAATCACAAGGCACGGTACTGAAGGTAGCTCACACTTAGTTGTGCTGGTTATATCGGCAAAGCTCATGATATGGATTATATTTTTTTATTCGTGACAGTTGATGAGAGCACCTAGCCTGTCACGAGTAGATTTAATTTTATTGACATGAAAAAATACTGTGCTGTTTTTTAATATCACACTCAGAATTTGAGTAGTAATCATACAAAGAATTGCCATGTTCTGTGTACAAATTAAACATAATTTGGTGAAATAAATAACAAATAATGTCCTGACTGCATTTACAGTGGGGCACAAGCAAAAATAACAAACTACTTTTCAGTAACATTGTCCTAAAAGTAAAACTTACATAATAGGTGATGTTTTAAGCAATGACCCTTCTTTGGCTGCTGCGTATATGTGCGTATTATTTCACTATCTTTGTGTCTATGCCTGTGTTCAATTGCGTGCCTTTCCATTCATATGTGTGTATTCATTCCTGTGTCTCTGTTAACGTGTCTTTATTTGCCTGTCTGCATGCGTATGTCTTGTATGTCAGCGGTTGCAACAGGTGTGTGGCCGTGTATATTATTGCGCCTGTGTGGGTGTGTGTGTTCACGTGTGTATTGTTCAGTCTGTATCTCTGTGCATCTTCTGTGCTAGCTTATGTCTGTATGTCACTTGAGAGCGGTTGTGCAGTGGTAGTGTGTAGTGGCACGTTCCTGATGGCCTAAGTTCCATTCCCGGTCACGACGAACAGCAGTAGTTTAGCTGGTTAGCGTGCTGCACTATTAACCTGGTGACCCAAGTTCGATTGCTGCTTATGGCCAACACCGGTGACGAATATCTAAACCAGTCCTGGGGCTCCCTTACATTAATTCAGCCTTAAATGAGTACTCAGTGCGTGTAAAGCATCAGCCCTGGGGAGACAAAGGTGGCTGGGTGTAGTGTTGGTCCTCCCATCCCCTTCGTGTTCTGTGCTGACCTTCGTAGATGCTTGCTAACAGCACTTGCCCTAAAATCTTTTCAAGGCTATATTGAAGATCTTTGACTTTTGTCTTTGTGTGGTGCAGTGGAGGGAGCACGGAGGGCGGTGCCTGCCACGCGCCCGGTCCTCACCCTGTTCGACGTGAGCCCAACATCCTCACACGACCACAACCAACCCATGTCTAATCTCCCACACCGCTGGCGAAAGCACTGTGTGTGTGATCTCGTGTGCTGTAGCTTTCTGTACCGTGCTGTGTTTGCTGTGTTAGCCATCATGTGCTGGGGCGTTCTGTGCGTTCTCTTGTGTGCTGTCGCATTCTGAGCTGTGCTGAAATTGCTGTCATGTTGCTGTAGTGCGCTGCGATGTGCTGTAGCGCTCTGCGCTCTGCTGTGGTGTGCAGGACAGCGAAGAGCAGCAGAACGAGGCTCGCACTGCTCAGAGCTCCACGTCCCAGATGAAGGCAGCGCGTGTCCTGCAGACGTTCGTCAACCGCTTTGGCATGGTGAGACATTGGGAGACAGGGACATGTGGAGGCACAGGGGTAGTTGAGTGCCAAGGAGATACATGGACTTTGAGACACGGGAATTACAAGGACACCAAGACAATGCAGCGATACAAGCGACTCAGGGACGTGGGGACAGACAGGAGGCATGGTAAATGAGTGACTGATCCCCGTGTCTGCATCGGAGAAGAAGATGAAGGTGGAGTGCCCTCAAGAGGAGCCGGTCGCCGTACCGACTGTGCGAGAGCACAATTATCTGAACCAGTCCTGGGCCTCCCCTAGTTTGACTCGGCCTCAATTGAGTACCTGGTGCGATGTTTAAAAACATTGCCGCTTGGGAGACAAAGGCGGCCGGGCGTGGTGCTGGCCATCCAACCCCTCGTGTGCCGTTTCGGCCTTCATAGGTGCTCTCTAACAGCACTTGTCCCAACAGTCTGTTAAAGCTCTACGGGGGATCTGTGTTTGTTGTCTGGGTGCGTGCCAGCATGTGTGTGTGACGTGTGTGGTCGTATAATATCGAGTTGTGATGTGCGGTTGGTTTGTTGGGTTGTGCCCTCTGTGTGCTTTCGTCCCGCTCGACCGCCTATCTGCCTTTTCTACTCTTGTTTGTCCGCCCACCGTTGAGCGGCTATTCCTGTGCGTGGCCCCGTAGCATCACTCATACCGTTCCTTCCTGGGCATCACCTGCCTCATGCAAATCTCGATGCGCGAAGAGGACTTCATTATCGACACACTGATGCTGCGCGACGACCTGCACATCCTCAACGAGGCCTTCACCAACCCCAACATTGTCAAGGTGAGAGGCATGCGTGCACGTAGACATGCATAAACAAAATAATCGAGTGAGACAGCAAAACAAGGAGAGAGACATCCCTCTCCCTCGCCGACTTTGTAGCACGACGCCTGGGTCCCTCCAGTTTGCTGCCAATGTATCATTGCACTGCCTGCACACTCGATATGAATGCCATTGGGTGAATGTTTACAACAATAAATTGCACTTGTATTGCACCTAAAGCGTAACAAACATTTCGGGGCGCAGAATTACACGGGGAGAACAGGAGGGAGCAGATTTATTTATTTATTTAAAGCTTTCGTGACTGCAGGGATTGATATTCTTGGTTCTTTCGGTAAAGTCACCACGTAGAAGGGCAACAATAAAATAATAAAAATAAAAAACAATAAAATTCTTGCTGTGGTTTTCACACCTGATGATGATTGCTTGTGTTGCAGTCGAAACGTCGTGAGAATTGTATTGTTTTATATTTTTATTATTTTATTGCTTCCCTTCTACGTGGTGGTGACTTTACCGAACGGACCAAAGAATAGGAGGGAGCAGGTCGGACCGAGCAAGGGAAATAGAGAAAGGAAGCAATTAAGGGGGGCTGGCTGCAGCCATGCCTTGTTGACAGCGGCGGCGGCGACGATGGTTACTAGGGACGTTGTAACCATATCTTGAGCACCGGCCACGTGAGAGGTGTGGTGCTTGACGCGGCAACGCAGTGGCGCAGTGATTGCCACGGTGACGTGGTGATTGACGCTGCGGTGTGGCGGGGGCGCAGGTTTTCCACGGAGCGGACTCGGACATTGAGTGGCTGCAACGTGACCTGGGCCTGTACGTGGTGGGCCTGTTCGACACGCACCCAGCGGCGCGCTCCCTCGGCCTCGCCAGAAACTCGCTCGCCCACCTCCTCATGCACTACTGCAGCCTGTCTACCGACAAGCAGTACCAGCTGGCTGACTGGCGCATCCGTTACGCACGCCGCACTTGCTCGAACCTCTGCATACGCGCGCGCATGCACGGGCTAACTTGTAAGATCCCCTGTATAGCCTCAACTAATTGTTGGGGAAAGTGCTGTTAACAGACACCTGTGAAGGCCAGCACGACACAGGAGGGGGTGGGTGGCCAGTACCATGCACGGCCGCCTTTGTCTCCCCAGTGGTGATGTTTACACACAGCTACACCAGGTACTCATTTGAGGCTGAGTCGAGCTAGTGGAGGGCCGGGACCGGTTCAGATAATTGTCACAGGTGTTGGCCGTGAGTAGAAATCGAACTCGTTTCACCAGGTTCATAGCACAGGGTGCTAGCCGCTACTCTACTGCTTACACATTCACACACAAGGACAAAGATCCCCCGTGTCGCCTGAATAGACTGCTGAATCTAGTTGGCCAGGGTGAGGAATTGAAGTCCCATCACTGGATTCATAGAACAGTACATATGAAGCACTTTCACCCCCCCTCCCCACTCAAGTTATCTTAGCGAGCCCCTATTAAGGCTGGCACAATGTTTGAGAGGGTAATGTGGTTAGCATCATGCCTGACCTCCTTTGTTTCCCCAGTGGTGATGTTCATATCTTATACTAGGTGCTCATTTAAGGCCCAGGTCCAATACTGGTTTTTATATCACTCCCAAATGATGTTAGCCTTCACCGGAAATGAAACATGGGTCAACAGATAAATGTTGCGGTACATTAACATCTGCGTCTCATACACACTCGCATGCACACACGCACAAACAAACACATACACACTCACAATTGCATACACACGCACACCAACACTTGCACACATCCACGTATGCACGCACACAGACACAGGCCTCTCCTGCCAGACATGCTGCACTATGCGCGTGCCGACACGCACTACCTGCTGTACGTGTACGACCGCGTCCGCGCCGACCTGCTCACCAAGGCGCTGGGCCGACCCAACCTCCTGCAGCTTGTGTAGGACCAGAGCCGAACTGTGGCCCTCAAGGTGAGTGGTGCGTGGGCAATGGCTGAGCCAGGATTTTCAGGTGGAGGGGGGCAACCCCTCCAGCAATGAAAAAAGGTAGTGTTAGTAAGTAAGGACTTGTCCCTTGCTTTTATTTGACGCGTAGTGCGGCGATGGCGCAGCCATCGATCGAGGGTCGAGTTCGAACCGCGTTGTGTGATCGGCATTGCGCTCGCTGAAGGTGTTGATGCCTTCAGGGAAGTCGTGTCCTGTATACGCGACTGTGCACAATTCTGTGAGTCACTTATAACTGCTTTGCCGTTACTTATTGCCAATTATGGACTCCGACTATTGTCCTATCATCTCATCGAGTCCCTGGCACGTAATAATATGCTACACAGTGGCAGTGGGGGTCGCAAAATGCCGATTTATTACCAATAAACCCCAATGATCCGATCTAAATTAGGGATTTCGATCGGATCATTGGGGGGGCACGTGACACCCCACCCCCCACTGGCTCCACCAGTGAGCAAGTTACAAGCCTATCTTTGTAAGCAAATCCACCACTCTCACTCTTGATCGGGAAAGTTTTCCCACCCCTCCAAAAATATTGTTTATTCCCTTAAAAGGCCTCGAGCAATAATCAAAGAATATATTTATCTTTTTAACTAGATCAACGAAGTGATATAGTTCATGGTGTAATGTGTGTAGACTATTGTCCTATCATCTCATAGAGTCCCTGGAACGTAATAATATGCTACACAGTGGCAGTGGAGGGGGTCGCAAAATGCCGATTTATGTTCAATGTGGTGACTCGGGCCCGCCGTACCGTTTTAATGTTCATGCATCCTAATTAGTGCATTCGCGATAAAAATTCCCACTGGAAACATTGGTTACCGACTTTCAGAACTGGTAATTGATGCTGAAAACAATTGCCAGTTAACCGATGATCGTTTTAACAACCCTGGTAATTATTGCTGCCGCTGTCACTACTTGCGTGGTTCCATCTCCCTCTCTCTCCCTGTGTGCGTGTGTGTGTGTGTCTCAGTGCTACCACAAGCCGGTGTTCACTGAAGACTCCTACCTGGAGCTGCTGCACAAGCACAAGCAGCCACTGGATGTGCAGCAGAGCAGCGCCGCCCGGCTCCTGTACGCCTGGCGCGACCGCACGGCACGCACCGAGGACGAGAGCACGGGGTGAGAGCGCCCGCGGCGCTGAAATAGCCGTGTACTGCACTGCATAGCATAGTGCAGCAAAGCACGGGACTTTCCGACAGCGTAGAATAACACAGCAAAGGGAACAACACCACAGCGTTCAAAATATTTATCTTGATTTAACAGAATATTTATTTAGACTGGAGGAATCCGATGAGCTATGAACTCTTTATCACAGATGTCCAGAGTAGTGAAAAATGTATGAATATAAAGCATATAAGTACAAATTGCATAATTACATTAATTACTGTAGATTTTTTAACACTCAATGCACTCTAGTGCATGGCAGCAAAACAACAACAAAAACGATCCAAGACCGCACCAAAACAACACACAGTCCAAATTTTGATTTAAAACTTTCGTGACTGCAGTAATTCATATTCTTTGCTCTTTTGGTAAAGTCACATTGAAGGGAAACAATAAATAATAAAATATATATAAAACAATAAAAATTATCACGATGTTTCGACCATAACACATTAAAATGGAAATATCGATACACGGGTGTTTTATAATATAGCACAGTAAAACACTGGGGTGTACGACGCAGCACTTTTTAATTTACCTGATCGCGATCCTGAACCAGTTGTAGAAACTGCACATTCCAGTGCCGTAGGTCAATGGTTGCGTAGTACGATTACTGTAGCTGTTGCGTTGTTGGGCTTGTACGGCCTGTGTGATTATTGTTATTGCTGCGACGTGCATAGTGCCCTGGCCTGACCGGTGTGTGTTGTGCTCCTGCTGTCACAGATACATCCTCCCAAACCACATGCTCATGAAGATCGCAGAGGAGATGCCTCGGTAAGCCGCGCACGGTGGTGGTGGGGCCGGTGGTGGCAGGGACAGTTGGGATGGTGGTGCGAGTGATACCCATGATGGTATTGACAGTGGTGGTAATATTCGCCCTCCAACAACAACGAAGGGCAGAGGAGCGATGCTCACAATACAGAGCGGAGTGCCGGGCGGCTAAAATGCAGCAAGTTGGCACAGTCGCATGCACAGCTGGTGCATCTGCCCCAGTCATTGCAGTCAGTCAACCCATGGCACCTGGCTCTGTTCCGTGAGCTCCTGTTAGCGAGCCTTCGACACTGCACGTGGCTTCGGAGTGCACCTGGTCTGGGACAACCGCCGTGGTGATGTCACCACCACTTATTGGCATATGGCGCCTGTTCTTGTTGTTGGTAATAGTGGTGGTGGCTGATGATTGTGCTGGTAGTGAGAGTGGTAGTAATAGTGTTGATGGTGGTGCCACTCATAATGTTTTGATATGGATGGTGATCTGGATGCTGGTGATGATATGGATATGGTGATAATATGATGGTGATGATGAAGGTTGCATTGTGGTAATAGCATTGGTTAGTATGATTCTGATAATGACCAGGCTATATATACGTGCACCAGACAAGACAGGCTTTACGTACGTATCCCAGCCTGAACACAATATACATACGTACGCCAGGATGAACAGGCTATACATACATAGAGTAACCTGAGCTGCCTATATGCACGTACGCCAGAATGAACAATATGCGTATGTACACCAGCATGAATAGGATATATGTACACCATCTTGAACGGATATGCTTTTGCCAGTTTCAACAGTTATATGCACCCTAGTCCACGCCATTGCTGTTTGATGCAAGACAGAGAGGGAGTGCTGGCTTGTTGTAACGTTGTGCTGTTTCTGTGAGATTGTGTTGTTGCTGTGACGTGGTTTTGCCGTGATGTTGCATTGCTCTGGCGCTGTGTTGTGACGTGTGTCGCTGCTCTAACATGTTGACATCGTCGTTGCCGACGCAGTGAGCTGCAGGGCGTGCTCGCGTGCTGCAATCCGGTGCCGCCCCTCGTGAGGCAGAACGCCAATGAGCTGTGGCAGCTCGTCAAGCAGGCACGCCTCGTCCCGCTCATCAAGGTGAGCGCAGAAGCGGAGGCGGCTCGGTGGAGCAGCGAGGGGTTCATAATGGACGGCCAGGGTTGAGATACGGATGAAGGATAGATAGGGCAAGAGAGTCGGAGAACGAGAACAGAGACAAAAGAGAGTGGGAGACAGAGACTGAAAGTCATAGGGGGAGAGGGATAGCGAGTGGTCAGAGGCAGAATGTTCATAAATAAATATAATCAAACATTTAATATAATCTTGATTTGAAGCTTTTGTGACTGCAGGAATCCATACTCTTTGGTTCTTTCGGTAAAGCCACGTAGGTAGAAAAATATTAGATCACGACGTTTCGATCGCAACACAAGCAATAGTCATCAGGTGGTACAACCACACCAACTGCTGAAGACAGCAGTGGGACAACCACACCAACTGCTGAAGACAGCAGTTGGTGTGGTTGTCCCACCTGATGACGATTGCTTGTGTTGCGATCGAAACGTCGTGATCTATTGTTTGTCTACCTACCTGACTTTACCGAAAGAACCAAAGAGTATGGATTTAATATAGGTGGTGACTGGGTGGCTCCTGGGGCCAATACTGGGTCAAACACAATGATCCGGCACTGCTTCAATAATAATTTTTTAACTTGTGACACTGCACATTATTCGCTCACTCGAAGCGGGAGAACGACTCAGAGGCGTGAGGAGGAACCACAGACGAGTGGGAAAGGCTACCAGGCGGTGAGCCCGTGCCAAATTTCCCCCCAAGCTTTGTGGTCGTCTATATATGAAGGTGTTATCAACCAATTAATGAGTGTTTACATATGGGAGGGAACCGGAGTTCCTGGAGAAAACCCACACATGCGAGGAGGCAACAGTCGATCCCATGCAGAACGAATAGATGAAGTCAACCTTTGCTGTACCCCCTTCTAGCAGGCCATGCTATGACACCTGAAAAGCAACGGGAAGGGAGTTTAACAACATTTGTGTGATCCACCCACCTCTGTTGCCTTCATAGTGCTGGGTTACAGGACTTCGCCACCAACACCACCCGGCTAAGATCCTAGGTTTTGGATCTTGGGAGTTTCAGCCACCCGTGGTTAAACGACGTTCACAAATGTAGCGAGTTGATGGTCACAACCAGGCACAAGTGACTGCAAAAATAATGACTCGTTGCAGTAAAGGTTGCGTTTGTTTAATAATCTTTGCTGCTGTTCCCGCAGAGCGAAATGCCCATCAAGGCTCCATCGAGAACATTCATCACCCGGACAGAGGTGACCAGAGACCAAAACTCATCACACAAATGCCCTCTTTACTTGCGATTATAAACTCTACATCTCATTTTCTCATCCGGCACAGAACTCTCATTTGTGGTTATTTTTTTTAATTCCACATCCCCAAACCGTCGTGACAATGAGGAGCTCAGTTCATGTCCATTCCTAGAGTGTGAATAATGTTCCGATTGTTGTGTAGGTTGACACCCCTGTGTGATTTTGTTGGTTCATGGCCTGACCCTGAAAGTACAATCTAGATGTTTCAATCCCTCAAAGGTGACATTAATGGTATCATTTGTATGCCCACCCTAGTGTGGCACTGATTGTTCAATCAATTTTCTTCTGTGTTTTGACAGCGATTGGAAAATCCTCTCTTCTGTCCTCACGATGGCTTATCATTGGACGATAGGCAGCCAATCACAAGGCACGGTACTGAAGGTAGCTCAAACTTAGTTGTGCTGGTTATATCAGCAAAGCTCATGATATGGATCATATATTTTTTATTTGTGACAGTGATGAGTACACCTAGCCTGTCACGAGTAGATTTCATTTTATTGACATGAAAAAATACTGTGCTGTTTTTTTTAATATCACACTCATAATTTGAGTAGTAATCATACGAATAATTGCCATGTTCTGTGTACAAATTAAACAATTTGGTGAAATAAATAACAAATAATGTCCTGACTTCATTTACAGTGGGGCACAAGCAAAAATAACAAAATACTTTTCAGTAACATTGTCCTAAAAGTAAAACTTACATAATAGGTGATTTTTAGGCAATGACCCTTCTTTGGCTGCTGCTTGTATGTGCGTATTATTTCTGTGACTATCTTTGTGTCTATGTGTTCAATTGAGTGCATTTCCATTCATGTGTGTGTATTCATTCCTGTATCTCTGTTAACGTGTCTTTATTTGCCTGTCTGCATGCGTATGTCTTGTGTGTCAGCAGTTGCAACAGGTGTGTGGCCGTGTATATTATTGCGTGTGTGGGTGTGTGTGTTCACGTATGTATTCTTCAGTCTGTATCTCTGTGCATCTTCTGTGCTAGCGTATGTCTGTATGTCACTAGAGAGCGGTTGTGCAGTGGTAGTGTGTAGTGGCACGATCCTGACGGCCTAAGTTCCATTCCCGGTCACGACGAACAGCAGTAGTTTAGCTGGTTAGCGTGCTGCACTATTAACCTGGCGACCCAAGTTCAATTGCTGCTTATGGCCAACACCGGTGACGAATATCTAAACCGGTCCTGGGGCTCCCTTAGATTAATTCAGCCTTAAATGAGTACTCAGTGCGTGTAAAGCATCAGCACTGGGGAGACAAAGGTGGCTGGGTGTAGTGTTGGTCCTCCCATCCCCTTCGTGTTCCGTGCTGACCTTCGTAGATGCTCGCTAACAGCACTTGCACTAAAAGTCTTTTCAAGGCTATATTGAGGATCTTTGACTTTTTTCTTTGTGTGGTGCAGTGGAGGGAGCACGGAGGGCGGTGCCTGCCACGCGCCCGGTCCTCACCCTGTTTGACGTGAGCCCAACATCCTCACACGACCACAACCAACCCATGTCTCATCTCCCACACCGCTGGCGAAAGCACTGTGTGTGTGATCTCGTGTGCTGTAGCTTTCTGTACCGTGCTGTGTTTGCTGTGTTAGCCATCATGTGCTGGGGCGTTCTGTGCGTTCTCTTGTGTGCTGTCGCATCTGAGCTGTGCTGAAATTGCTGTCATGTTGCTGTAGTGCGCTGCGATGTGCTGTAGCGCTCTGCGCTCTGCTGTGGTGTGCAGGACAGCGAAGAGCAGCAGAACGAGGCTCGCACTGCTCAGAGCTCCACGTCCCAGATGAAGGCAGCGCGTGTCCTGCAGACGTTCGTCAACCGCTTTGGCATGGTGAGACATGGGGAGACAGGGACATGTGGAGGCACAGGGGTAGTTGAGTGGCATGGAGATACATAGACTTTGAGACACGGGAATTACAAGGACACCAAGACAATGCAGCGATACAAGCGACTTAGGGACGTGGGGAACACACAGGAGGCATGGTAAATGAGAGACAGATAGAAGGCATAGAGACACAATATTTGCATAGGGTCACACGTGACAGGGGGTCACTTAGGATTTGGATAAAACGGTCTTCATTGACGCAGAAATCCTGGAAACATGAACACGTGGGGACTCGAGGCAGTGATTGAAAATAAAAAGTTCGCTTGTGCATCTGTTCATGTGCTTGTGCTTGCAGTATCTACCATCCAGTGACGGGAAATCTCTGCCATTTCAAGAAAAGAAATTGGATCCTAACTCAAAAGTGTTTGAGGTAACACGTGATTGTTGTGTGCTAACATCTTGCTCACATCATCATCTCCATCATCATCTCCATCATTCCATTTCACAAACCAATTGTGCACACGTGCGGATGGGTGCTGAGTGAGGAATTTTAGTGGTTTGGTGATTAATGTGGTTATTTGAGTGCATGTTTGAGCAGATGAGTGGGTGAATGAATGGTTGAGTGAGTGCTTGGGTAGGTGAGAGAGTGTAGTTGAGCGCATGAGTGGTTGGATCGTTGAACGAGTACCTGAGTGGCTGAGTAAGTGAATGAGTGTTTAAGTAGTTGACTGAGTGAGTGATGAGAACCCGTTGAGTGCTATCTCATCCATCTCTGTAGATCTGTAGTCGCTGGAAACTGATGAAAGCGCCAGAGAAACCAAAGAAGAGCTCTGCACAGCCTGCAAAAGCCAAACACGGTGAAGGCACACACACACACACACCATGAACACAGAGACATGCACTAATCCAGCAGTCGCAAACACTTGCATGTGCACACACACACATGCAGACACGTACAGAAGTCGAGGCGTTGCTCACACACACACGACAAAAACAAAAATCGTATCACCTTTAACAGACTTGGGGCAAGTGCTGTTAGCAAGCGTCTCTGAAGAGCCAGGATTACACTGGGGGTGGGTAGTCAACACCAGGCTCGGCTGCCTTTGTTTCCCCAGCACTGATGATTACACATCGTGCCCGGTACTCATTTAAGGCTCCGTCGACCTCGGGGAGGCCCAGGACTTGATAAAATATTTGCCATTGCTGTTGATCGCAAGCGGGAATTGAAATCAGGTCACTGGGTTTGCAGTGCATTAACCAGCACACTACTGCACGCACGCGCCATGAGTGACGGATCCCCGTGTCTGCAGCGGAGAAGAAGATGAAGGTGGAGCGCCCTCAAGAGGAGCCGGTCGCCGTACCGACTGTGCGAGAGCACAATTATCTGAACCGGTCCTGGGCCTCCCCGAGTTTGACTCGGCCTCAATTGAGTACCTGGTGCGATGTTTAAAAACATTGCCGCTTGGGAGACAAAGGCGGCCGGGCGTGGTGCTGGCCACCCAACCCCTCGTGTGCCGTTTCGGCCTTCATAGGTGCTCTCTAACAGCACTTGTCCCAACAGTCTGTTAAAGCCATACGGGGGATCTGTGTTTGTTGTCTGGGTGAGTGCCAGCATGTGTGTGTGACGTGTGTGGTCGTATAATATCGAGTTGTGATGTGCGGTTGGCTTGTTGGGTTGTGCCGTCTGTGTGCTTTCGTCCCGCTCGACCGCCTATCTGCCTCTTCTACTCTTGTTTGTCCGCCCACCGTTGAGCGGCTATTCCTGTGCGTGGCCCCGTAGCATCACTCATACCGTTCTTTCCTGGGCATCACCTGCCTCATGCAAATCTCGACGCGCGAAGAGGACTTCATTATCGACACACTGATGCTGCGCGACGACCTGCACATCCTCAACGAGGCCTTCACCAACCCCAACATTGTCAAGGTGAGAGGCACGCGTGCACGTAGACATGCATAAACAAAATAATTGAGTGAGACAGCAAAACAAGTAGAGAGACATCCCTCTCCCTCGCCGACTTTGTAGCACGACGCCTGGGTCCCTCCAGCTTGCTGCCAATGTATCATTGCACTGCCTGCACACTCGATATGAATGCCATTGGGTGAATGTTTACAACAATAAATTGCACTTGTATTGCACCTAAAGCGTAACAAACATCTCGGGGCGCAGAATTACACGGGGAGAACAGGAGGGAGCAGAATTTTTTATTTATTTAAAGCTTTCGTGACTGCAGGGATTCATATTCTTGGTTCTTTCGGTAAAGTCACCACGTAGAAGAGCAACAATAAAATAATAAAAATATAAAACAATAAAATTCTTGCTGTGGTTTTCACACCTGATGACGATTGCTTGTGTTGCAGTCGAAACGTCGTGAGAATTGTATTGTTTTATATATTTTTATTATTTTATTGCTTCCCTTCTACGTGGTGGTGACTTTACCGAAAGGACCAAAGAATAGGAGGGAGCAGGTCGGACCGAGCAAGGGAAATAGAGAAAGGAAGCAATTAAGGGGGGCTGGCTGCAGCCATGCCTTGTTGATAGCGGCGGCGGCGACGATGGTTACTAGGGACGTTGTAACCATATCTTGAGCACCGGCCACGTGAGAGGCGTGGTGCTTGACGCGGCGACGCAGTGGCGCAGTGATTGCCACGGTGACGTGGTGATTGACGCTGCGGTGTGGCGGGGGCGCAGGTTTTCCACGGACCGGACTCGGACATTGAGTGGCTGCAACGTGACCTGGGCCTGTACGTGGTGGGCCTGTTCGACACGCACCCAGCGGCGCGCTCCCTCGGCCTTGCCAGAAACTCGCTCGCCCACCTCCTCATGCACTACTGCAGCCTGTCTACTGACAAGCAGTACCAGCTGGCTGACTGGCGCATCCGGTACGCACGCCGCACTTGTTCGAACCTCTGCATACGCGCGCGCATGCACGGGCTAACTTGTACACACGTACAAAAACAAAGGCAAAGATCCCCTGTATAGCCTCAACTAATTGTTGGGGAAAGTGCTGTTAACAGACACCTGTGAAGGCCAGCACGACACAGGAGGGGGTGGGTGGCCAGTACCATGCACGGCCGCCTTTGTCTCCCCAGTGGTGATGTTTACACACCGCTACACCAGGTACTCATTTGAGGCTGAGTCGAGCTAGTGGAGGCCCGGGACCAGTTCAGATAATTGTCACAGGTGTTGGCCGTGAGTAGAAATCGAACTCGTTTCACCAGGTTCATAGCACAGGGTGCTAGCCGCTACTCTACTGCTTACACATTCACACAAAAGGACAAAGATCCCCCGTGTCGCCTGAATAGACTGCTGAATCTAGTTGGCCAGGGTGACGAATTGAAGTCCCATCACTGGGTTCATAGAACAGTACATATGAAGCACTTTCACCCCCCCCCCTCCCCACTCAAGTTATCTTAGCGAGCCCCTATTAAGGCTGGCACAATGTTTGAGAGGGTAATGTGGTTAGCATCATGCCTGACCTCCTTTGTTTCCCCAGTGCTGATGTTCATATCTTATACTAGGTACTCATTTAGATAAATGCTGCGGTACATTAACATCT
Organism: Petromyzon marinus; assembly: GCF_048934315.1. Taxonomy (NCBI): domain Eukaryota; kingdom Metazoa; phylum Chordata; class Hyperoartia; order Petromyzontiformes; family Petromyzontidae; genus Petromyzon; species Petromyzon marinus. Next base: position 220,627 of record NW_027423268.1, read on the forward strand.
GCGTCTCATACACACTCGCATGCACACACTCACACACAAACACATACACACTCACAATTGCATACACACGCACACCAACGCTTGCACACATCCACGTATGCACGCACACACACACAGGCCTCTCCTGCCAGACATGCTGCACTATGCGCGTGCCGACACGCACTACCTGCTGTACGTGTACGACCGCGTCCGCGCCGACCTGCTCCCCAAGGCGCTGGGCCGACCCAACCTCCTGCAGCTTGTGTGGGACCAGAGCCGAACTGTGGCACTCAAGGTGAGTGGCGCGTGGGCAATGGCTGAGCCAGGATTTTCAGGTGGGAGGGGGGCAACCCCTCCAGCAATGAAAAAAGGTAGTGTTAGTAAGTAAGGACTTGTCCCTTGCTTTTATTTGACGCGTGTGCAGCGATGGCGCAGCCATCGATCGAGGGTCGAATTCGAACCGCGTTGTGTGATCGGCATCGCGCTCGCTGAAGGTGTTGATGCCTTCAGGGAAGTCGTGTCCTGTATACGCAACTGCGCCCAATTCTGTGAGTCACTTATAACTGCTTTGCCGTTACTTATTACCAATTATGGACTCGGACTATTGTCCTATCATCTCATCGAGTCCCTGACACGTAATAATATGCTACACAGTAGCAGTGAGGGTCGCAAAATGCCGATTTATTACCAATAAACCCCAATGATCCGATCTCAATTAGGGATTTCGATCGGATCATTGGGGGGGCACGTGCCACCCCACCCCCCATTGGCTCCACCAGTGAGCAAGTTGCAAGCCTATCTTTGTAAGCAAATCCACCACTCTCACTCTCGATCGGGAAAGTTTTCCCACCCCTCCAAAAATATTGTTTATTCCGTTAAAAGGCCTCGAGCAATAAACAAAGAATATATTTATCTTTTTAACTAGATCAACGAAGTGATATAGTTCATGGTGTAATGTGTGTAGACTATTGTCCTATCATCTCATAGAGTCCCTGGAACGTAATAATATGATACACAGTGGCAGTGGAGGGGGTCGCAAAATGCCGATTTATGTTCAATGTGGTGACTCGGGCCCGCCGTACCGTTTTAATGTTCATGCATCCTAATTAGTGCATTCGCGATAAAAATTCCCACTGGAAACATTGGTTACCGACTTTCAGAACTGGTAATTGATGCTGAAAACAATTGCCAGTTAACCGATGATCGTTTTAACAACCCTGGTAATTATTGCTGCCGCTGTCACTACTTGCGTGGTTCCATCTCCCTCTCTCTTCCTGTGTGCGTGTGTGTGTCTCAGCGCTACCACAAGCCGGTGTTCACCGAGGACTCCTACCTGGAGCTGCTGCACAAGCACAAGCAGCCACTGGATGTGCAGCAGTGCAGCGCCGCCCGGCTCCTGTACGCCTGGCGCAACCGCACGGCACGCGCCGAGGACGAGAGCACGGGGTAAGAGCGCCCGTGGCGCTGAAATAGCCGTGTACTGCACTGCATAGCATAGTGCAGCAAAGCACGGGACTTTCCGACAGCGTAGAATAACACAGCAAACAGAACAACACCACAGCGTTCAAAATATTTATCTTGATTTATCAGAATATTTATTTAGACTGGAGGAATCCGATGAGCTATGAACTCTTTATCACAGATGTCCAGAGTAGCGAAAAATGTATGAATATGAAGTATACAAGTACAAATTGCATAATTACATTAATTACTGTAGATTTTTTTACACTCAATGCACTCTAGGGCAAGGCAGCAAAACAACAACAAAAACGATCCAAGACCGCACCAAAACAACACACAGTCCCTCAATAAAATTGCACATTAAAATGGTAATATCGATACACGGGTGTTTTATAATATAGCACAGTAAAACACTGGGGTGTACAACGCAGCACTTTTTATTTACCTGATCGTGATCCTGAACCAGTTGTAGAAACTGCACGTTCCAGTGCCGTAGGTCAATGGTTGCGTAGTACGATTACTGTAGCTGTTGCGTTGTTGGGCTTGTACGGCCTGTGTGATTATTGTTATTGCTGCGACGTGCATAGTGCCCTGGCCTGACCGGTGTGTGTTGTGCTCCTACTGTCACAGATACGTCCTCCCAAACCACATGCTCATGAAGATTGCAGAGGAGATGCCTCGGTAAGCCGCGCACGGTGGTGGTGGGGCCGGTGGTGGCAGGGACAGTTGGGATGGTGGTGCGAGTGATACCCATGATGGTATTGACAGTGGTGGTAATATTCGCCCTCCAACAACAACGAAGGGCAGAGGAGCGATGCTCACAATAAAGAGCGAGTGCCGGGCGGCTAAAATGCAGCAAGTTGGCACAGTCGCGTGCACAGCTGGTGCATCTGCCCCAGTCATTGCAGTCAGTCAACCCATGGCACCTGGCTCTGTTCCGTGAGCTCCTGTTAGCGAGCCTTCGACACTGGACGTGGCTTCGGAGTGCACCTGGCCTGAGACAACCGCCGTGGTGATGTCACCGCCACTTATTGGCATATGGCGCCTGTTCTTGTTGTTGGTAATAGTGGTGGTGGCTGATGATTGTGCTGATAGTAGTGAGAGTGGTAGTGATAGTGTTGATGGTGGTGCCACTCATTATGTTTTGATGTGGATGGTGATCTGGATGCTGGTGATGATATGGTGATAGTATGATGGTGATGATGAAGGTTGCATTGTGGTAATAGCATTGGTTAGTATGATCCTGATAATGACCAGGCTATGTATACGTACGCCAGACAAGACAGGCTTTACGTACGTATGCCAGCCTGAACACAATATACATACGTACGCCAGGATGAACAGGCTATACATACTCATTGTTTTTTTCGGTAAAGTCACGTATGTAGAAATACAATAAATAATATAATTTTATTGTATTTCTACATACGTGACTTTACCGAAAAAACCAATGAGTAATTTTATGCAGTCACGAAAGCTTTAATACTTTATTAGGCTATACATACATAGACTTTCCTGAGCTGCCTATACGCACGTTCGCCAGAATGAACAATATACGTATGTACACCAGCATGAATAGGATATATGTACGCCATCTTGAACGGATATGCTTTTGCCAGTATCAACGGCTATATGCACCCTAGTCCACGCCATTGCTGTTTGATGCAAGACAGAGAGGGAGTGCTGGCTTGTTGTAACGTTGTGCTGTTTCTGTGAGATTGTGTTGTTGCTGTGACGTGGTTTTTGCCGTGATGTTGCATTGCTCTGGCGTTGTGTTGTGACGCGTGTCGCTGCTCTAACATGTTGACATCGTCGTTGCCGACGCAGGGAGCTGCAGGGCGTGCTCGCGTGCTGCAATCCGGTGCCGCCCCTCGTGAGGCAGAACGCCAATGAGCTGTGGCAGCTCGTCAAGCAGGCACGCCTCGTCCCGCTCATCAAGGTGAGCGCAGAAGCGGAGGCGGCTCGGTGGAGCAGCGAGGGGTTCATAATGGACGGCCAGGGTTGAGATACGGATGAAGGATAGATAAGGCAAGAGAGTCGGAGAACGAGAACAGAGACAAAAGAGAGTGGAAGACAGAGACTGAAAGTCATAGGGGGAGAGGGATAGCGAGTGGTCAGAGGCAGAATGTTCATAAATAAATATAATCAAACATTTAATATAATCTTGATTTGAAGCTTTCGTGACTGCAGGAATCCATACTCTTTGGTTCTTTCGGTAAAGCCACGTAGGTAGAAAAATATTAGATCACGACGTTTCGATCGCAACACAAGCAATCGTCATCAGGTGGTACAACCACACCAACTGCTGAAGACAGCAGTGGGACAACCACACCAACTGCTTGTGTTGCCATCGAAACGTCGTGATCTATTGTTTTTCTACCTATCTGACTTTACCGAAAGAACCAAAGAGTATGGATTTAATATAGGTGGTGACTGGGTGGCTCCTGGGGCCAATACTGGGTCAAACACAATGATCCGGCACTGCTTCAATAATATGTTTTAACTTGTGACACACTCCACATTATTCGCTCACTCGAAGCGAGAGAACGACTCAGAGGCGTGAGGAGGAACCACAGACGAGCAGGAAAGGCTACCAGGAGGTGAGCCTGTGCCAAATTTCCCCCCAAGCTTTGTGGTCGTCTTTATATGAAGGTGTTATCAACCAATTAATGAGTGTTTACATATGGGAGGGAACCGGAGTTCCTGGAGAAAACCCACCCATGCGAGGAGGCAACAGTCGATCCCATACAGAACGAATAGATGAAGTCAACCTTTGCCTTACCCCCTTCTGGCAGGCCATGCTATGACACCTGAAAAGCAACGGGAAGGGAGTTTAACACCATTTGTGTGATCCACCCACCCTTGTTGCCTCCATAGTGCTGGGTTACAGGACTTCGCCACCAACACCACCCGGCTAAGATCCTAGGTTTTGGATCTTGGGAGTTTCAGCCACCCGTGGTTAAACGACGTTCACAAATGTAGCGAGTTGATGGTCACAACCAGGCACAAGTGACTGCAAAAGTAATGACTCGTTGCAGTAAAGGTTGCGTTTGTTTAATAATCTTTGCTGCTGTTCCCGCAGAGCGAAACGCCCATCAAGGCTCCATCGAGAACATTCATCACCCGGACAGAGGTGACCAGAGACCAAAACTCATCACACAAATGCCCTCTTTACTTGCGATTATAAACTCTACATCTCCTTTTCTCATCCGGCACAGAACTCTCATTTGTGGTTCTTTTTTTAAATTCCACGTCCCCAAACCGTCGTGACAATGAGGAGCTCAGTTCATGTCCGTCCTTAGAGTGTGAATAATGTTCCGATTGTTGTGTGGGTTGACACCCCTGTGTGATTTTGTTGGTTCATGGCCTGACCCTGACAGTACAATCTAGATGTTTCAATCCCCCAATGGTGACATTAATGGTATCATTTGTATGCCCACCCTAGTGTGGCACTGATTGTTCAATCAATTTTCTTCTGTATTTTGACAGCGATTGGAAAACCCTCTCTTCTGTCCTCACGATGGCTTATCATTGGACGACAGGCAGCCAATCACAAGGCACGGTACTGAAGGTAGCTCACACTTAGTTGTGCTGGTTATATCGGCAAAGCTCATGATATGGATTATATTTTTTTATTCGTGACAGTGATGAGTACACATAGCCTGTCACGAGTAGATTTCATTATATTGACATGAAAAAATACTGTGCTGTTTTTTAATTTCACACTCATAATTTGAGTAGTAATCATACAAATAATTGCCATGTTCTGTGTACAAATTAAACATAATTTAGTGAAATAAATAACAAATAATGCCCTGACTGCATTTACAGTGGGGCACAAGCAAAAATAACAAAATACTTTTCATAATAGGTGATGTTTTAAGCAATGACCCTTCTTTGGCTGCTGCGTGTATGTGCGTATTATGTATTTCACTATCTTTGTGTCTATGTCTGTGTTCAATTGCGTGCATTTCCATTCATATGTGTGTGTATTCATTCCTGTGTCTCTGCTAACGTGTCTTTATTTGCCTGTCTGCATGCGTATGTCTTGTGTGTCAGCGGTTGCAACAGGTGTGTGGCCGTGTATATTATTGCGCGTGTGTGGGTGTGTGTGTTCACGTGTGTATTGTTCAGTCTGTATCTCTGTGCATCTTCTGTGCTAGTGTATGTCTGTATTTCACTAGAGAACGGTTGTGCAGTGGTAGTGTGTAGTGGCACGTTCCTGATGGCCTAAGTTCCATTCCCGGTCACGACGAACAGCAGTAGTTTAGCTGGTTAGCGTGCTGCACTATTAACCTGGCGACCCAAGTTCGATTGCTGCTCATGGCCAACACCGGTGACGAATATCTAAACCGGTCCTGGGGCTCCCTTAGATTAATTCAGCCTTAAATGAGTACTCAGTGCGTGTAAAGCATCAGCACTGGGGAGACAAAGGTGGCTGGGTGTAGTGTTGGTCCTTCCATCCCCTTCGTGTTCTGTGCTGACCTTCGTAGATGCTCGCTAACAGCACTTGCCCTAAAAGTCTTTTCAAGGCTATAATGAGGATCTTTGACTTTTGTCTTTGTGTGGTGCAGTGGAGGGAGCACGGAGGGCGGTGCCTGCCACGAGCCCGGTCCTCACCCTGTTTGACGTGAGCCCAACATCCTCACACGACGACAACCAACCCATGTCTCATCTCCCACACCGCTGGCGAAAGCACTGTGTGTGTGATCTCGTGTGCTGTAGCTTTCTGTACCGTGCTGTGTTTGCTGTGTTAGCCATCATGTGCTGGGGCGTTCTGTGCGTTCTCTTGTGTGCTGTCGCATTCTGAGCTGTGCTGAAATTGCTGTCATGTTGCTGTAGTGCGCTGCGATGTGCTGTAGCGCTCTGCGCTCTGCTGTGGTGTGCAGGACAGCGAAGAGCAGCAGAACAAGGCTCTCACTGCTCAGAGCTCCACGTCCCAGATGAAGGCAGCGCGTGTCCTGCAGACGTTCGTCAACCCCTTTGGCATGGTGAGACATGGGGAGACAGGGACATGTGGAGGCACAGGGGTAGTTGAGTGCCAAGGAGATACATGGACTTTGAGACACGGGAATTACAAGGACACCAAGACAATGCAGCGATACAAGCGACTTAGGGACGTGGGGAACACACAGGAGGCATGGTAAATGAGAGACAGATAGGAGGCATAGAGACACAATATTAGCACAGGGTCACACGTAACACGGGGTCACTTAGAATTTGGATAAAACGGTCTTCATTGACGCAGAAATCCTGGAAACATGAAGACGTGGGGACTTGAAGTGGTTGAAAATAAAAAGAGGACATGCACAGGGTCGTGTGTTTGTTTCCTTGCGCGTGTGTCCTAGTTCGCTTGTGCATCTGTTCATGTGCTTGTGCTTGCAGTATCTACCATCCAGTGACGGGAAATCTCTGCCATTTCAAGAAAAGAAATTGGATCCTAACTCAAAAGTGTTTGAGGTAATACGTGATTGTTGTGTGCTAACATCTTGCTCACATCATCATCTCCATCATCATTATCTCCATTATTCCATTTCACAAACCACTTGTGCGGATGGGTGCTGAGTGAGGAATTTTAGTGGTTTGGTGATTAATGTGGTTATTTGAGTGCATGTTTGAGCAGATGAGTGGGTGAATGAATGGTTGAGTGAGTGCTTGGGTAGGTGAGAGAGTGTAGTTGAGTGCATGAGTGGTTGGATCGTTGAACGAGTACCTGAGTGGCTGAGTAAGTGAATGAGTGTTTAAGTAGTTGACTGAGTGAGTGATGAGAACCCGTTGAGTGCTATCTCATCCGTCTCTAGATCTGTAGTCGCTGGAAACTGATGAAAGCGCCAGAGAAACCAAAGAAAAGCTCTGCACAGCCTGCAAAAGCCAAACACGGTGAAGGCACACACACACACACCATGAACACAGAGACATGCACTAATCCAGCAGTCGCAAACACTTGCACGTGCATGTGCACACACACACATGCAGACAAGTACAGAAGTCGAGGCGTGGCTCACACACACACACACGCCAAAAACAAAAATCGTATCACCTTTAACAGACTTGGGGCAAGTGCTATTAGCAAGCGTCTCTGAAGATCCAGGATTACACGAGGGGTGGGTAGTCAACACCAGGCTCGGCTGCCTTTGTTTCCCCAGCACTGATGATTACACATTGTGCCCGGTACTCATTTAAGGCTCCGTCGACCTCGGGGAGGCCCAGGACTTGATCAAATATTTGCCATTGCTGTTGATCGCAAGCGGGAATTGAAATCAGGTGACTGGGTTTGCAGTGCATTAACCAGCACACTACTGCACGCACGCGCCATGAGTGACGGATCCCCGTGTCTGCAGCTAAGAAGAAGATGAAGGTGGAGCTCCCTCAAGAGGAGCCGGTCGCCGTACCGACTGTGCGAGAGCACAATTATCTGAACCGGTCCTGGGCCTCCCCTAGTTTGACTCGGCCTCAATTGAGTACCTGGTGCGATGTTTAAAAACATTGCCGCTTGGGAGACAAAGGCGGCCGGGCGTGGTGCTGGCCACCCAACCCCTCGTGTGCCGTTTCGGCCTTCATAGGTGCTCTCTAACAGCACTTGTCCCAACAGTCTGTTAAAGCTCTACGGGGGATCTGTGTTTGTTGTCTGGGTGCGTGCCAGCATGTGTGTGTGACGTGTGTGGTCGTATAATATCGAGTTGTGATGTGCGGTTGGTTTGTTGGGTTGTGCCGTCTGTGTGCTTTCGTCTCGCTCGACCGCCTATCTGCCTCTTCTACTCTTGTTTGTCCGCCCACCGTTGAGCGGCTATTCCTGTGCGTGGCCCCGTAGCATCACTCATACCGTTCCTTCCTGGGCATCACCTGCCTCATGCAAATCTCGACGCGCGAAGAGGACTTCATTATCGACACACTGATGCTGCGCGACGACCTGCACATCCTCAACGAGGCCTTCACCAACCCCAAAATTGTCAAGGTGAGAGGCACGCGTGCACGTAGACATGCATAAACAAAATAATCGAGTGAGACAGCAAAACAAGGAGAGAGACATCCCTCTCCCTCGCCGACTTTGTAGCACGACGCCTGGGTCCCTCCAGCTTGCTGCCAATGTATCATTGCACTGCCTGCACACTCGATATGAATGCCATTGGGTGAATGTTTACAACAATACATTGCACTTGTATTGCACCTAAAGCGTAACAAACATCTCGGGGCGCAGAATTACACGGGGAGAACAGGAGGGAGCAGAATTTTTTTATTTTATTTAAAGCTTTCGTGACTGCGGGGATTCATATTCTTGGTTCTTTCGGTAAAGTCACCACGTAGAAGGGCAACAATAAAATAATACAAATATAAAACAATAAAATGATTGCTGTGGTTTTCACACCTGATGATGATTGCTTGTGTTACAGTCGAAACGTCGTGAGAATTTTATTGTTTTATATTTTTATTTTTTTATTGCTTCCCTTCTACGTGGTGGTGACTTTACCGAAAGGACCAAAGAATAGGATTGAGCAGGTCGGAGCGAGCAAGGGAAATAGAGAAAGGAAGCAATTAAGGGGGGCTGGCTGCAGCCATGCCTTGTTGACAGCGGCGGCGACGATGGTTACTAGGGACGTTGTAACCATATCTTGAGCACCGGCCACGTGAGAGGCGTGGTGCTTGACGCGGCGACGCAGTGGCGCAGTGATTGCCACGGTGACGTGGTGATTGACGCTGCGGTGTGGCGGGGGCGCAGGTTTTCCACGGAGCGGACTCGGACATTGAGTGGCTGCAACGTGACCTGGGCCTGTACGTGGTGGGCCTGTTCGACACGCACCCAGCGGCGCGCTCCCTCGGCCTCGCCAGAAACTCACTCGCCCACCTCCTCATGCACTACTGCAGCCTGTCTACCGACAAGCAGTACCAGCTGGCTGACTGGCGCATCCGGTACGCACGCCGCACTTGCTCGAACCTCTGCATACGCGCGCGCATGCACGGGCTAACTTGTACACACGTACAAAAACAAAGGCAAAGATCCCCTGTATAGCCTCAACTAATTGTTGGGGAAAGTGCTGTGAAGGAGGGGGTGGGTGGCCAGTACCATGCACGGCCGCCTTTGTCTCCCCAGTGGTTATGTTTACACACCGCTACACCAGGTACTCATTTGAGGCTGAGTCGAGCTAGTGGAGGGCCGGGACCGGTTCAGATAATTGTCACAGGTGTTGGCCGTGAGTAGAAATCGAACTCGTTTCACCAGGTTCATAGCACAGGGTGCTAGCCGCTACTCTACTGCTTACACATTCACACACAAGGACAAAGATCCCCCGTGTCGCCTGAATAGACTGCTGAATCTAGTTGGCCAGGGTGAGGAATTGAAGTCCCATCACTGGGTTCGTAGAACAGTACATATGAAGCACTTTCACCCCCCCCTCCCCACTCAAGTTATCTTAGCGAGCCCCTATTAAGGCTGGCACAATGTTTGAGAGGGTAATGTGGTTAGCATCATGCCTGACCTCCTTTGCTTCCCCAGTGCTGATGTTCATATCTTATACTAGGTACTCATTTAAGGCCCAGTCAGTCTTGGGGGAGGTCCAATACTGGTTTTTATATCACTCCCAAATGATGTTATCCTTCACCGGAAATGAAACATGGGTCAACAGATAAATGTTGCGGTACATTAACATCTGCGTCTCATACACACTCGTATGCACACACTCACACACAAACACATACACACTCACAATTGCATACACACGCACACCAACACTTGCACACATCCACGTATGCACGCACACACACAGGCCTCTCCTGCCAGACATGCTGCACTATGCGCGTGCCGACACGCACTACCTGCTGTACGTGTACGACCGCGTCCACGCCGACCTGCTCACCAAGGCGCTGGGCCGACCCAACCTCCTGCAGCTTGTGTGGGACCAGAGCCGAACTGTGGCACTCAAGGTGAGTGGCGCGTGGGCAATGGCTGAGCCAGGATTTTCAGGTGGAGGGGGGCAACCCCTCCAGCAATGAAAAAAGATAGTGTTAGTAAGTAAGGACTTGTTCCTTGGTTTTTATTTGACGCGTAGTGCGGCGATGGCGCAGCCATCGATCGAGGGTCGAGTTCGAACCGCGTTGTGTGATCGGCATTGCGCTCGCTGAAGGTGTTGATGCCTTCAGGGAAGTCGTGTCCTGTATACGCGACTGTGCACAATTCTGTGAGTCACTTATAACTGCTTTGCCGTTACTTATTGCCAATTATGGACTCCGACTATTGTCCTATCATCTCATCGAGTCCCTGGCACGTAATAATATGCTACACAGTGGCAGTGGGGGTCGCAAAATGCCGATTTATTACCAATAAACCCCAATGATCCGATCTAAATTAGGGATTTCGATCGGATCATTGGGGGGGCACGTGACACCCCACCCCCCACTGGCTCCACCAGTGAGCAAGTTACAAGCCTATCTTTGTAAGCAAATCCACCACTCTCACTCTTGATCGGGAAAGTTTTCCCACCCCTCCAAAAATATTGTTTATTCCCTTAAAAGGCCTCGAGCAATAATCAAAGAATATATTTATCTTTTTAACTAGATCAACGAAGTGATATGGTTCATGGTGTAATGTGTGTAGACTATTGTCCTATCATCTCATAGAGTCCCTGGAACGTAATAATATGCTACACAGTGGCAGTGGAGGGGGTCTCAAAATGCCGATTTATGTTCAATGTGGTGACTCGGGCCCGCCGTACCGTTTTAATGTTCATGCATCCTAATTAGTGCATTCGCGATAAAAATTCCCACTGGAAACATTGGTTACCGACTTTCAGAACTGGTAATTGATGCTGAAAACAATTGCCAGTTAACCGATGATCGTTTTAACAACCCTGGTAATTATTGCTGCCGCTGTCACTACTTGCGTGGTTCCATCTCCCTCTCTCTCCCTGTGTGCGTGTGTGTGTGTCTCAGTGCTACCACAAGCCGGTGTTCACCGAAGACTCCTACCTGGAGCTGCTGCACAAGCACAAGCAGCCACTGGATGTGCAGCAGAGCAGCGCCGCCCGGCTCCTGTACGCCTGGCGCGACCGCACGGCACGCACCGAGGACGAGAGCACGGGGTGAGAGCGCCCGCGGCGCTGAAATAGCCGTGTACTGCACTGCATAGCATAGTGCAGCAAAGCACGGGACTTTCCGACAGCGTAGAATAACACAGCAAAGGGAACAACACCACAGCGTTCAAAATATTTATCTTGATTTAACAGAATATTTATTTAAACTGGAGGAATCCGATGAGCTATGAACTCTTTATCACAGATGTCCAGAGTAGCGAAAAATGTATGAATATAAAGCATATAAGTACAAATTGCATAATTACATTAATTACTGTAGATTTTTTAACACTCAATGCACTCTAGTGCATGGCAGCAAAACAACAACAAAAACGATCCAAGACCGCACCAAAACAACACACAGTCCAAATTTTTATTTAAAACTTTCGTGACTGCAGTAATTCATATTCTTTGCTCTTTTGGTAAAGTCACATTGAAGGGAAACAATAAATAATAAAATATATATAAAACAATAAAAATTATCACGATGTTTCGACCATAACACATTAAAATGGAAATATCGATACACGGGTGTTTTATAATATAGCACAGTAAAACACTGGGGTGTACGACGCAGCACTTTTTAATTTACCTGATCGCGATCCTGAACCAGTTGTAGAAACTGCACATTCCAGTGCCGTAGGTCAATGGTTGCGTAGTACGATTACTGTAGCTGTTGCGTTGTTGGGCTTGTACGGCCTGTGTGATTATTGTTATTGCTGCGACGTGCATAGTGCCCTGGCCTGACCGGTGTGTGTTGTGCTCCTGCTGTCACAGATACGTCCTCCCAAACCACATGCTCATGAAGATCGCAGAGGAGATGCCTCGGTAAGCCGCGCACGGTGGTGGTGGGGCCGGTGGTGGCAGGGACAGTTGGGATTGTGGTGCGAGTGATACCCATGATGGTATTGACAGTGGTGGTAATATTCGCCCTCCAATAACAACGAAGGGCAGAGGAGCGATGCTCACAATACAGAGCGGAGTGCCGGGCGGCTAAAATGCAGCAAGTTGGCACAGTCGCGTGCACAGCTGGTGCATCTGCCCCAGTCATTGCAGTCAGTCAACCCATGGCACCTGGCTCTGTTCCGTGAGCTCCTGTTAGCGAGCCTTCGACACTGCACGTGGCTTCGGAGTGCACCTGGTCTGGGACAACCGCCGTGGTGATGTCACCACCACTTATTGGCATATGGCGCCTGTTCTTGTTGTTGGTAATAGTGGTGGTGGCTTATGATTGTGCTGGTAGTGAGAGTGGTAGTAATAGTGTTGATGGTGGTGCCACTCATAATGTTTTGATATGGATGGTGATCTGGATGCTGGTGATGATATGGATATGGTGATAATATGATGGTGATGATGAAGGTTGCATTGTGGTAATAGCATTGGTTAGTATGATTCTGATAATGACCAGGCTATATATACGTGCGCCAGACAAGACAGGCTTTACGTACGTATCCCAGCCTGAACACAATATACATACGTACGCCAGGATGAACAGGCTATACATACATAGAGTAACCTGAGCTGCCTATATGCACGTACGCCAGAATGAACAATATGCGTATGTACACCAGCATGAATAGGATATATGTACGCCATCTTGAACGGATATGCTTTTGCCAGTATCAACGGTTATATGCACCCTAGTCCACGCCATTGCTGTTTGATGCAAGACAGAGAGGGAGTGCTGGCTTGTTGTAACGTTGTGCTGTTTCTGTGAGATTGTGTTGTTGCTGTGACGTGGTTTTGCCGTGATGTTGCATTGCTCTGGCGCTGTGTTGTGACGTGTGTCGCTGCTCTAACATGTTGACATCGTCGTTGCCGACGCAGGGAGCTGCAGGGCGTGCTCGCGTGCTGCAATCCGGTGCCGCCCCTCGTGAGGCAGAACGCCAATGAGCTGTGGCAGCTCGTCAAGCAGGCACGCCTCGTCCCGCTCATCAAGGTGAGCGCAGAAGCGGAGGCGGCTCGGTGGAGCAGCGAGGGGTTCATAATGGACGGCCAGGGTTGAGATACGGATGAAGGATAGATAGGGCAAGAGAGTCGGAGAACGAGAACAGAGACAAAAGAGAGTGGGAGACAGAGACTGAAAGTCATAGGGGGAGAGGGATAGCGAGTGGTCAGAGGCAGAATGTTCATATATAAATATAATCAAACATTTAATATAATCTTGATTTGAAGCTTTCGTGACTGCAGGAATCCATACTCTTTTGGTTCTTTCGGTAAAGTCACGTAGGTAGAAAAATAATAGATCACGACGTTTCGATCGCAACACAAGTAATTGTCATCAGGTGGGACAACCACACCAACTGCTGAAGACAGCAGTGGGACAACCTCACCAACTGCTGTCTTCAGCAGTTGGTGTGGTTCTCCCACCTGATGACGATTGCTTGTGTTGCGATCGAAACGTCGTGATCTATTGTTTTTCTACCTACCTGACTTTACCGAAAGAACCAAAGAGTATGGATTTAATATAGGTGGTGACTGGATGGCTCCTGGGGCCAATACTGGGTCAAACACATTGATCCTGCACTGCTTCAATAATATTTTTTTTACTTGTGACACACTGCACATTATTCGCTCACTCGAAGCGAGAGAACGACTCAGAGGCGTGAGGAGGAACCACAGACGAGCGGGAAAGGCTACCAGGCGGTGAGCCCGTGCCAAATTTCCCCCCAAGCTTTGTGGTCGTCTATATATGAAGGTGTTATAAACCAATTAATGAGTGTTTACATATGGAAGGGAACCGGGGTTCCTGGAGAAAACCCAACAGTCGATCCCATACAGAACGAACAGATGAAGTCAACCTTTGCTGTACCCCCTTCTGGCAGGCCATGCTATGACACTTGAAAAGCAACGGGAAGGGAGTTTAACAACATTTGTGTGATCCACCCACCCTTGTTGCCTCCATAGCGCTGGGTTACAGGACTTCGCCACCAACACCACCCGGCTAAGATCCTAGGTTTTGGATCTTGGGAGTTTCAGCCACCCGTGGTTAAACGACGTTCACAAATGTAGCGAATTGATGGTCACAACCAGGCACAAGTGACTGCAAAAATAATGACTCGTTGCAGTAAATGTTGCGTTTGTTTAATAATCTTTGCTGCTGTTCCCGCAGAGCGAAACGCCCATCAAGGCTCCATCGAGAACATTCATCACCCGGACAGAGGTGACCAGAGACCAAAACTCATCACACAAATGCCCTCTTTACTTGCGATTATAAACTCTACATCTCATTTTCTCATCCGGCACAGAACTCTCATTTGTGGTTCTTTTTTTTAATTCCACGTCCCCAAACCGTCGTGACAATGAGGAGCTCAGTTCATGTCCATCCTTAGTGTGAATAATGTTCCAATTGTTGTGTAGGTTGACACCCCTGTGTGATTTTGTTGGTTCATGGCCTGACCCTGAAAGTACAATCTAGATGTTTCAATCCCTCAAAGGTGACATTAATGGTATCATTTGTATGCCCACCCTAGTGTGGCACTGATTGTTCAATCAATTTTCTTCTGTGTTTTGACAGCGATTGGAAAATCCTCTCTTCTGTCCTCATGATGGCTTATCATTGGACGATAGGCAGCCAATCACAAGGCACGGTACTGAAGGTAGCTCACACTTATTTGTGCTGGTTATATCGGCAAAGCTCATGATATGGATTATATATTTTTTATTTGTGACAGTGATGAGTACACCTAGCCTGTCACGAGTAGATTTCATTTTATTGACATGAAAAATACTGTGCTGTTTTTTTTAATATCATACTCATAATTTGAGTAGTAATCATACGAATAATTGCCATGTTCTGTGTACAAATTAAACATAATTTAGTGAAATAAATAACAAATAATGTCCTGACTGCATTTACAGTGGGGCACAAGCAAAAATAACAAAATACTTTTCAGTAACATTGTCCTAAAAGTAAAACTTACATAATAGGTGATTTTTAAGCAATGACCCTTCTTTGGCTGCTGCTTGTATGTGCGTATTATTTCTGTGACTATCTTTGTGTCTATGTGTTCAATTGCGTGCATTTCCATTCATGTGTGTGTATTCATTCCTGTATCTCTGTTAACGTGTCTTTATTTGCCTGTCTGCATGCGTATGTCTTGTGTGTCAGCAGTTGCAACAGGTGTGTGGCCGTGTATATTATTGCGTGTGTGGGTGTGTGTGTTCACGTATGTATTCTTCAGTCTGTATCTCTGTGCATCTTCTGTGCTAGCGTATGTCTGTATGTCACTAGAGAGCGGTTGTGCAGTGGTAGTGTGTAGTGGCACGATCCTGATGGCCTAAGTTCCATTCCCGGTCACGACGAACAGCAGTAGTTTAGCTGGTTAGCGTGCTGCACTATTAACCTGGCGACCCAAGTTCGATTGCTGCTTATGGCCAACACCGGTGACGAATATCTAAACCGGTCCTGGGGCTCCCTTAGATTAATTCAGCCTTAAATGAGTACTCAGTGCGTGTAAAGCATCAGCACTGGGGAGACAAAGGTGGCTGGGTGTAGTGTTGGTCCTCCCATCCCCTTCGTGTTCTGTGCTGACCTTCGTAGACGCTCACTAACAGCACTTGCCCTAAAAGTCTTTTCAAGGCTATATTGAGGATCTTTGACTTTTGTCTTTGTGTGGTGCAGTGGAGGGAGCACGGAGGGCGGTGCCTGCCACGCGCCCGGTCCTCACCCTGTTTGACGTGAGCCCAACATCCTCACACGACCACAACCAACCCATGTCTCATCTCCCACACCGCTGGCGAAAGCACTGTGTGTGATCTCGTGTGCTGTAGCTTTCTGTACCGTGCTGTGTTTGCTGTGTTAGCCATCATGTGCTGGGGCGTTCTGTGCGTTCTCTTGTGTGCTGTCGCATTCTGAGCTGTGCTGAAATTGCTGTCATGTTGCTGGAGACACAATATTAGCACAGGGTCACACGTGACACGGGGTCACTTAGGATTTGGATAAAACGGTTTTCATTGACACACAAATCCTGGAAACATGAAACGTGGGGACTTGAAGTGGTTGTAAATAAAAAGTTCGCTTGTGCATCTGTTCATGTGCTTGTGCTTGCAGTATCTACCATCCAGTGACGGGAAATCTCTGCCATTTCAAGAAAAGAAATTGGATCCTAACTCAAAAGTGTTTGAGGTAACACGTGATTGTTGTGTGCCTACATCTTGCTCACATCATCATCTCCATCATCATCATCATCTCCATCATTCCATTTCACAAACCACTTGTGCGGATGGGTGCTGAGTGAGGAATTTTAGTGGTTTGGTGATTAATGTGGTTATTTGAGTGCATGTTTGAGCAGATGAGTGGGTGAATGAATGGTTGAGTGAGTGCTTGGGTAGGTGAGAGAGTGTAGTTGAGTGCATGAGTGGTTGAATCGTTGAACGAGTACCTGAGTGGCTGAATAAGTGAATGAGTGTTTAAGTAGTTGACTGAGTGAGTGATAAGAACCCGTTGAGTGCTATCTCATCCGTCTCTGTAGATCTGTAGTCGCTGGAAACTGATGAAAACGCCAGAGAAACCAAAGAAGAGCTCTGCACAGCCTGCAAAAGCCAAACACGGTGAAGGCACACACACACACCATGAACACAGAGACATGCACTAATCCAGCAGTCGCAAACACTTGCACGTGCATGTGCACACACACACATGCAGACACGTACAGAAGTCGAGGCGTGGCTCACAAACACACGACAAAAACAAAAATCGCATCACCTTTAACAGACTTGGGGCAAGTGCTGTTAGCAAGCGTCTCTGAAGATCCAGGATTACACGAGGGGTGGGTAGTCAACACCAGGCTCGGCTGCCTTTGTTTCCCCAGCACTGATGATTACACATCGTGCCCGGTACTCATTTAAGGCTCCGTCGACCTCGGGGAGGCCCAGGACTTTATCAAATATTTGCCATTGCTGTTGATCACAAGCGGGAATTGAAATCAGGTCACTGGGTTTGCAGTGCATTAACCAGCACACTACTGCACGCACGCGCCATGAGTGACGGATCCCCGTGTCTGCAGCGGAGAAGAAGATGAAGGTGGAGCGCCCTCAAGAGGAGCCGGTCGCCGTACCGACTGTGCGAGAGCACAATTATCTGAACCGGTCCTGGGCCTCCCCTAGTTTGACTCGGCCTCAATTGAGTACCTGGTGCGATGTTTAAAAACATTGCCGCTTGGGAGACAAAGGCGGCCGGGCGTGGTGCTGACCACCCAACCCCTCGTGTGCCGTTTCGGCCTTCATAGGTGCTCTCTAACAGCACTTGTCCCAACAGTCTGTTAAAGCTCTACGGGGGATCTGTGTTTGTTGTCTGGGTGCGTGCCAGCATGTGTGTGTGACGTGTGTGGTCGTATAATATCGAGTTGTGATATGCGGTTGGTTTGTTGGGTTGTGCCGTCTGTGTGCTTTCGTCCCGCTCGACCGCCTATCTGCCTCTTCTACTCTTGTTTGTCCGCCCACCGTTGAGCGGCTATTCCTGTGCGTGGCCCCGTAGCATCACTCATACCGTTCCTTCCTGGGCATCACCTGCCTCATGCAAATCTCGACGCGCGAAGAGGACTTCATTATCGACACACTGATGCTGCGCGACGACCTGCACATCCTCAACGAGGCCTTCACCAACCCCAACATTGTCAAGGTGAGAGGCACGCGTGCACGTAGACATGCATAAACAAAATAATCGAGTGAGACAGCAAAACAAGGAGAGAGACATCCCTCTCCCTCGCCGACTTTTTAGCACGACGCCTGGGTCCCTCCAGCTTGCTGCCAATGTATCATTGCACTGCCTGCACACTCGATATGAATGCCATTGGGTGAATGTTTACAACAATAAATTGCACTTGTATTGCACCTAAAGCGTAACAAACATCTCGGGGCGCAGAATTACACGGGGAGAACAGGAGGGAGCAGAATTTTTATTTTTATTTAAAGCTTTCGTGACTGCAGGGATTGATATTCTTGGTTCTTTCGGTAAAGTCACGTAGAAGGGCAACAATAAAATAATAAAAATATAAAACAATAAATTTCTTGCTGTGGTTTTCACACCTGATGATGATTGCTTGTGTTGCAGTCGAAACGCCGACTGTGCGAGAGCACAATTATCTGAACCGGTCCTGGGCCTCCCCTAGTTTGACTCGGCCTCAATTGAGTACCTGGTGCGATGTTTAAAAACATTGCCGCTTGGGAGACAAAGGCGGCCGGGCGTGGTGCTGGCCACCCAACCCCTCGTGTGCCGTTTCGGCCTTCATAGGTGCTCTCTAACAGCACTTGCCCCAACAGTCTGTTAAAGCTCTACGGGGGATCTGTGTTTGTTGTCTGGGTGCGTGCCAGCATGTGTGTGTGACGTGTGTGGTCGTATAATATCGAGTTGTGATGTGCGGTTGGTTTGTTGGGTTGTGCCGTCTGTGTGCTTTCGTCCCGCTCGACCGCCTATCTGCCTCTTCTACTCTTGTTTGTCCGCCCACCGTTGAGCGGCTATTCCTGTGCGTGGCCCCGTAGCATCACTCATACCGTTCCTTCCTGGGCATCACCTGCCTCATGCAAATCTCGACGCGCGAAGAGGACTTCATTATCGACACACTGATGCTGCGCGACGACCTGCACATCCTCAACGAGGCCTTCACCAACCCCAACATTGTCAAGGTGAGAGGCACGCGTGCACGTAGACATGCATAAACAAAATAATCGAGTGAGACAGCAAAACAAGGAGAGAGACATCCCTCTCCCTCGCCGACTTTGTAGCACGACGCCTGGGTCCCTCCAGCTTGCTGCCAATGTATCATTGCACTGCCTGCACACTCGATATGAATGCCATTGGGTGAATGTTTACAACAATAAATTGCACTTGTATTGCACCTAAAGCGTAACAAACATCTCGGGGCGCAGAATTACACGGGGAGAACAGGAGGGAGCAGAATTTTTATTTTTATTTAAAGCTTTCGTGACTGCAGGGATTGATATTCTTGGTTCTTTCGGTAAAGTCACGTAGAAGGGCAACAATTAAATAATAAAAATATAAAACAATAAATTTCTTGCTGTGGTTTTCACACCTGATGATGATTGCTTCTGTTGCAGTCGAAACGTCGTGATAATTTAATTGTTTTATATTTTTATTATTTTATTGCTTCCCTTCTACGTGGTGGTGACTTTACCGAAAGGACCAAAGAATAGGAGGGCGCAGGTCGGACCGAGCAAGGGAAATAGAGAAAGGAAGCAATTAAGGGGGGCTGGCTGCAGCCATGCCTTGTTGACAGCGGCGGCGACGATGGTTACTTGGGACGTTGTAACCATATCTTGAGCACCGGCCACGTGAGAGGCGTGGTGCTTGACGCGGCAACGCAGTGGCGCAGTGATTGCCACGGTGACGTGGTGATTGACGCTGCGGTGTGGCGGGGGCGCAGGTTTTCCACGGAGCGGACTCGGACATTGAGTGGCTGCAACGTGACCTGGGCCTGTACGTGGTGGGCCTGTTCGACACGCATCCAGCGGCGCGCTCCCTCGGCCTCGCCAGAAACTCGCTCGCCCACCTCCTCATGCACTACTGCAGCCTGTCTACCGACAAGCAGTACCAGCTGGCTGACTGGCGCATCCGGTACGCACGCCGCACTTGCTCGAACCTCTGCATACGCGCGCGCATGCACGGGCTAACTTGTACACACGTACAAAAACAAAGGCAAAGATCCCCTGTATAGCCTCAACTAATTGTTGGGGAAAGTGCTGTGAAGGAGGGGGTGGGTGGCCAGTAGCATGCACGGCCGCCTTTGTCTCCCCAGTGGTGATGTTTACACACCGCTACACCAGGTACTCATTTGAGGCTGAGTCGAGCTAGTGGAGGGCCGGGACCGGTTCAGATAATTGTCACAGGTGTTGGCCGTGAGTAGAAATCGAACTCGTTTCACCAGGTTCATAGCACAGGGTGCTAGCCGATACTCTACTGCTTACACATTCACACACAAGGACAAAGATCCCCCGTGTCGCCTGAATAGACTGCTGAATCTAGTTGGCCAGGGTGAGGAATTGAAGTCCCATCACTGGGTTCATAGAACAGTACATATGAAGCACTTTCACCCCCCCCCCCTCCTCAAGTTATCTAAGCGAGCCCCTATTAAGGCTGTCACAATGTTTGAGAGGGTAATGTGGTAAGCATCATGCCTGACCTCCTTTGTTTCCCCAGTGCTGATGTTCATATCTTATACTAGGTACTCATTTAAGGCCCAGTCAGTCTTGGGGGAGATCCAATACTGGTTACTATATCACTCCCAAATGATGTTAGCCTTCACCGGAAATGAAACATGGGTCAACAGATAAATGTTGCGGTACTTTAATATCTGCGTCTCATACACACTCGCATGCACACACTCACACACAAACACATACACACTCACAATTGCATACACACGCACACAAACACTTGCACACTTCCACGTATGCACGCCACACACACACAGGCCTCTCCTGCCAGACATGCTGCACTATGCGCGTGCCGACACGCACTACCTGCTGTACGTGTACGACCGCGTCCGCGCCGACCTGCTCACCAAGGCGCTGGGCCGACCCAACCTCCTGCAGCTTGTGGTGGGACCAGAGCCGAACTGTGGCCCTCAAGGTGAGTGGCGCGTGGGCAATGGCTGAGCCAGGATTTTCAGGTGGGGGGGGGGGGGCAACCCCTCCAGCAATGAAAAAAGTTAGTGTTAGTAAGTAAGGACTTGTCCTTTGGTCTTTATTTGACGCGTGTGCGGCGATGGCGCAGCCATCGATCGAGGGTCGAGTTCGAACCGCGTTGTGTGATCGGCATTGCGCTCGCTGAAGGTGTTGATGCCTTCAGGGAAGTCGTGTCCTGTATACGCAACTGCGCACAATTCTGTGAGTCACTTATAACTGCTTTGCCGTTACTTATTACCAATTATGGACTCGGACTATTGTCCTATCATCTCATAGAGTCCCTGACACGTAATAATATGCTACAAAGTGGCAGTGAAGGTCGCAAAATGCCGATCGGATCATTGGGGGGGCACGTGCCACCCCACCCCCCACTGGCTCCACCAGTGAGCAAGTTGCAAGCCTATCTTTGTAAGCAAATCCACCATTCTCACTCTCGATCGGGACAGTTTTCCCACCTCTCCAAAAATATTGTTTATTCCGTTACAAGTCCTCAAGCAATAAATAAAGAATATATTTATCTTTTTTACTAGATCAACGAAGTGATATAGTTCATGGTGTAATGTGTGTAGACTATTGTCCTATCATCTCGTAGAGTCCCTGGAACGTAATAATATGCTACACAGTGGCAGTGGAGGGGGTCTCAAAATGCCGATTTATGTTCAATGTGGTGACTCGGGCCCGCCGTACCGTTTTAATGTTCATGCATCCTAATTAGTGCATTCGCGATAAAAATTCCCACAGGAAACATTGGTTACCAACTTTCAGAACTGGTAATTGATGCTGAAAACAATTACCAGTTAACCGATGATCGTTTTAACAACCCTGGTAATTATTGCTGCCGCTGTCACTACTTGCGTGGTTCCATCTCCCTCTCTCTCCCTGTGTGCGTCTGTGTGTGTGTCTCAGCGCTACCACAAGCCGGTGTTCACCGAGGACTCCTACCTGGAGCTGCTGCACAAGCACAAACAGCCACTGGATGTGCAGCAGAGCAGCGCCGCCCGGCTCCTGTACGCCTGGCGCGACCGCACGGCACGCGCCGAGGACGAGAGCACGGGGTGAGAGCGCACGCGGCGCTGAAATAGCCGTGTACTGCACTGCATAGCATAGTGCAGCAAAGCATGGGACTTTCCAACAGCGTAGAATAACACAGCAAACGGAACAACACCACAGTGTTCAACATTTTTAACTTGATTTATCAGAATATTTATTTAGACTGGAGGAATCCGATGAGCTATGAACTCTTTATCACAGATGTCCAGAGTAGCGACAAATGTATGAATATAAAGTATATAAGTGCAAATTGCATAATTACATTAATTACTGTAGATTTTTTAACACTCAATGCACTTTAGGGCAAGGCAGCAAAACAACAACAAAAACGATCCAAGACCGCACCAAAACAACACACAGTCTAAATTTTGATTTAAAACTTTCGTGACTGCAGTAATTCATATTCTTAGCTCTTTCGGTAAAGTCACGTTGAAGGGAAACAATAAATAATAAAATATTTATAAAACAATAAAAATTATCACGACGTTTCGACCATAACACATTAAAATGGAAATATCGATACACGGGTGTTTATAATATAGCACAGTCAAACACTGGGGTGTACGACGCAGCACTTTTTAATTTACCTGATCGTGATCCTGAACCAGTTGTAGAAACTTCACATTCCAGTGCCGTAGGTCAATGGTTGTGTTGTACGATTACTGTCGCTGTTGCGTTGTTGGGCCTGTACGGCCTGTGTGATTATTGTTATTGCTGAGATGTGCATTGTGCCCTGGCCTGACCGGTGTGTGTTGTGCTGTTGCTGTCACAGATAAGTCCTCCCAAACCACATGCTCATGAAGATCGCAGAGGAGATGCCTCGGTAAGCCGCGCACGGTGGTGGTGGGGCCGGTGGTGGCAGGGACAGTTGGGATGGTGGTGCGAGTGATACCCATGATGGTATTGACAGCGGTGGTAATATTCGCCCTCCAACAACAACGAAAGTCAGAAGAGTGATGCTCACAATAAAGAGCGGAGTGCCGGGCGGCTAAAATGCAGCAAGTTGGCACAGTCGCGTGCACAGCTGGTGCATCTGCCCCAGTCATTGCAGTCAGTCAACCCATGGCACCTGGCTCTGTTCCGTGAGCTCCTGTTAACGAGCCTTCGACACTGCACGTGGCTTCGGAGTGCACCTGGCCTGAGACAACCGCCGTGGTGATGTCACCGCCACTTATTGGCATATGGCGCCTGTTCTTGTTGTTGGTAATAGTGGTGGTGGCTGATGATTGTGCTGGTAGTAGTGAGAGTGGTAGTGATAGTGTTGATGGTGGTGCCACTCATAATGTTTTGATGTGGATGGTGATCTGGATGCTGGTGATGATATGGATATGGTGATAGTATGATGGTGATGATGAAGGTTGCATTGTGGTAATAGCATTGGTTAGTATGATCCTGATAATGACCAGGCTATATATACGTACGCCAGACAAGACGGGCTTTACGTACGTATGCCAGCCTGAACACAATATACATACGTACGCCAGGATGAACAGGCTATACATACTCATTGGTTTTTTCGGTAAAGTCACGTATGTAGAAATACAATAAATAATATAATTTTATTGTATTTCTACATACGTGACTTTACCGAAAAAACCAATGAGTAATTTTATGCAGTCACGAAAGCTTTAATACTTTATTAGGCTATACATTCATAGACTTTCCTGAGCTGCCTATACGCACGTACGCCAGAATGAACAATATACGTATGTACACCAGCATGAATAGGATATATGTACGCCATCTTGAACGGATATGCTTTTGCCAGTATCAACGGCTATATGCACCCTAGTCCATGCCATTGCTGTTTGAAGCAAGACAGAGAGGGAGTGCTGGCTTGTTGTAACGTTGTGCTGTTTCTGTGAGATTGTGTTGTTGCTGTGACGTGGTTTTGCCGTGATGTTGCATTGCTCTGGCGTTGTGTTGTGACGCGTGTCGCTGCTCTAACATGTTGACATCGTCGTTGCCGACGCAGGGAGCTGCAGGGCGTGCTCGCGTGCTGCAATCCGGTGCCGCCCCTCTTGAGGCAGAACGCCAATGAGCTGTGGCAGCTCGTCAAGCAGGCACGCCTCGTCCCGCTCATCAAGGTGAGCGCAGAAGCGGAGGCGGCTCGGTGGAGCAGCGAGGGGTTCATAATGGACAGCCACGGTTGAGATACGGATGAAGGATAGATAGGGCAAGAGAGTCGGAGAACGAGAACAGAGACAAAAGAGTGGGAGACAGAGACTGAAAGTCATAGGGGGAGAGGGATAGCGAGCGGTCAGAGGCAGAATGTTCATAAATAAATATAATCAAACATTTAATATAATCTTGATTTGAAGCTTTCGTGACTGCGGGAATCCATACTCTTTGGTTCTTTCGGTAAAGTCACGTAGGTATAAAATATTAGATCACGACGTTTCGATCGCAACACAAGCAATCGTCATCAGGTGGGACAACCACACCAACTGCTGAAGACAGCAGTGGGACAACCACACCAACTGCTGTCTTCAGCAGTTGGTGTGGTTGTCCCACCTGATGACGATTGCTTGTGTTGCCATCGAAACGTCGTAATCTATTGTTTTTCTACCTACCTGACTTTACCGAAAGAACCAAAGAGTATGGATTTAATATAGGTGGTGACTGGGTGGCTCCTGGGGCCAATACTGGGTCAAACACAATGATCCGGCACTGTTTCAATAATAATTTTTTAACTTGTGACACACTGCACATTATTCGCTCACTCGAAGCGAGAGAACGACTCAGAGGCGTGAGGAGGAACCACAGACGAGCGGGAAAGGCTACCAGGCGGTGAGCCTGTGCCAAATTTCCCCCCAAACTTTGTGGTCGTCTATATATGAAGGTGTTATCAACCAATTAATGAGTGTTTACATATGCGAGGGAACCGGAGTTCCTGGAGAAAACCCACACATGCGAGGAGGCAACAGTCGATCCCATACAGAACGAATAGATGAAGTCAACCTTTGCTGTACCCCCTTCTAGCAGGCCATGCTATGACACCAGAAAAGCAACGGGAAGGGAGTTTAACAACATTTGTGTGATCCACCCGCCCTTGTTGCCTCCATAGTGCTGGGTTACAGGACTTCGCCACCAACACCACCCGGCTAAGATCCTAGGTTTTGGATCTTGGGAGTTTCAGCCACCCGTGGTTAAACGACGTTCACAAATGTAGCGAGTTGATGGTCACAACCAGGCACAAGTGACTGCAAAAATAATGACTCGTTGCAGTAAAGGTTGCGTTTGTTTAATAATCTTTGCTGCTGTTCCCGCAGAGCGAAACGCCCATCAAGGCTCCATCGAGAACATTCATCACCTGGACAGAGGTGACCAGAGACCAAAACTCATCACACAAATGCCATCTTTACTTGCGATTATAAACTCGACATCTCATTTTCTCATCCGGCACAGAACTCTTCATTTGTGGTTCTTTTTTTTAATTCCACGTCCCAAAACCGTCGTGACAATGAGGAGCTCAGTTCATGTCCGTCCTTAGAGTGTGAATAATGTTACGATTGTCGTGTAGGTTGACACCCCTGTGTGATTTTGTTGGTTCATTGCCTGACCCTGAAAGTACAATCTAGATGTTTCAATCCCTCAAAGGTGACATTAATGGTATCATTTGTATGCCCACCCTAGTGTGGCACTGATTGTTCAATCAATTTTCTTCTGTGTTTTGACAGCGATTGGAAAACCCTCTCTTGTGTCCTCACGATGGCTTATCATTGGACGACAGGCAGCCAATCACAAGGCACGGTACTGAAGGTAGCTCACACTTAGTTGTGCTGGTTATATCGGCAAAGCTCATGATATGGATTATATATTTTTTATTCGTGACCAGTGATGTGTACACCTAGCCTGTCACGAGTAAATTTCATTTTATTGACATGAAAAAATACCGTGCTGTTTTTTAATATCACACTTATAATTTGAGTAGTAATCATACAAATAATTGCCATGTTCTGCGTACAAATTAAACATAATTTAGTGAAATAAATAACAAGTAATGTCCTCTTCTTTGGTTCTTTCGGTAAAGTCACGTAGAATGAGAATAAAATAATAAATTGATAAAATAAAATAACACAATAATATTCTCACGACGTTTCGGCCACAACACAAGCGCTGTCCTACCAGACAGTCTCGCTCCCTTCACCTGATGAAGGCCGCTTGTGTTGTGGCCGAAACGTCGTGAGAATATTATTGTGTTATTTTATTTTATCAATTTATTTTTTTATTCTCATTCTACGTGACTTTACCGAAAGAACCAAAGAAGATGAATCATTGCAGTCACGAAAGCTTTAAATCGAAAAGTAATGTCCTGACTGCATTTACAGTGGGGCACAAGCAAAATAACAAAATACTTTTCAGTAACATTGTCCTAAAAGTAAAACTTACATAATAGGTGATGTTTTAAGCAATGACCCTTCTTTGGCTGCTGCGTGTATGTGCGTATTATTTCTGTGACTATCTTTGCGTCTATGTCTGTGTTCAATTGCGTGCATTTCCATTCATATGTGTGTGTATTCATTCCTGTATCTCTGTTAACGTGTCTTAATTTGCCTGTCTGCATGTGTACGTTTTGTGTGTCAGCGGTTGCAACAGGTGTGTGGCCCTGTATATTATTGCTTGTGTGTGGGTGTGTGTTCACGTGTGTATTGTTCAGTCTGTATCTCTGTGCATCTTCTGTGCTAGCTTATGTCTGTATGTCACTAGAGAGCGGCTGTGCAGTGGTAGTGTGTAGTGGCACAATCCTGATGGCCTAAGTTCCATTCCCGGTCACGACGAACAGCAGTAGTTTAGCTGGTTAGCGTGCTGCACTATTAACCTGGCGACCCAAGTTCGATAGCTGCTTATGGCCAACACCGGTGACGAATATCTAAACCGGTCCTGGGGCTCCCTTAGATTAATTCAGCCTTAAATGAGTACTCAGTGCGTGTAAACCATCAGCACTGGGGAGACAAAGGTGGCTGGGTGTAGTGTTGGTCCTCCCATCCCCTTCGTGTTCTGTGCTGACCTTCGTAGATGCTCGCTAACAGCACTTGCCCTAAAAGTCTTTTCAAAGCTATATTGAGGATCTTTGACTTTTGTCTTTGTGTGGTGCAGTGGAGGGAGCACGGAGGGCGGTGCCTGCCACGCGCCCGGTCCTCACCCTGTTTGACGTGAGCCCAACATCCTCACACGACCACAACCAACCCATGTCTCATCTCCCACACCGCTGGCGAAAGCACTTTGTGCGTGATCTCGTGTGCTGTAGCTTTCTGTACCGTGCTGTGTTTGCTGTGTTAGCCATCATGTGCTGGGGCGTTCTGTGTGTTCTCTTGTGTGCTGTCGCATTCTGAGCTGTGCTGAAATTGCTGTCATGTTGCTGTAGTGCGCTGCGATGTGCTGTAGCGCTCTGCGCTCTGCTGTGGTGTGCAGGACAGCGAAGAGCAGCAGAACGAGGCTCGCACTGCTCAGAGCTCCACGTCCCAGATGAAGGCAGCGCGTGTCCTGCAGACGTTCGTCAACCCCTTTGGCATGGTGAGACATGGGGAGACAGGGACATGTGGAGGCACAGGGGTAGTTGAGTGGCATTGAGATACATGGACTTTGAGACACGGGAATTACAAGGACACCAAGACAATGCAGCGATACAAGCGACTTAGGGACGTGGGGAACACACAGGAGGCATGGTAAATGAGAGACAGATAGGAGGCATAGAGACACAATATTAGCACAGGGTCACACGTGACACGGGGTCACTTAGGATTTGGATAAAACGGTCTTTATTGACGCACAAATCCTGGAAACATGAAGACGTGGGGACTCGAGGAAGTGATTGAAAATAAAAAAGTTCGCTTGTGCATCTGTTCATGTGCTTGTGCTTGCAGTATCTACCATCCAGTGACGGGAAATCTCTGCCATTTCAAGAAAAGAAATTGGATCCTAACTCAAAAGTGTTTGAGTTAACACGTGATTGTTGTGTGCTAACATCTTGCTCACATCTCCATCATCATTATCTCCATCATTCCATTTCACAAACCACTTGTGCGGATGGGTGCTGAGTGAGCAATTTTAGTGGTTTGGTGATTAATGTGGTTATCTGAGTGCATGTTTGAGCAGATGAGTGGGTGAATGAATGGTTGAGTGAGTGCTTGGGTAGGTGAGAGAGTGTAGTTGAGCGCATGAGTGGTTGGATTGTTGAACGAGTACCTGAGTGGCTGAGTAAGTGAATGAGTGTTTAAGTAGTTGACTGAGTGAGTGATGAGAACCCGTTGAGTGCTATCTCATCCGTCTCTGTAGATCTGTAGTCGCTGGAAACTGATGAAAGCGCCAGAGAAACCAAAGAAGAGCTCGGCACAGCCTGCAAAAGCCAAACACGGTGAAGGCACACACACACCATGAACACAGAGACATGCACTAATCCAGCAGTCGCAAACACTTGCACGTGCATGTGCACACACACACACATGCAGACACGTACAGAAGTCGAGGCGTTGCTCACAAACACACGACAAAAAAATCGTTTCACCTTTAACAGACTTGGGGCAAGTGCTGTTAGCAAGCATCTCTGAAGATCCAGGATTACACGAGGGGTGGGTAGTCAACACCAGGCTCGGCTGCCTTTGTTTCCCCAGCACTGATGATTACACATCGTGCCCGGTACTCATTTAAGGCTCCGTCGACCTCGGGGAGGCCCAGGACTTGATAAAATATTTGCCATTGCTGTTGATCGGAAGCGGGAATTGAAATCAGGTCACTGGGTTTGCAGTGCATTAACCAGCACACTACTGCACGCACGCGCCATGAGTGACGGATCCCCGTGTCTGCAGCGGAGAAGAAGATGAAGGTGGAGCGCCCTCAAGAGGAGCCGGTCGCCGTATCGACTGTGCGAGAGCAGAAACAGGTGCGCCCCGCTCACTCGCGCTCCGCTGTTTCCACGGCCAATGGGGGAACTGGGAACCTAGATTTAAAGCTTTCGTGACTGCAAGGATCCATACTCTTTGGTTCTATTCGGTAAAGTCACGTAGGTAAAAAATAAAACAAATCACGACGTTTCGGCCGCTTGTGTTGTGGCCGAAACGTCGTGATTTTTGTTATTTTATTTTTTACCTACGTGACTTTACCGAATAGAACCAAAGAGTATGAACTGGGAACCTGTTGCAGGACCTGCACCCCCGGGCCTTGCGTTTGTGACTGGGCTTCGTGGGACCCGGCCCCTCCTGGTGCCCTTAAGTCCCCACCCACCCACCCCCTCCCCACTCACTGCTGCCCTTTCCCATTCCATCTGAACACCAGCCTGTGTTGGGGTAAGACATTGCTTACAAAATTGCATACGAATTCAGATACGTTATTCTTGTGAACATTCTGCATGTGTTTGAGCGAATTACTTCGTGGCGTGCAAATTTTGGCCATCAATAAAGTAGGCATCGGTGCGCATCACAGCGGAATGGGAATGGTACATGGGCATAGAGCAATAAAAATGTAAAAAGAAACCCGTCGCGAACTCGGCGGCTTACACCGACTGAGCAAAATAAATTGCAACCGCATGAAAAAAAGTGCACAGGGAATCGCATAAGAAAGGTAAGGAGTAAATAATAATGAAATAAACTGTTTTTTCTTTCCCTGGTGCGGTGGTGATAACTCGACGAGGGTTAACGAATCGGTACCCTATCCTGTGACTCGTGACTTGATGCTGGTAGCATCGTGGGGATAACATTGGGGGAAAAGACAAAAATCCGACACAAACCAGAATACCTCCCCACTGCCGCTCTCCCCTCCCCACCCCCTCCCACTGTGTTGCCTTCATTCTCTCTCGTTCGGCCTCTCCCTTACCCCTTTCCATGGGCAGGGTGCCACACGTAGAGAGGCACCGGGGGCAGCCGAGGTCACGGAGGTCGGAGGGAAAAGGCAGCGTGCGGACTCGGACTCATCGCCAGCGCCACCACTCGTGCCAGATGACTTCACCCCCCACGAGTACACGGAGACCGACGCTCACATCTTCACAGGTACACACACATCTTCACAATTACATACGTGCACATCCACATCTTCACAGGTACACAGACACGCGCACATGTACATCATCATGGGAAAAACGCACATCTTCACAGGTAAGGTCAATAACACAACCATCACCCCTACAACTAAAGTATTATCTCCACTACTTTTAACACCATCACCGCTACCATGATCACTGTCATAACCACCATATTCATCACCATCACCGTTACCGTCACCATCAACACCATTACCATCATCTCTGTAACCAGTGTTGCCTTCACCTTTAACGTCATTAACACCATCATTAATGCCGTCACCACCATCATAACCACATTCATTGGTACCACTGTCAACATCATCTTCATTTCCACCACCATTACCACGATACACGTCGTGTAGTGCATTGCGCATTGTGTTAAATCTTTGTGCTCCGCGTGCTTTTTGTGTCGTGTGCATGGTGTCTGTTGTGCGCATAAACGCGCATTGTGTGTGGTGTGTGTTTGATGTTGAGTACACATTTGCTTGTATCCGTTGTGTGTTTGTGCAGCATAAGTTGTGCGGGCGGGGGCAAGGTGGTCGTACAGTCTTCAGAGGATCGGCACGGGGCATGACGTACATGCAGGGACACAGTGGCCGGTAGAAGATCCCTCTCCCATCACCTATGTCGCCCTACGTGCATTCACGTGTCTTTTGTGTCCGCGTCGGACCTTGCATATCTAAATGTTTACCCCACGTGTCCTTGTGTGTCCCTGTGGGTCGCCGCATGTCTAAATGTGTACGCACATGTCTCTGTAATGTCCCACCTTCTCTCGGTTAGTTCCCCGCATGTCCCCATGTCCCTCCGTGTCACTACGCATGCTGCGTCTTCCTTTAGATCATAGATCACGGTTCCGTGCATTTTCACGTGTGTTCCTGTGTATACGTATGCCTTTGTGTCTGCACATGCATCTGCTTGCCTTTGTGTGTCTCAGTGTCAACGGTGTCAACAGTGTTGCTTTGTGTCAGTGATACTTCGTGTCTGCTTGTGTCTTCACGTGCCCCCCTGTAGCATTGTTACCGTGCGTGTCGGTGTGTCACCGATGCGTTATAGCACATGTCATCACACAGGGTTCTCCCACTGGCACATCTGGCCCGTGAAGGCTTTTGTAGTGGCCTGCCGAGGTATAAATACAGGTTTCCCTCACTTTATGCGGTGGATACGTTCCAAAAAAAAGGGCACACAAAGTAAAACCGCACAAGACAGCGTCCTGCCGAGTAGTATATACGTACACATGCAATGTTGTGTCACATCTGACCGCAAAGTGGCATATAGAGTGAGTTCAAAAGACATGTAGCGAATTTTGTGGAGAAATAGGTAAGTCGCATATACGTGAAATCGCACAAACCAAACCTGAATCAACTGTGGAAACCTGTAGATACAGGTTAGTGAGATGAAAAGTGATATACAAGAGATAGGGATGAGAGTTGGAGACAAACTATGGTGATTAGCTGTCACATAGCTGACATTATGACGTAAATAAGTCATGTGACGTAACATGTACGCGTGGCACGTGATATTACATCGCTAACTTTTTGTAGCCCGCCAGATAATATTTCTGAAGAACCATTCGTTTTCATGTGCCTCTGTGCCAAGCACATGTCTGCATATCTCCATGTGGGTGATTTTGTGTTCCATAATCTCAAAATGCACCTAGCCTGGCACAGCTGCTACGGTCACATCACTCAATGGCGGCTGTTCTCTTAATTTATTCACTGGTCACTATCTGTGTCCTCAAATCCTGATGCTTGCATTTCCATGTGTGTGTGTCCCTCCACATCTTAAAAATAATAATATTCTGCATGTATTTAGCATCTTGCATGAAAATTCCATCTATAAACGTGGCAGAATTTGTAACACATGCAGTTTTCGCGTGGAGGCATGAGAATACACAGACAAGCGGGGTAAATAGCCAGAACCAGTGCCAACAATTGCTCAAGCTCTGTGGTCCTATATTGAGCGGCCGGCATGTGGGTCGGGAGTGTTCCATTTTTCATCCCAGTGCGACCCGCGGTTGCTCACTTCTCCGTGATGCAGGGGAGGCTTCCGGCAGGCGTGGCCGAAAAAATGAAGATGTAAAGAGAGGCGGTGAGAGTCCTGGAGGGGAGTGAACTGGCATTGGTGCAGGGCGGACAACAAACGTCTCCCATTGATACGAGGCGACATCAACAACAAACGCAATTAACAGCAACATCCAGGATCAACTGGCGAATTCGAACAACACGCAGTTAACAGCAACACCGAGTCAACTGGAGTATCTAACAATACATGGGAGTTGATAGCGACATCTGTTCGGCCAGTAAATTCTAACAACACAGTTCACAGCAACTCCTAAAGTCTACCAGAGTACAAATAAGACGCGTAGTTTATACCAACTGCTCGAGTCACACAGGGTCTCCTGTAACTGCGACGTTAACAACACACGGATACAAGTACCCTGTGTGGCCAGTAACACCCAGACTCAACGGCAACACCCCAAAACACACCCAGTGTCACCAACATCATCTCACATTATCATTAACAGCTGATAATACCAGCTACAGCTAGCTACATTGAGCATCACCAGCAAAATGAGTGATAAACCAGCTTTAATACTTTCCATCAAATAATGAGAAACTCATGTCCTGCGCGTGTAAATAATAAGTTTTCACACGTGCAATGCCCATGCACTTTAACAGAATCACATGAACATAGATGTTAGCACTCACATGTGCACACATAAGCGCAAGCTTTTTTGATAACCCTGCACCCCCTGCATTACCAGTTTAATGACTTGTTCCCACATGGATGTTGTGGTGCTGACAAGTAGACCGCAAAGAAATGATGTAAAAATAAATTTGGTTTCACGTTTTTAAGCCTTCTCTCCTGCAGGAGGGACTTTGTCAAACGTGTCTTTTGTCGCTGTGTGTGTAGGTGTTTAAGGTGGGGAGTGGTAATGAATGTTGAACTTTTTTCTTCATGCTTTTGGAGTCCCTGACTGCTCACAATCATTATGCTGATGATCTAGTGATTGCTGTTCACTTAGAAGAAGTTGGAAGCGCTGCTGCTAGACCTGGAGCGTGCTATAAACTTACCATCAGCCCCACCAAAACTAAGCACCTGGCTGGGTATTTTGTGCCATCAAACACTCCACCCCCTCAACTCCCGATTGGTGATGGGGCAGTTGTCGAGAGAGTGGAGAGTTTTCCATACCTGGGCAGTGTGCTTATGACCAGCTCCGATTTGATACCAAAGTCTCACTCCGAATCAGTCGAGTGGCATCTGTTCATCGGCTGGGTAAAGCTGTGTGGAAGCTTCCTGGTCTGTTGCTCCACATGAAGCCTCGGGTATTCACGGCCACCGTCATGCCCTGTATTCTTGCGGAAAAGCGGACCCCCCCCCCAATGGAACATCTTCGCCAGTAAGACACATTCAGGCTGGCATGCCTACGATCCATCCTGGGTTTAGCCAGGCTGGATTGTGTGAGGACCTCACAAATCCTTGAAAGAGCTCGACAAAGTTAATCGGTGAGCTCCGGCAGGCAAGGCTGCGTTGGCTGGGTTATAGAGCCTGCATGTACAGCCACCGCATGCCTAAATAGCTTTTGTTTAGCCAGATAGAGGGGGCCAAATGGACGTGGCAGGGGCTCGAGAAGAGATGTAATCATGTGGTACAAGAGGATGTAGAGCTAAGTGTGCTTTCCGATGACTGGTACCAGCGGTGTCAAGATCGGCCTCTGTGGAGGAGGCTTGTGAAGGACGCTACTGGGTAGTTGGAGGCAGTTGCCCTTCAGCATGAACGGAGGGCTATGGAGCGACGCTCACCAACCCGAGCAAGCGCCAGGTGGCTAAACATAGTAGGTGGGCACAGTTGGGTGCACAGGTGGTGCATCGGCCAGTCGCCTCACTTTAAAGTGCACTTCGCCTGGCATAATCACCGTGGTGATGTCACCGCCACGGAGTGACGAATGGAGGTTGTTGTTGAACTTATTTCGCACCGTCTGCATTCAACCGTGCTAATTGGAGATGCGGGGGAAGGACAAACTAAACACAATTTTTTTTATAAGTTAGTTTTTAATCTAGATTTAAAAGTGCATATCACCAGTGGTTTCCTAATATCGTAAAGAAAGCATTTCAGACGGCCGAATAGGACTCGAAATGTCATTCTATTGTTTATTTTCTTTTCTTTCTACGTGACTTTACCGAAAGAACCAAAGAGTCATTCCTGCAGTCACGAAAGCTTCAAATCAAGTTTGGATCGTAATTAGGTTACAAAATTAAGGTATGGAAAAGTTGAACAAGATACAGGGGTGTCTATCGATGTGTAAAGAATGAACGATTCGTTGATTGGGTTTGACGTTTAGGCTCACCAGGTGAGAAGAGCGCAAGACCTGGGTCACCAACATGACAAAAGCGATAGAGTGAAAACATGTACATGTACAACGGTGCAGAAAATAGAAATTATAGCAAAAACAGCCAAACAAAAACGAACACGAAACAAAACTCAACACACTCGCCATTAACACCGCTGAAAAGGAAAACGGATAGTCTGCGAAATGGCCCTTCTTCATATCGCATATAATTTAGATCAATTATCGCTGGTATAACTCTAACACAATAATAAAAACATTCGCAAAAAAGTTATATTATCATTACATATTTTTAAAATATAACTGACGCTGTTAGCAGGGATATACATATTAATAGCTATATTTCATAATCTTAGCTCTTTCGGTAAAGTCACGTTGAAGGGAAACAATAAAATAATAAAATATATAAAACAATAAAAATTCTCACGTTTCGACCATAACACAAAAGCTATATTTCAGTTCACACTGCATTCACTGAATTAAATACATTAAAATCGATGTTCAGAAATGTTTCACTCCGTGTATATATTTACAAATGTACAGAGTTGGGGAAATATATTTATACAGAACGCGGGCGTCTATGTACAGAAGCCGTGACAGTGGGAGAGACATAGGGGCGGGGCCGTGTTGGGAGAGTGGCGTGGGAGGGCGGGGCCACAGTTTGGAGGGGGCGTGGCTACGCCGGAAGGGGGAGGGGCTGGGCAGCGTAGCGTCATTACGTGGGCGGGGCGACTTCACTTCTACGCGATTGGGCTCCCACGACGGCCGCGAGCAGCAGAATCGCGTCTCCAAACTTCAAGATATTTTTGTTTTTCTCAACGCAAGGTAAGAATCTATTTTATACTGGTAGGAACGAAGTTGTAAACTGAGTGTACCAGCCTGCAATAGATTCATGTGTCCGTCCGTCCCCTTTCAATACTTTAACGAAGTGAAATCTCGTGCTGTTCTTAAACATTTACTTATCTTAAACATCGACTTATCTTAATCATTGACTTATCTTAAACATCTACTTATCTTAAACATCGATTTATCTTAAACATCGACTTTTCTTAAAAAATTACTTATCTTGAACATCGACTTATCTTAAACATCGACTTATCTTGAACATCGACTTATCTTAACATCGACTGATCTTAATCATTGACTTATCTAATACATCGACTTGTCTTAAACATCGACTTATCTTAAACATCGACTTATCTTAAACATTTACTTATCTTTAACATCGACTTATCTTAAACATCCACTTATCTTAAACATTTACTTATCTTAAACATTGACTTAAACATCGACTTATCTTAAACATCGACTTATCTTATCTTAAACATCCACTTAAACATCGACTTATCTTAAACATTTACTTATCTTTAACATCGACTTATCTTAAACATCGACTTATCTTAAACATTTACTTATCTTAAACATCCACTTAAACATCGACTTATCTTAAACATCGATTTATTCTTAACCATCGACTTATCTTAAACATCGACTTATTTTAAGCATCGATTCATCTTAAACATCGACATCCCTCCTAGCCACGTGTCCTACCCAAGCGCACTTTTCTTCATAGTTTGGATGCTACAATTTACCTACACTACACTATACACTACACTATACACTACACACTACACTATACGTTATCTGATACTGGTAGGAACGAAGTTGTAAACTGAGTGTACCAGCCTGCAATAGATTAATGTGTCCGTCCGTCCCCTTTCAATACTTTAACGAAGTGAAATCTCGTGCTGTTGGGTGTAATAAAATTGCGCAAAATTCCAATGTTCCTACCAGCCCACCCTGCAGGGACCTGTTTTATTTATTAAGGAAGACATAAAGCTGTTATATAGACCAAAACTACTAGTTTCGAACTGTTTCGGTCGCAACACAAGCGGCCGTCTTCAGGTGAGAATAATTATCTGCTGTTGCGGTTTTATATAGGCACGGGGAGGAGGAGTTTGCCTGTAGGGGTTAGGCACGGGGGGTGGGGGGAGGAGTTTGGCTGTAGGGGTTAGGCACGGGGGGTGGGGGGAGGAGTTTGCCTGTAGGGTTAGGCACGGGGGGGGGGGAGTTTGGCTGTAGGGTTAGGCACGGGGGGGGGGGTTTGCCTGTAGGGGTTAGGCACGGGGGGGGGGGGAGTTTGCCTGTAGGGGTTAGGCACGGGGGGGGGGGGGGAGTTTGCCTGTAGGGGTTAGGCACGGGGGGGGGGGGGAGTTTGGCTGTAGGGGTTAGGCACGGGGGGGGGGAGGAGGAGTT
Organism: Petromyzon marinus; assembly: GCF_048934315.1. Taxonomy (NCBI): domain Eukaryota; kingdom Metazoa; phylum Chordata; class Hyperoartia; order Petromyzontiformes; family Petromyzontidae; genus Petromyzon; species Petromyzon marinus. Next base: position 257,447 of record NW_027423268.1, read on the forward strand.
TGGCTGTAGAGGTTCACAGGGGAGAGGGGGAGGGTTTGTGGTGTGCATGGACGGGTGGGGCTGGAGAAATTAGCAAGTAAATTGACTTGTAGTCATCGGACAACAAGACACACGGGTGGGTGAGTGAAAATCATAGCAGTTAAAATATAACGTAGTTGATCACATCCTTCCAATGATTGCTCAATCTGAATCCATCTTCTCTGATTTTCACTCACCCACCCGTGTGTCTTGTTGTCCGATGACTACAAGTCAATTTACTTGCTAATTTCTACAGCCCTACACGTCCATGCACACCACAAACCCTCCCCCTCTCTACAGCCAAACTCCTCCTCCCCGTGCCTATATAAAACCACAACAGCAGATAATTTTTCTCACCTGAAGACGGCCGCTTGTGTTGCGACCGAAACGTCGTGATTTCTTTCATTATTTTTTTTACTATCTACATGACTTTTACCGAAAGAACCAGAGAGTATGGATTCCTGCAGTAACGAAAGCTTCAAATCAAAGATATCAGAATCTTTATTTATGCTGGAGAAATCCGGTGAGCTATGAAGCTCTTTTTCCTGTCTGTACTGCATACCTATGCCTGTGATTTAGCTTTATCACGTGTGTATCACACCTACATAGGTGATGCAGAGAGATGAAATTAGGACACAAAGAAGACAAAGACATGTAGGGATATGATATGAGATACGGACAAAATTAAGTCGTACAATTAGATAAAACTAGATACAAATAAGATTTAGAGGTGTAAGGAGTTGTAGCCAAGAGACATAGTATGAATGAGATATATAGGCAAGAAATAACTATAAAAGAGAGTTGACAAAATATCCAAACTTAAGATACCTATTTAGCGATATGAGAGGAGTAGATAAGGGAGAGAAATGTTGTGAACTTGCTGAATGTATGCAAGCAGGAAATAAAGGCTATCATCAAACATGATCAATTCATTGGTGGATGAAGGCCTGATAAGCCTTTACCATCTCCCACAAGTCCTTTGATGCAACAATCCATCTAGTATCTAAAAACGAGCTGATTTCATTGCTCCATCTCCACGGATGTCCTCCTCTTGGGTGTATTTAATGTTCACCCAGAAGTGAAAATGTTACACCACAGGTGGTAGTTTGGCAGCAAGTCGTGTGTGATGTGGTCGAGTGTGGCGACTCCCACCTCTATCAATACGTCTCATTAGGGGGAAAGAGCAGATAGACTACTCTATAGAGATCCCTCTCGTGGAGGCCCTTTCACCATAAGCTGTATGAGCAAGCAATTGCAGGGCTGTACTTACTTACATTTGAAGAGACTGGGTGCAACAATTGTCCAGCACCGTTTGAGCGACTGAAAAAGTCGAACCTATTTAATGAACCCAAGGGGCATGCCGGGTTGAGTTAACCCCATGTGGATTTTTTTTTATTGAAACTAATTTCAATTTAAAGAGTAATGAGGAGTTAGGAAACTACTGTCAAAACGGCCACTTGTACTGATTGCTTGCACTCTTCTGCACCACTCCCTCTTGACCAGATGGCGACAAATCTCCTCAACAATCGCTATGCGGTTTTGGAAAAACTGGGTGAAGGAACATTTGGCCAGGTGTTCAGATGCTGGGACCACAGGAACCACAAGGAGATGGCCCTCAAGATGATTGACTCCACATTAAGGTGAGAGACCAAGTCATGATTGTGCATCACAATCTTCACTGAAAAGTTTTCCTGCAACACAAACTCACGTGTGCCTACCTCGACATGAAGAATTATATTTTAATGATGATCCTATTTTCGACATTCTCAGAAGTGTTTGTATTTCTTCACGCAGCGTCACGGACGCGGAAGTATATAACGAGGCTGGCTTCCTCAAGATGTTGAGACACAAAAGCATCATCCGGCTTGAGGAAAACTTCGTCGTGGGAGATTACCATTATCTCGTGTTGGACTACATCAAGTAAGAACACTAAGTCCATTACAAGCGTGACACTTACAGGATGTGTAAAACTACAAGCTTGGCAGCTGCTTCATCTCGATCAGTGCTCAATCCTTAGCTATGCTACACTGCATTGTTAAGAAGCAGATGCATTAACCATTTCGTAACCAGTTTGCAAAAAAGAAAACAACTATCTGCAGTCAGCACGTATTCCATGCATTGTTACACCTCGAATGTCTTACCTCACTTTTAGTGTTCTAGGACTTGCCGTGCATGTGTGGATGTGCTGGTGCCTTTGTGCTTGATGCTGTGTTTAATTAACCATCCTGCACTCTGTGTGTTGTGCGTTTTCCGTTGTCAGCGCGGGCAGCCTCTTTGACGTGGTGAACTCGAACGGAGCATTTACTCTGTCCTCCGTCAAGAGATACGCCCGATCCCTGATGGAAGTGCTGGCCTTCCTGAAGAAGAACGGCGTAGTCCATGGGGACCTCAAGCTGGTAAGGGTTTATCATTACATTTCTTTTAGAGGAATTAAGCAGGTCTAAGGGACGCTGCCATGGTGTCATGGGTAGCACACTAGACTTTAAACCCAGAGGGAATCGATTAAATTTGATCTCCCGGCTTGGCAATTGCAACAGTGGACAGGTTCTGAAATCCCAACTCTCCAACCACCCACCCACCCACCACCTCTATACACCCAGAAGGATAAATAAGTACAACACAGTTCATCACAAAGTCACAAGTGGTGGCGTAAAGTGTGGGTACTCCGACCACTTTTGAGACATTTGGCTGTGTATACGAGTAGCCCAAAACCATTTAAGTAGCTCTCTCGACCTACTCAATGATGGAGGCCTTTCTGGAAGTAGAGGGGTGAGCAAATAATTGCAGGCCTGCACCTTTACGGTGATCTTTTAAACATATCGAGCAGTGTATGCGCCTCATGCACCTGTAGCTCTTTGCCACGTGGTGGCCAGTTGAATTCCCATCACAGCTGCCTCATACAGAAGAGCTCTTATCCGTGATCATATTACCTATGACTCCCATTATCCATGGCAGCTGTAGAGTCCACAGAAACACCAATTATCCGTGACCCTATTTTCATTCTTGTACGTAATTATTCAGGTTTTTCTTTTTTTACCATCCTGAATTGCGGAACAACTCCGTTCGCGCCGATGAGAAGAGTCGCCATGTCAATTCTTCCCATTATAAGTGTTTTGTTTTCATGACCAACTTCAGTACAAGATGTTGTATTGGATCATCTTTACGAGAGTTATTGATCCCCCTGCTTCCGACTCGAGAAATAATTCATTTACACTTATAACGTTAGATGTACAGTGCACAAAATGAACGCCATTCTTCCATACAGACAGGAATCATCTTAATGGACTCTCATTTGGTTAAATACAATACAAATAATGCGTCCGTTTTCTTAATTTTTTCAGGAAAACATCTTGGTGAAAGATCACCACACGGCAGCCATCCGATTGGCCGACTTCGGAGGAAGTTTTTTTGAATATGAATTTCGTAAGTTACACTTTATATACATTTATACACATCATCACATTTCTAAATATTTCTACAGATCCTGTTATCTGGAATAATTTTGTGTTTTATATAGCGTCGTTAATGCAAATTGCGTGAACGATGCGGATGTGAACAGGCATCACGCAGTGATGCCTGCGCATGGTAGCTCCACACGAGGTATTAAGGGAATGCTCACAACTCCTTACGACCTCCAATTCACAACCGTGCATTGGGAATGTCCACTTCCGTGTAAAATCACGTCCTGTCATATTCTGTTTGTTGCGGTTGCACCCGACTTAAGAGCCGCATGGCTCACAGGGCTATACCTAATAAATGAAAACTTGAAACTTGAAAACTGTCACATATCATGCAGGACAGGGTGCGAACACATTGGGGATTCTTTTAGTGAAACTATGACTCCTACAGGCCACCTAAGCAATATTGTATTTTTTATTTTTCTCCAGCCGATGATTTCTTTGGGACGCCCGGATACAACGCTCCCGAAGTCTTGCTGGGCCAGCCGTTTGGAACATCAATTGACATGTGGGCTGCCGGGTGCATACTAGCTGAGATATCTGTCGGCAAACGACTGATGTCAATGAGCAGCGAGAGTCAGGAGATCGCTGGCATCACAAAGGTAACATTAATTTTATAATTTTGTATATTTATTAGCGAAAGATTGTGGGTTTAAATCTGGTTAGGGTTTAAATCTGGTTGGGGTTTATTCAGCCCTACAGTGTCGATAAAATGAGTACTACTTTTTTATGGAAGTCGACATTAGTTGTCATAGAGATATATTCACCTGTGACGTATGAATGGAGTTTTACCACTGACTCAGGGCTGCAGCCAGGCTATGATCACTGCCTCAATGCTCATTTGACTTTGAGTACAAATTCAATTTTAAACAGCTTCATGTTACGTGAAATCAAGTGATTACTCAATAATGAATAATTTAATCAATATGATACGAACCATGTATGTAAGTACGTACAGAAAACGCCTCTTAACTTGCCAGTGACATGAGATCAAATGTATCGTTTATTTTCAGATTGTGGGAACACCACCCTTTGAGATGCTGCACGCTGCACCAGACGGTCCTCGGTATTTCTGTGAGTACTGCAAATTTTATTTTTAATATGCGATTAGGTGTTATAACATCACTCGTCTGGCTGCACAATTACGTGAAAGTTGGGTTGTTTCCCCACGTCCTTCACAGCCTTCATTGTACATCACAGCCTTGTGCACATGAATAATATTTTAATGCATGACATCGTTTGCGATTGTACCCACTGCAGACTTCTTTGGGCAACTGACCAAGGAATGTCTGCAGGAGACCCCTCAGTGTTGCCCGCTCAAGGAGTTTCTGAAAACGAGAGACCCATTGTTCCTGGACTTCATCAGCTCCATCCTATGGTGAGTGTCCCACTCTTTGAGTTTCCCTCAACTGTAACAAAATTCCAGTAAATTTCTATATCATAAGGGAATATGCATCCCCTTTGCAATGTACAGCTATCTTGCATCTCTCTGCAGAAGAAACTAGGTAAAGAATGAAAGGGCAAATGCAGTACTGTATCCTCATTTAACGCGCTAATAGATGTTCTGTATTAAGAAAAAATGCATTTAGTGAGGAATTACCGTTTACACATTACAGAGATAAACAAATAAAAACCATGCACATTTGCACATTTTCACTATAAAATTAGCTTGCAGTCATCCCATGGCGAGAAAAAAAAACTGTGATAAGGGTACGTCACCACGTACTATTATATTATTCCGCGCATATACCTAGAATTCCTATACTGCTCAGCCATGCAGCTGAATAAAGTTGTTTGTCATGAACCGCTCAGAAAGCCCGTACCCGAATGGAAGAACTTTACTTTAGCGATAACACATTGTGTACGCACACTTTGAGCGTGGACTTACCATACCTATCTTCACATACCTGCAAACCCTTAGATACTTTATCAAGTGGATGTAAGTTTATTGTATCACTATAATGTGTAATTTGGGTATGTATATTTTGCTGATTTTCTCATCGGTACTTGTCTCTTTGTTTTCAGCTGGAACCCAAATGACCGTCTAACTCCGAAAAGTGCTCTCAAGCACCCATGGATGAGTGCAGCTCCAGCTCCACCACCTGGACTTCACCAGGCACCAGCATGCAAGATCAACTCCCATCTGGCTCCTGCAACCAAGTCCTTCCCTATTCTGGACCCCTACAACATCCCTTCCAAGACAATGGACCCCTACAAATTATGCTGGCTGGATTCGGACCCCAACAACTTCTTCATCCCGGCTCCAGCACCTTGCCACCTTCCCTCAATTCCACAACTTACTTCTCCTGGCCAAATTCCAGTCGAATCATTTTGCAGCAGCTCTTCCGGAGTGGCAATTCCCATTTTGGCCACTAAGGTGTCCACTGCCACTTTCCTTCCATCTCCAGCCGCCGTTGCAGTCCCCTTAATTGAGCCAAGGACTGACGCCTTCCTGGCTTCTGCTTCTGTTGCATTAAGCGCCGGAACCATTTTGGATGTGGAGATGCCTACAGCCACTAGCTCAACATCCACCACAAAATGCAGCATTCAGGTGGAAGATGTGAACACTGCTGTGTCTTCGACAGCATCAATTGCTGACCCCCTCCCAGAGTCGGAGACCAGAATTGATGCGGACATCAAGCCTCTGGATATTGAGGAATTTCATATTTCAATTGAGGCAGTCGATGAGGCGACCCAAAATGGAGCCGAGACGAGCATGGGCTCCATATTGCCTCTGCCTATAAACGCAGACGACACTGTTAACCCTCTCCTGGAGTCCGAGAGCACGGTTAAGGCAGACTCTAAGCCTCACGATGCTGAACAAATGAAAGCCATGGTACAGAGTGACATGGACAGTGCAGAAAAAAATATTGAGGTCCCCAAATCCCAATCACCAACCATCCGCAAGAGATTGCATCGGTTCGGACGCGCTCTTATTAAGTTCGTCTGTTGTTGTGGGGGAAGTGTTGAGGGGGATTAAATGTTTTAATATTGTCAAATATATGGGCAGCCCTCGACTTATCACCTGTTCATAAGTCGAACGGTTTATAAGACGGTCGTCAAAAATGTATTATATTTAAATGCACATAACTCATTGCTATAAATTGTTTTACCGTTTTTAAAAGGGAAACATTGTTAAACTCATAAAAATATTGTACATTTGCATTTTATACTGTAATAAATACTATATTATACATAACATACCAAATAAATGTTGGTAAATAGAAAGAAAAATCAGTTTTAACTTAACTTGCCTTGATTCCCGATGATGCTGGCTTGTTTGTCAGAAGGCGCATAATGGATCCCAACAATTTCACACACAAGGGGGCATGTAAGCGCACTCACACAAAAACATACACGACAACGATCCCCTGTATGGCCTGCCTTCACAGCGTTTATGAAGGTCGCCTTTGACTCAACAGTAGCGATGTTTACACACACCGCACCAGGTACTCATTTGAGGCCGAGTTGACCTAGGAGAGGCCCAGGACCCATTCAGATTATCATCACTGATGTTGGTTGTGAGTGGGAATTAAATGTTTTAATATTGTTAAGTATACTCTGGTTCCTTCGGTAAAGTCACGTTGGTAAAAAGTAAAAAAACAATGAAAACAACTAAATCAAATCACGACGTTTCGGAGGCAACACAAGCTTCCGTCATCAGGTGGAACAGCCACAGTAAAAAATACTATGGTGAGTAGAGAGAGCTATTTGTGACAAGCGATTATAAATGGTAAGAAGGGGGGAGGAGCCAGGGAGGACGGATGCAGGGTAGGGAGGGGGGTGAGTGTTGGGGGACAGAGATTATTGAAGCTCCTGGCCATGGTACTCATGTACAACGGATGGGGGGGGGGGGGGCGGCGGGGGGCGGGGGAGAGTGGGATGGGGGACAAATTTGCACGATTGAAACATTGCACGTCAAATTTCCTAGTGATGGTAGTGTGTAAGGCTGGGAGTAAAAGACCGGAGATATGGATATGAATATAAACTCTAAAGCAGCTAAAGTTTTACTTGATTAATAACATCCTTGCAATGAATGCTCAATTTTAAACCATCCTCTTGGTTGAAGTTACGACTATGTTTGTATATCTGGATGGATTCATGGACAAATCTTTGGTGGTATCCAGATGTCTTGCAGAGTACTTTGGTAGCAATGATCAGCCACAGCAGAAGAATTTGTCCTATCGTGTTTCAAATCTGACTTGTGCTCGTGAATGCGGTCAGATACGTTGCTTCGTTTCCCCAATATAGCAATCACCACAAATGCAACTCAGTTTGTAGACACCAGGGTACTGTAAGTCAGAAATGACATCCTTTACGGATGGGATTAGATCACGTATTTTGTGTATTGTACTGAATCGGACCTGGATCTTGTGTTTGTTTAGAATTTTGGAAATATTTTTGGTAACGCCTGCTATGTATGGTAACGTGATGGTTTTGATCGGAATCTCAGGGGGTTGTTTCTCCATGGTAGGAGAAACAACTCTGGAAGGTAACCCAGAACTTGGGTTACATACAGAGCATAACTGTGAAACTGTGAGGCATAAATGTTAACTTTACAAACCTTAACCGTTTCTTTGTGCGTCGGTGAAAGTCGGAGGGAATATCGCCCCTCCCTCCAGGTTGTGCACCCAGACAGGGAGGCGCATTCGAGACAATTTATAACATTTGATTGTTTTACTTGTGGGTTTTATGGTAGGAGTATGACAACGGAATATACCGTGGGTGATCCACACAAGGACACACACTGACACACGTACGGACACACACACGGACGCAGATACATACGGACAAATCCTGACACAGCAAAAATCGAAAGAAACCCCGCCTTGTGGGCAGGATCCAAGTGAAGGGATTTTTGGGCATAAAAAGAGGATCCTGAGCATGGAAACCTCAGTTCGACCAGGGGGTCGACTCAGGAGTGAGCTGCGACCAGCGGGTCGGCTCGACTCGTCCGCAGTTCATCGGAACTCAGATGAGTTCGATCGGCTCACCGGAGCCGGCCATCGGGGGCTCGACTCATCGGAGCGGCTCCCCTTCTCATCTGCAGGCGGGCAAGACCCGCTTGACAGCTCAACTCGCCCCTGCGTGGGTCAGCCTCTGCCGATGCGGAGGTCTCTGCTGCCGCCGGGGTGGTGAGGGTCGCTGTTTGGCGACGAGGCTGCGTGCACACCGTGCATCGCCAGCCGAGTGCGCACCCGGGTCAACACTCAACCACCGTGCACGCTGCGAGCGAGCTGTGGGCGCCATCTACCGACCGCGTTCTGAACTGCAGCAGCGTATCGACGACATCCGAATCCGTTCAACACGGTGACCGCCGAATTGACTTATACGTATGACGCGCACCGCCCTCTCACCACACGACAAGCAGGCGTCTGTTTTACACAAAGATCGACTCCGAACACTGACTATTCAAAACAATTCATGTCATTCAAACATACACGGGTCCTTAACCAGAAGCCAACACTCAAGTCTATCGGCCATCAGTGACTGTGAAGGCGTCACATCGAGACCGAGTGACAACCACCCGTCGTTATAAGTATATCCATAGTTGTCCTCTTTACTATTTAGTGGGCTGTACTCTTAATCGCATGAATATTCAACAGATCCATCAATACGAATTGATTTTTGACACCTTCTTCCGTAGAGCCACGCTCTTGTGGGGAAGAGTGTGTCCCACCAGATCCTCATCAGGCGATCTGGTCCACAATCAATTAAAACTTGGTATCAGGTAAGATCTTCAGGGGAAAGGAGCACAGCATCGCATGCCCTTACTCCAAGCCATTATGTAGTCAGATAATCTGCCGATGTATCTGTTGAGATTTGTGCCTTTAAGAATAATAACTGTTTTAATTGTTTTTCTTACCGCCGTATAATCTTTAAAGTACCTTTCGTTCGTAATCGCCGCACGTACACGCGTACTCTACAGAATAATCACCTGTTCTGTGACCCAATGTGCTAACAACGTGATAAGGGTTGCATATGATCTATGATCAATAACGAGTGCGATACTGCGGGGACAATTCAAGTATAATCATTCATTATAAAGTTAAGGTTTTTGTTTAGTATAGCATTTGCAAGTTCTAATAACTCTCTTTCACTAACAACCATCGCTTTATGCGGGGTCCATGTGTTATCAAAGTGAAATCGTACAGTCGTTGATGATACTGTCTTGATACCGTGTGGATACCGTGTTGAAGTTCTGAGATTGAGAGTTCACATACATATTATAGTTAAGGTTTAATTAGAAAATAAATTGATTAATACAGAAGTGGTCGTGTGATTCTTTCCTGAAATTTTTGCGTAAGATCTGTTTCCTGCGATGAGATATGAACTCGGGAACCTAAACTATAAACACACCAATCCACACTCATTAAACTTTAAAGCGAATTATATGAACTTGGCTACCATGCAAAGCGATTTTGATAAAGAAACCCCCTCGCAAATCGAGGAGAGGGAAGGGGAAATACGGACACAAACAGGAAAACAGGAGGCCGACCACCCCGAGGTTAGAGAGAGGCAAAATATTAACCCTAAGTCACCAGGGTATTCTGTACTGATAGAGCGACAAAGGGCGGAGCTGGGGCGAAACGAGCAACATGACATAGACAACTCACCAGAAAGACGCACGCTACGCAAGTACGACCGACATGATGCAGATGACAGAGACAGCTCACTTGGTAGACTCCTTCCACGCAGGCACGACCGACGTGGAATCTATGGCAGGGACTACTCTCCGGAGAAGCGCACCTCGCGCAAACATGACCAACCAGTTCCAGATAGCTCAGTCAGCTCACCAGAAAGACGCACGCTACGCAAGTGCGACCGACATGGTGCAGATGACAGAGACAGCTCACTTGGAAAACGCACCTCACGTAAGCATGACCGACGTGGAACCTACAGCAGGGATCACTCTCCAGGAAGGCGTACATCACGCCAACATGACCCATCAGATGCAGATAGCTCAGACAGCTCACCAGAGAAACGCACCTCACGCAAACATGACCAACATAACACGGGTACAAGGGACAGCTCACCAGAGAAATGCACGACACATACAAATTACCAACGCAAAACCACCCGCACCACAAATGACAAACACAGGAATCCCGACAACCATGTAGCACAAGACAAACATAAACACAGCACATCACCTAGCAGCCACCACACACGTAGTAGACGGCGTGAAGGTCAAGGACAAAAACACTCACCACATAGACACAGCTCAAGGAGATCACGCACACCAACCCACAGGCATGGATCACAAGACCCACATAATAGAAATAAGGGACACAAGCCACGGGACAGATACGAATCCTCCTCGGACAGAGGGAGACCACGACACAGACACGGGAAACATGACAGTAGTGATAGCGAAGGCAGGGACAGCTCGAGTGACAAATCCTCTGAATCTGACGCCTCTGACGACGATCAACTGTCCGAATACTCATTCAGTAGTAAGACTCTGAAATTGATGGACAAAGCGCTCGTCATAATTCCCTATTTCGATCCACACAACAAAACCAGGGATATACACAACCACATAGCTACAGTAGGACAGGAGGCTAAGATCCGGGGTCTGGGTAAATCAGCAGAAAAAGCATGTTTATTGTCAAGGAGCTTACATGAAACCGCCAGACCATGGGTAACATCCCTGCCAAATAGGGTCAAGAGCGATTTTAAGCAATTAAGCCGAGCAGTAGTTAATAGATTTGGGGAATACTCCACACTATCTGAAGGATTGAACGCGGCAAAATTGATGACTCAGCGTGCGGACGAAGACCCACGAGATTATCTCCTACGCCTCAAGAGAGCAAATTCCGCAGGTGACGTGGACAACGCCCAGGAAGAAGGGAAGATATTAAAAGTTATGTTCTTCCAATCACTAAGACCTGAAATAGTGAAGATAGTAGGAACGATGCTAGACCCCGAGACTGCCTCCTTGCGCCAGATTGAAAGCAAGGCCCACACGGCCTGGGTGAACGGACGGAGAACCACTAGCACAGCTAAAACACACATCATCACCAAAGACAAAGAACGTCTCAATCTGGAGGGAAACGAGTCTCCAGGGAATAACAACAGAACCACCCGGAACGAACATGAAACACCCCAGGAGAGGGCGCCAAATCCACTAGGATCAAAACTCAGCAGCAACACGCCGGACAACGGGTCATGGGGGACCTGGCACCCACGGCCGCCACAGCCCTGGAATATAGAAGAGGGCGGATCTTGGAACTATGGAGGATGGAGAGCGAATGACGGATCATACCTACCCCGCGGAGGCCGACGCCCACCGAACCAATCCCCATATCGTCTCCCACTGCCGCCTCCGCTAGCAATGGGGCATAGACCACAGGCAGCCAACAGGAGTCGATACGCTCACTATATTCGGATGGAAAGAGAACATCAAGAGAGTATGAAGACTCCCATGCGAACAGCCAAGACAAGAATACCAACAGAACACACGCAGGAAGAGGACGCACCCAACGCAAAGATAGCCCAAGAGAAAATAAGAAACTCAAGAAACCCCAAAGCAGTCACCGAGGTGGTACCAGAGGGTAAAGGGTACCATCTGGGGGAATTAATTCCCGTAGGACCGGTCGGACGAGTCCACGTGGAAGTAATACTGCAAGACACCCTGACCAGCCAGGGCCTTTGTGAAACGGGAGCAGAAATATCCATGATATCCAGAGACATGTTTGATGAACTCCAGACTGCCGTCCAGAGGAAGAATGAAACGTTACAGATGATGCCAAGTAGGCTCACCTACTCAGGATGCGAAGGGACCCACATGCGGCCATTGGGCAAGGTCATGATGAAGCTCACGTTCAACAAAGTCAACATGAGCCATCCACTATATGTCGTGCAGAACCCAGGAAAAGAGCTGATCATTGGGATCGAACTACTGAATCGCCTTAAACCCGTCATGAACCTTGAATCCCGACAAATATGGGCACAGTCAATGCCGGAGCAGCATAGGGATCCAGAAGATGAAGAAGTTGAAGACTTTACAGGAATTCAAATGATAACAGAAGAACTCAACGACCTGTCACGGACAATCAAGAACGAAACCAAGCGTCCAGCAGAAATATGGACCACTCAACTACTGACCAACAGACTGGGAAAGGACCTTGAGGAAACCAACCTACGAACAGTAGTTAGAAAGGACTGTCCCTTCGCGGAGTATATACCGCCCACTAGTGGTCAAACAGGTGTTAACGTGTCTTTATTTGCCTGTCTGCATGCGTATGTCTTGTGTGTCAGCGGTTGCAACAGGTGTGTGGCCGTGTATATTATTGCGCGTGTGTGGGTGAGTGTGTTCACGTGTGTATTGTTCAGTCTGTATCTCTGTGCATCTTCTGTGCTAGCGTATGTCTGTATGTCACTAGAGAACGGTTGTGCAGTGGTAGTGTGTAGTGGCACGTTCCTGATGACCTAAGTTCCATTCCCGGTCACGACGAACAGCAGTAGTTTAGCTGGTAAGCGTGCTGCACTATTAACCTGGCGACCCAAGTTCGATTGCTGCTTTTGGCCAACACCGGTGACGAATATCTAAACCGGTCCTGGGGCTCCCTTAGATTAATTCAGCCTTAAATGAGTACTCAGTGCGTGTAAAGCATCAGCACTGGGGAGACAAAGGTGGCTGGGTGTAGTGTTGGTCCTCCCATCCCCTTCGTGTTCTGTGCTGACCTTCGTAGATGCTCGCTAACAGCACTTGCCCTAAAAGTCTTTTCAAGGCTATATTGAGGATCTTTGACTTTTGTCTTTGTGTGGTGCAGTGGAGGGAGCACGGAGGGCGGTGCCTGCCACGCGCCCGGTCCTCACCCTGTTTGACGTGAGCCCAACATCCTCACACGACCACAACCAACCCATGTCTCATCTCCCACACCGCTGGCGAAAGCACTGTGTGTGATCTCGTGTGCTGTAGCTTTCTGTACCGTGCTGTGTTTGCTGTGTTAGCCATCATGTGCTGGGGCGTTCTGTGCGTTCTCTTGTGTGCTGTCGCATTCTGAGCTGTGCTGAAATTGCTGTCATGTTGCTGTAGTGCGCTGCGATGTGCTGTAGCGCTCTGCGCTCTGCTGTGGTGTGCAGGACAGCGAAGAGCAGCAGAACGAGGCTCGCACTGCTCAGAGCTCCACGTCCCAGATGAAGGCAGCGCGTGTCCTGCAGACGTTCGTCAACCCCTTTGGCATGGTGAGACATGGGGAGACAGGGACATGTGGAGGCACAGGGGTAGTTGAGTGCCAAGGAGATACATGGACTTTGAGACACGGGAATTACAAGGACACCAAGACAATGCAGCGATACAAGCGACTTAGGGACGTGGGGAACACACAGGAGGCATGGTAAATGAGAGACAGATAGGAGGCATAGAGACACAATATTAGCACAGGGTCACACGTGACACGGGGTCACTTAGGATTTGGATAAAACGGTCTTCATTGACGCAGAAATCCTGGAAACATGAAGACGTGGGGACTCGAGGAAGTGATTGAAAATAAAAAGTTCGCTTGTGCATCTGTTCATGTGCTTGTGCTTGCAGTATCTACCATCCAGTGACGGGAAATCTCTGCCATTTAAAGAAAAGAAATTGGATCCTAACTCAAAAGTGTTTGAGGTAACACGTGATTGTTGTGTGCTAACATTTTGCTCACATCATCATCTCCATCATCATCATTATCTCCATCATTCCATTTCACAAACCACTTGTGCGGATGGGTGCTGAGTGAGGAATTTTAGTGGTTTGGTGATTAATGTGGTTATTTGAGTGCATTTTTGAGCAGATGAGTGGGTGAATGAATGGTTGAGTGAGTGCTTGGGTAGGTGAGAGAGTGTAGTTGAGTGCATGAGTGGTTGGATCGTTGAACGAGTACCTGAGTGGCTGAGTAAGTGAATGAGTGTTTAAGTAGTTGACTGAGTGAGTGATGAGAACCCGTTGAGTGCTATATCACCCGTCTCTGTAGATCTGTAGTCGCTGGAAACTGATGAAAGCGCCAGAGAAACCAAAGAAGAGCTCTGCACAGTCTGCAAAAGCCAAACACGGTGAAGGCACACACACACACACACCATGAACACAGAGACATGCACTAATCCAGCAGTCACAAACACTTGCACGTGCATGTGCACACACACACACATGCAGACACGTACAGAAGTCGAGGCGTTGCTCACGCACACACACACGACAAAAACAAAAATCGTATCACCTTTAACAGACTTGGGGCAAGTGCTGTTAGCAAGCGTCTCTGAAGATCCAGGATTACACGAGGGGTGGGTAGTCAACACCAGGCTCGGCTGCCTTTGTTTCCCCAGCACTGATGATTACACATCGTGCCCGGTACTCATTTAAGGCTCCGTCGACCTCGGGGAGGCCCAGGACTTGATCAAATATTTGCCATTGCTGTTGATCGCAAGCGGGAATTGAAATCAGGTCACTGGGTTTGCAGTGCATTAACCAGCACACTACTGCACGCACGCGCCATGAGTGACGGATCCCCGTGTCTGCAGCGGAGAAGAAGATGAAGGTGGAGCGCCCTCAAGAGGAGCCGGTCGCCGTACCGACTGTGCGAGAGCAGAAACAGGTGCGCCCCGCTCACTCGCGCTCCAGCGTTTCCACGGCCAATGGGGGAACTGGGAACCTAGATTTAAAGCTTTCGTGACTGCAAGGATCCATACTCTTTGGTTCTATTCGGTAGTCACGTAGGTAAATAATAAAACAAAAATCACGACGTTTCGGCCGCTTGTGTTGTGGCTGAAACGTCGTGATTTTTGTTGTTTTATTTTTTACCTACGTGACTTTACCGAATAGAACCAAAGAGTATGAACTGGGAACCTGTTGCAGGACCTGCACCCCCGGGCCTTGCGTTTGTGACTGGGCTTCGTGGGACCCGGCCCCTCCTGGTGCCCTTAAGTCCCCACCCACCCACCCCCTCCCCACTCACTGCTGCCCTTTCCCATTCCATCTGAACACCAGCCTGTGTTGGGGTAAGACATTGCTTACAAAATTGCATACGAATTCAGATGCGTTATTCTTGTGAACATTCTGCATGTGCTTGAGCGAATTACGTCGTGGCGTGCAAATTTTTGCCGTCAATAAAGTAGGCATCGGTGCGCATCACAGCGGAATGGGAATGGTACATGGGCATAGAGCAATAAAAATGTAAAAAGAAACCCGTCGCGAACTCGGCGGCTTACACCGACTGAGCAAAATAAATTGCAACCGCATGAAAAAAAGTGCACAGGGAATCGCATAAGGTAAGGAGTAAATAATAATGAAATAAACTGTGTTTTCTTTCCCTGGTGCGCTGGTGATAACTCGACGAGGGTTAACGAATCGGTACCCTATCCTGTGACTCGTGACTTGATGCTGGTAGCATCGTGGGGATAACATTGGGGGAAAAGACAAAAATCCGACACAAACCAGAATACCTCCCCACTGCCGCTCTCCCCTCCCCACCCCCTCCCACTGTGTTGCCTTCATTCTCTCTCGTTCGGCCTCTCCCTTACCCCTTTCCATGGGCAGGGTGCCACACGTAGAGAGGCACCGGGGGCAGCCGAGGTCACGGAGGTCGGAGGGAAAAGGCAGCGCGCGGACTCGGACTCATCGCCAGCGCCACCACTCGTGCCAGATGACTTCACCCCCCACGAGTACACGGAGGCCGACGCTCACATCTTCACAGGTACACACACATCTTCACAAGTACATACGTGCACATCCACATCTTCACAGGTACACAGACACGCGCACATGTACATCATCATGGGAAAAATGCACATCTTCACAGATACGCACACACACACACATCTTCACAGGTAAGGTCAATGTGTGAATGTGAGGGTGGGTATGTGAAGGTCAATGTGAGCGAGTTTGAGTGGGCGAGTGAGCGAGTTGTTCTCTGTTCCAGCCGGGTGCTCTCGAGGAAGAGATCAGAACAGACACACGACTCGGCAGGACAAGGTGCGTACGTACTTCACATCACCGCTATCATCATCGTCGCCGTCATAACCACCACTACCATTGTCATCACACCATCACCACCCCTAATATTACAGTTTTATCACCATCACCACTACCATCAACACCATTACAGCTACTATCATCACCATCATGAAAATCACTGCTACCAACATCACTATCATAACTCCCATATTCATCACCATCATCACCACTATCATTGTCATCACCATCAATATCACAACCATCACCCCTACAACTAAAGTATTATCTCCACTACTTTTAACACCATCACCGCTACCATGATCACTGTCATAACCACCATATTCATCACCATCACCGTTACCGTCACCATCAACACCATTGCCATCATCTCTGTAACCAGTGTTGCCTTCACCTTTAACGTCATTAACACCATCATTAATGCCGTCACCACCATCATAACCACATTCATTGGTACCACTGTCAACATCATCTTCATTCCCACCACCATTACCACGATACACGTCGTGTAGTGCATTGCGCATTGTGTTAAATATTTGTGCTCCGCGTGCTTTTTGTGTCGTGTGCATGGTGTCTGTTGTGCGCATAAACGCGCATTGTGTGTGGTGTGTGTTTGATGTTGAGTACACATTTGCGTGTATCCGTTGTGTGTTTGTGCAGCATAAGTTGTGCGGGCGGGGGCAAGGTGGTCGTACAGTCTTCAGAGGATCGGCACGGGGCATGACGTACATGCAGGGACACAGTGGCCGGTAGGAGATCCCTCTCCCATCACCTATGTCGCCCTACGTGCATTCACGTGTCTTTTGTGTCCGCGTCGGACCTTGCATATCTAAATGTTTACCCCACGTGTCCTTGTGTGTCCCTGTGGGTCGCCGCATGTCTAAATGTGTACCCACATGTCTCTGTAATGTCCCACCTTCTCTCGGTTAGTTCCCCGCATGTCCCCATGTCCCTCCGTGTCACTACGCATGCTGCGTCTTCCTTTAGATCATAGATCACGGTTCCGTGCATTTTCACGTGTGTTCCTGTGTATACGTATGCCTTTGTGTCTGCACATGCATCTGCTTGCCTTTGTGTGTCTCAGTGTCAACGGTGTCAACAGTGTTGCTTTGTGTCAATGATACTTCGTGTCTGCTTGTGTCTTCACGTGCCCCCCTGTAGCATTGTTACCGTGCGTGTCGGTGTGTCACCGATGCGTTATAGCACATGTCATCACACAGGGTTCTCCGACTGGCACATCTGGCCCGTGAAGGCTTTTGTAGTGGCCTGCCGAGGTATAAATACAGGTTTCCCTCACTTTATGCGGTGGATACGTTCCAAAAAAAGGGCACACAAAGTGAAACCGCACAAGACAGCGTCCTGCCGAGTAGTATATACGTACACATGCAATGTTGTGTCACATCTGACCGCAAAGTGGCATATAGAGTGAGTTCAAAAGACATTTAGCGAATTTTGTGGAGAAATAGGTAAGCCGCATATACGTGAAATCGCACAAACCAAACCTGAATAAACTGTGGAAACCTGTAGATACAGGTTAGTGAGATGAAAAGTGATATACAAGAGATAGGGATGAGAGTTGGAGACAAACTATGGTGGTTAGCTGTCACATAGCTGACGTTATGACGTAAATAAGTCATGTGATGTAACATGTACGCGTGGCACGTGATATTACGTCGCTAACTTTTTGTAGCCCGCCAGATAATATTTCTGAAGAACCATTCGTTTTCATGTGCCTCTGTGCCAAGCACATGTCTGCATATCTCCATGTGGGTGACTTTGTGTTCCATAATCTCAAAATGCACCTAGCCTGGCACAGCTGCTACGGTCACATCACTCAATGGCGGCTGTTCTCTTAATTTATTCACTGGTCACTATCTGTGTCCTCAAATCCTGATGCTTGCATTTCCACGTGTGTGTGTGTCCCTCCACATCTTAAAAATAATATTCTGCATATATTTAGCATCTTGCATGAAAATTCCATCTATAAACGTGGTAGAATTTGTAACACATGCAGTTTTCGCGTGGAGGCATGATAATACACAGACAAGCGGGCAAAATAGCCAGAACCAGTGCCAACAATTGCTCAAGCTCTGTGGTCCTATATTGAGCGGCCGGAATGTGGGTCAGGAGTGTTCCACTTTTCATCCCAGTGCGACCCGCGGTTGCTCACTTCTCCGTGATGCAGGGGAGGCTCCCGGCAGGCGTGGCCGAAAAAATGAAGATGTGAAGAGAGGCGGTGAGAGTCCTGGAGGGGAGTGAACTGGCATTGGTGCAGGGTGGACAACAAACGTCTCCCATTGATACGAGGCGACATCAACAACAAACGCAATTAACAGCAACATCCAGGATCAACTGGCGAATTCGAACAACACGCAGTTAACAGCAACACCGAGTCAACCGGAGTATCTAACAATACATGGGAGTTGATAGCGACATCTGTTCGGCCAGTAAATTCTAACAACACAGTTCACAGCAACTCCTAAAGTCTTCCAGAGTACAAATAAGACGCGTAGTTTATACCAACTGCTCGAGTCACACAGGGTCTCCTGTAACTGCGACGTTAACAACACACGGATACAAGTACCCTGTGTGGCCAGTAACACCCAGACTCAACGGCAACACCCCAAAACACACCCAGTGTCACCAACATCATCTCACATTATCATTAACAGCTGATAATACCAGCTACAGCCAGCTACATTGAGCATCACCAGCAAAGTGAGTGATAAACCAGCTTTAATACTTTCCATAAAATAATGAGAAACTCATGTCCTGCGCGTGTAAATAATAAGTATTCACACGTGCAATGCCCATGCACTCTCACACAATCACATGAACATAGATGTTAGAACTCACATGTGCACACATAAGCGCAAGCTTTTTTGAAACCCTGCACCCCCTGCATTACCAGTTTAATGACTTGTTTCCACATGGATGTTGTGGTGCTGACAAGTAGACCACAAAGAAATGATGTAAAAATAAATTTGGTTTCACATTTTTAAGCCTTCTCTCCTGCAGGAGGGACTTTGTCAAACGTGTCTTTTGTCGCTGTGTGTAGGTGTTTAAGGTGGGGAGTGGTAATAAATGTTGAACTTTTTTCTTCATGCTTTTGGAGTCCCTGACTGCTCACAATCATTAAGGACCTTGATGATGGTGGGTAGGCCCGAGTAAAGCTACGTGGCTGGGAGTCAGAGCCATTCCCTGTTCACTTTTGGGTGCGACAGGGATGTGCTGTGGCTCCAACATTATTTAACATCTTTTTCGACAACGTAGTTCGAGAAGCCTTCCTTGGCTGTACTGGCAGAATCTCCATCTGGTACAGATACAGTGGGAGGCTGATCAATATGGTCGAGGGATAGCTCCCTATTGGTCAACCATTTATATATGCTGATGATCTGGTGATTGCTGTTCACTTAGAAGAAGTTGGAAGTGCTGCTGCTAGACCTGGAGCATGCTACAAACTTACCATCAGCCCCACCAAAACTAAGCAACTGGCTGGGTATTTTGTGCCATCAAACACTCAACTCCCGATTGGTGATGGGGTAGTTGTCGAGAGAGTGAAGAGTTTTCCATACCTGGGCATTGTACTTATGACCAGCTCCGATTTGATAGCAGAAGTCTCACTCCGAATCAGTCGAGTGGCATCTGTTCATCGGCTGGGTAAAGCTGTGTGCAAGCTTCCTGGTCTGTTGCTCCACATGAAGCCTCGGGTATTCACGGCCACCGTCATGCCCTCCTGTATTCTTGCGGAAAAGCGGACCCCCCCACCCCCCATGGAACATCTTCGCCAGTAAGACACATTCAGGCTGGCATGCCTACGATCCATCCTAGGTTTAGCCAGGCTGGATTGTGTGAGGACCTCACAAATCTTTGAAAGAGCTCGACAAAGTTAATCGGTGAGCTCCGGCAGGCAAGGCTGCGTTGGCTGGGTTATAGAGCCTGCATGTACATCCACCACATGCCTAAATAGCTTTTGTTCAGCCAGATAGAGGGGGCCAAATGGACGTGGCAGGGGCTCGAGAAGCGATGTAATCATGTGGTACAAGAGGATGTAGAGCTAAGTGTGCTTTCCGATGACTGGTACCAGCGGTGTCAAGATCGGCCTCTGTGGAGGAGGCTTGTGAAGGACGCTACTGGGTAGTTGGAGGCAGTCGCCCTTCAGCATGAACAGAGGGCTATGGAGCAGTTAAAATATAACGTAGTTGATCACATCCTTCCAATGATTGCTCAATCTGAATCCATCTTCTCTGATTTTCACTCACCCACCCGTGTGTCTTGTTGTCCGATGACTACAAGTCAATTTACTTGCTAATTTCTACAGCCCTACACGTCCATGCACATCACAAACCCTCCCCCTCTCCCCTGTGAACCTCTACAGCCAAACTCCTCCTTCCCGTGCCTAACCCCTACAGCCAAACTCCTCCTCCCCGTGCCTATATAAAACCACAACAGCAGATAATTTTTCTCACCTGAAGACGGCCGCTTGTGTTGCGACCAAAACGTCGTGATTTCTTTCATTATTTTTTTTTACTATCTACATGACTTTTACCGAAAGAACCAGAGAGTATGGATTCCTGCAGTAACGAAAGCTTCAAATCAAAGATATCAGAATCTTTATTTATGCTGGAGAAATCCGGTGAGCTATGAAGCTCTTTTTCCTGTCTGTACTGCATACCTATGCCTGTGAATTAGCTTCATCACGTGTGTATCACACCTACATAGGTGATGCAGAGAGATGAAATTAGGACACAAACAAGAGAAAGACATGTAGGGATATGATATGAGATACGGACAAAATTAAGTCGTACAATTAGATAAAACTAGATACAAATAAGATTTAGAGGTGTAAGGAGTTGTAGAGAAGAGATAGTATGAATGAGATATATAAGCAAGAAATAACTATGAAAGAGAGTTGACAAAATATCCAAACTTAAGATACCTCTTTAGCGATATGAGAGGAGTAAATAAGGTAGAGAAATGTTGTGAACTTGCTGAATGTATGCAAGCAGGAAATAAAGGCTATCATCAAACATGATCAATTCATTGGTGGATGAAGGCCTGATAAACCTTTACCATCTCCCACAAGTCCTTCGATGCAACAATCCATCTAGTATCTAAAAACGAGCTGATTTCATTGCTCCATCTCCACGGATGTCCTCCTCTTGGGTGTATTTATTGTTCACCCCGAAGTGAAAATGTTACACCACAGGTGGTAGTTTGGCAGCAAGTCGTGTGTGATGTGGTCGAGTGTGGCGACTCCCACCTCTATCAATACGTCTCATTAGGGGGAAAGAGCAGATAGACTACTCTATAGAGATCCCTCTCGTGGAGGCCCTTTCACCATAAGCTGTATGAGCAAGCAATTGCAGGGCTGTACTTGCTTACAATTGAAGAGACTGGGTGCAACAATTGTCCAGCACCGTTTGAGCACTTATTTGGCCAATTTAAAGTCATAACCCGTTAATGAGCCTTGATTCATGTAAATCATCAAAGTGTCTGTTCACACAAAACCACAAAACCTCCACTGGTGGCCTTTAGCAAGTTTACTCAAATCCACGTTTCTCTGGCCATGACCAGTTATCTCCATGAGACAACCTCTGTAGACTGTAAAAGTCGAACCTATTTAATGAACCCAAGGGGCATGCCGGGTTGAGTTAACCCCATGTGGATTTTTTTTATTGAAACTAATTTCAATTTAAAGAGTAATGAGGAGTTAGGAAACTACTGTCAAAACGGCCACTTGTACTGATTGCTTGCACTCTTCTGCACCACTCCCTCTTGACCAGATGGCGACAAATCTCCTCAACAATCGCTATGCGGTTTTGGAAAAACTGGGTGAAGGAACATTTGGCCAGGTGTTCAGATGCTGGGACCACAGGAACCACAAGGAGATGGCCCTCAAGATGATTGACTCCACATTAAGGTGAGAGACCAAGTCATGATTGTGCATCACAATCTTCACTGAAAAGTTTTCCTGCAACACAAACTCACGTGTGCCTACCTCGACATGAAGAATTCTATTTTAATGATCCTATTTTCGACATTCTCAGAAGTGTTTGTATTTCTTCACGCAGCGTCACGGACGCAGAAGTATATAACGAGGCTGGCTTCCTGAAGATGTTGAGACACAAAAGCATCATCCGGCTTGAGGAAAACTTCGTCGTGGGAGATTACCATTATCTCGTGTTGGACTACATCAAGTAAGAACACTAAGTCCATTACAAGCGTGACACTTACAGGATGTGTAAAACTACAAGCTTGGCAGCTGCTTCATCTCGATCAGTGCTCAATCCTTAGCTATGCTACACTGCATTGTTAAGAAGCAGATGCATTAACCATTTCGTAACCAGTTTGCAAAAAAGAAAACAACTATCTGCAGTCAGCACGTATTCCATGCATTGTTACACCTCGAATGTCTTACCTCACCTTTAGTGTTCTAGGACTTGCCGTGCATGTGTGGATGTGCTGGTGCCTTTGTGCTTGATGCTGTGTTTAATTAACCATCCTGCACTCTGTATGTTGTGCGTTTTCCGTTGTCAGCGCGGGCAGCCTCTTTGACGTGGTGAACTCGAACGGAGCATTTACTCTGTCCTCCGTCAAGAGATACGCCCGTTCCCTGATGGAAGTGCTGGCCTTCCTGAAGAAGAACGGCGTAGTCCATGGGGACCTCAAGCTGGTAAGGGTTTATCATTACATTTCTTTTAGAGGAATTAAGCAGGTCTAAGGGACGCTGCCATGGTGTCATGGGTAGCACACTAGACTTTAAACCCAGAGGGAATCGATTCAATTTGATCTCCCGGCTTGGCAATTGCAACAGTGGACAGGTTCTGAAATCCCAACTCTCCAACCACCCACCCACCCACCACCTCTATACACCCAGAAGGATAAATAAGTACAACACAGTTCATCACAAAGTCACAAGTGGTGGCGTAAAGTGTGGGTACTCCGACCACTTTTGAGACATTTGGCTGTGTATACGAGTAGCCCAAAACCATTTAAGTAGCTCTCTCGACCTACTCAATGATGGAGGCCTTTCTGGAAGTAGAGGGGTGAGCAAATAATTGCAGGCCTGCACCTTTACGGTGATCTTTTAAACATATCGAGCAGTGTATGCGCCTCATGCACCTGTAGCTCTTTGCCACGTGGTGGCCAGTTGAATTCCCATCACAGCTGCCTCATACAGAAGAGCTCTTATCCGTGATCATATTACCTATGACTCCCATTATCCATGGCAGCTGTAGAGTCCACAGAAACACCAATTATCCGTGACCCTATTTTCATTCTTGTACGTAATTATTCAGGTTTTTCTTTTTTTACCATCCTGAATTGCGGAACAACTCCGTTCGCGCCGATGAGAAGAGTCGCCATGTCAATTCTTCCCATTATAAGTGTTTTGTTTTCATGACCAACTTCAGTACAAGATGTTGTATTGGATCATCTTTACGAGAGTTATTGATCCCCCTGCTTCCGACTCGAGAAATAATTCATTTACACTTATAACGTTAGATGTACAGTGCACAAAATGAACGCCATTCTTCCATACAGACAGGAATCATCTTAATGGACTCTCATTTGGTTAAATACAATACAAATAATGCGTCCGTTTTCTTAATTTTTTCAGGAAAACATCTTGGTGAAAGATCACCACACGGCAGCCATCCGATTGGCCGACTTCGGAGGAAGTTTTTTTGAATATGAATTTCGTAAGTTACACTTTATATACATTTATACACATCATCACATTTCTAAATATTCCTACAGATCCTGTTATCTGGAATAATTTTGTGTTTTATATAGCGTCGTTCATGCAAATTGCGTGAACGATGCTGATGTGAACAGGCATCACGCAGTGATGCCTGCGCATGGTAGCTCCACACGAGGTATTAAGGGAATGCTCACAACTCCTTACGATCTCCAATTCACAACCGTGCATTGGGAATGTCCACTTCCGTGTAAAATCACGTCCTGTCATATTCTGTTTGTTGCGGTTGCACCCGACTTAA
This sequence comes from Petromyzon marinus, assembly GCF_048934315.1. Lineage (NCBI taxonomy): Eukaryota > Metazoa > Chordata > Hyperoartia > Petromyzontiformes > Petromyzontidae > Petromyzon > Petromyzon marinus. The sequence goes on from NW_027423268.1 coordinate 281,884, forward strand.
GAGCCGCATGGCTCACAGGGCTATACCTAATAAATTAAAACTTGAAACTTGAAAACTATCACATATCATGCAGGACAGGGTGCGAACACATTGGGGATTCTTTTAGTGAAACTATGACTCCTACAGGCCACCTAAGCAATATTGTATTTTTTTTATTTTTCTCCAGCCGATGATTTATTTGGGACGCCCGGATACAACGCTCCCGAAGTATTGCTGGGCCAGCCGTTTGGAACATCAATTGACATGTGGGCTGCCGGGTGCATACTAGCTGAGATATCTGTCGGCAAACGACTGATGTCAATGAGCAGCGAGAGTCAGGAGATCGCTGGCATCACAAAGGTAACATTAATTTTATAATTTTGTATATTTATTAGCGAAAGATTGTGGGTTTAAATCTGGTTGGGGTTTATTCAGCCCTACAGTGTCGATAAAATGAGTACTACTTTTTAGGGAAGTCGACATTGGTTGTCATAGAGATATATTCACCTGTGACGTGTGAATGGAGTTTTACCACTGACTCAGGGCTGCAGCCAGGCTATGATCACTGCCTCAATGCTCATTTGACTTTGAGTACAAATTCAATTTTAAACAGCTTCATGTTACGTGAAATCAAGTGATTACTCAATAATGAATAATTTAATCAATATGATACGAACCATGTATGTAAGTACGTACAGAAAACGCCTCTTAACTCGCCAGTGACATGAGATCAAATGTATCGTTTATTTTCAGATTGTGGGAACACCACCTTTTGAGATGCTGCACGCTGCACCAGACGGTCCTCGGTATTTCAGTGAGTACTGCAATTTTTTTTTTTAATATGCGATTAGGTGTTATAACATCACTCGTCTGGCTGCACAATGACGTGAAAGTTGGGTTGTTTCCCCACGTCCTTCACAGCCTTCATTGTACATCACAGCCTTGTGCACATGAATAATATTTTAATGCATGACATCGTTTGCGATTGTACCCACTGCAGACTTCTTTGGGCAACTGACCAAGGAATGTCTGCAGGAGACCCCTCAGTGTTGCCCGCTCAAGGAGTTTCTGAAAACGAGAGACCCATTGTTCCTGGACTTCATCAGCTCCATCCTATGGTGAGTGTCCCACTCTTTGAGTTTCCCTCAACTGTAACAAAATTCCAGTAAATTTCTATATCATAAGGGAATATGCATCCCCTTTGCAATGTACAGCTATCTTGCATCTCTCTGCAGAAGAAACTAGGTAAAGAATGAAAGGGCAAATGCAGTACTGTATCCTCATTTAACGCGCTAATAGATGTTCTGTATTAAGAAAAAATGCATTTAGTGAGGAATTACCGTTTACACATTACAGAGATAAACAAATAAAAACCATGCACATTTGCACATTTTCACTATAAAATTAGCTTGCAGTCATCCCATGGCGAGAAAAAAAAACTGTGATAAGGGTACGCCACCACGTACTATTATATTATTCCGCGCATATACCTAGAATTCCTATACTGCTCAGCCATGCAGCTGAATAAAGTTGTTTGTCATGAACCGCTCAGAAAGCCCGTAACAGAATGGAATAACTTTACTTTAGCGATAACACGTTGTGTACGCACACTTTGAGCGTGGACTTACCATACCTATCTTCACATACCTGCAAACCCTTAGATACTTTATCAAGTGGATGTAAGCTTATTGTATCACTTTAATGTGTCATTTGGGTATGTATATTTTGCTGATCTTCTCATCGGTACTTGTCTCTCTGTTTTCAGCTGGAACTCAAATGACCGTCTAACTCCGAAAAGTGCTCTCAAGCACCCATGGATGAGTGCAGCTCCAGCTCCACCACCTGGACTTCACCAGGCACCAGCATGCAAGATCAACTCCCATCTGGCTCCTGCAACCAAGACCTTCCCTATTCTGGACCCCTACAACATCCCTTCCAAGACAATGGACCCCTACCAATTATGCTGGCTGGATTCGGACCCCAACAACTTCTTCATCCCGGCTCCAGCACCTTGCCACCTTCCCTCAATTCCACAACTTACTTCTCCTGGCCAAATTCCAGTCGAATCATTTTGCTGCAGCTCTTCCGGAGTGGCAATTCCCATTTTGGCCACTAAGGTGTCCACTGCCACTTTCCTTCCATCTCCAGCCGCCGTTGCAGTCCCCTTAATTGAGCCAAGGACTGACGCCTTCCTGGCTTCTGCTTCTGTTGCATTAAGCGCCGGAACCATTTTGGATGTGGAGATGCCTACAGCCACTAGCTCAACATCCACCACAAAATGCAGCATTCAGGTGGAAGATGTGAACACTGCTGTGTCTTCGACAGCATCAATTGCTGACCCCCTCCCAGAGTCGGAGACCAGAATTGATGCGGACATCAAGCCTCTGGATATTGAGGAATTTCATATTTCAATTGAGGCAGTCGATGAGGCGACCCAAAATGGAGCCGAGACGAGCATGGGCTCCATATTGTCTCTGCCTATAAACGCAGACGACACTGTTAACCCTCTCCTGGAGTCCGAGAGCACGGTTAAGGCAGACTCTAAGCCTCACGATGCTGAACAAATGAAAGCCATGGTACAGAGTGACATGGACAGTGCAGAAAAAATTATTGAGGTCCCCAAATCCCAATCACCAACCATCCGCAAGAGATTGCATCGGTTCGGACGCGCTCTTATTAAGTTCGTCTGTTGTTGTGGGGGAAGTGGTGAGGGGGATTAAATGTTTTAATATTGTCAAATATATGGGCAGCCCTCGACTTATCACCTGTTCATAAGTCGAACGGTTTATAAGACGGTCGTCAAAAATGTATTATATTTAAATGCACATAACTCATTGCTATAAATTGTTTTATCATTTTTAAAAGGGAAACATTGTTAAACACATAAAAAATATTGTACATTTGCATTTTATACTGTAATAAATACTATATTATACATAACATACCAAATAAATGTTGGTAAATAGAAAGAAAAATCAGTTTTAACTTAACTTGCCTTGATTCCCGATGATGCTGGCTTGTTTGTCGGAAGGCGCATAATGGATCCCAACAATTTCACACACAAGGGGGCATGTAAGCGCACTCACACAAAAACATACACGACAACGATCCCCTGTATGGCCTGCCTTCACAGCGTTTATGAAGGTCGCCTTTGACTCAACAGTAGCGATGTTTACACACACCGCACCGGGTACTCATTTGAGGCCGAGTTGACCTAGGAGAGGCCCAGGACCCATTCAGATTATCATCACTGATGTTGGTTGTGAGTGGGAATTAAATGTTTTAATATTGTTAAGTATACTCTGGTTCCTTCGGTAAAGTCACGTTGGTAAAAAGTAAAAAAAACAATGAAAACAACTAAATCAAATCACGACGTTTCGGAGGCAACACAAGCTTCCGTCATCAGGTGGAACAGCCACAGTAAAAAATACTATGGTGAGTAGAGAGAGCTATTTGTGACAAGCGATTATAAATGGTAAGAAGGGGGGAGGAGCCAGGGAGGACGGATGCAGGGTAGGGAGGGGGGTGAGTGTTGGGGGACGGAGATTATTGAAGCTCCTGGCCATGGTACTCATGTACAACGGATGGGGGGGGGGGCGGCGGGGGGCGGCGGGGGGCGGGGGAGAGTGGGATGGGGGACAAATTTGCACGATTGAAACATTGCACGTCAAATTTCCTAGTGATGGTAGTGTGTAAGGCTGGGAGTAAAAGACCGGAGATATGGATATGAATATAAACTCTAAAGCAGCTAAAGTTTTACTTGATTAATAACATCCTTCCAATGAATGCTCAATTTTAAACCATCCTCTTGGTTGAAGTTACGACTATGTTTGTATATCTGGATGGATTCATGGACAAATCTTTGGTGGTATCCAGATGGCTTGCAGAGTACTTTGGTAGCAATGATCAGCCACAGCAGAAGAATTTGTCCTATCGTGTTTCAAATCTGACTTGTGCTCGTGAATGCGGTCAGATACATTGCTTCGTTTCCCCAATATAGCAATCACCACAAATGCAACTCAGTTTGTAGACACCAGGGTACTGTAAGTCAGGAATGACATCCTTTACGGATGGGATCAGATCACGTATTTTGTGTATTGTACTGAATCGGACCTGGATCTTGTGTTTGTTTAGAATTTTGGAAATATTTTTGGTAACGCCTGCTATGTATGGTAACGTGATGGTTTTGATCAGAATCTCAGGGGGTTGTTTCTCCATGGTAGGAGAAACAACTCTGGAAGGTAACCCAGAACTTGGGTTACATACAGAGCATAACTGTGAAACTGTGAGGCATAAATGTTAACTTTACAAACCTTAACCGTTTCTTTCTGCGTCGGTGAAAGTCGGAGGGAATATCGCCCCTCCCTCCAGGTTGTGCACCCAGACAGGGAGGCGCATTCGAGACAATTTATAACATTTGATTGTTTTACTTGTGGGTTTTATGGTAGGAGTATGACAACGGAATATACCGTGGGTGATCCACACAAGGACACACACTGACACACGTACGGACACACACACGGACGCAGATACATACGGACAAATCCTGACACAGCAAAAATCGAAAGAAACCCCGCCTTGTGGGCAGGATCCGAGTGAAGGGATTTTTGGGCATAAAAAGAGGATCCTGAGCATGGAAACCTCAGTTCGACCAGGGGGTCGACTCAGGAGCGATCTGCGACCAGCGGGTCGGCTCGACTCGTCCGCAGTTCATCGGAACTCAGATGAGTTCGATCGGCTCACCGGAGCCGGCCATCGGGGGCTCGACTCATCGGAGCGGCTCCCAATCTCATCTGCAGGCGGGCAAGACCCGCTTGACAGCTCAACTCGCCCCTGCGTGGGTCAGCCTCTGCCGACGCGGAGGTCTCTGCTGCCGCCGGGGTGGTGAGGGTCGCTGTTTGGCGACGAGGCTGCGTGCACACCGTGCATCGCCAGCCGAGTGCGCACCCGGGTCAACACTCAACCACCGTGCACGCTGCGAGCGAGCTGTGGCCGCCATCTACCGACCGCGTTCTGAACTGCAGCAGCGTATCGACGACATCCGAATCCGTTCAACACGGTGACCGCCGAATTGACTTATACGTATGACGCGCACCGCCCCCTCACCACACGACAAGCAGGCGTCTGTTTTACACAAAGATCGACTCCGAACACTGACTATTCAAAACAATTCATGTCACTCAAACATACACGGGTCCTTAACCAGAAGCCAACACTCAAGTCTATCGGCCATCAGTGGCTGTGAAGGCGTCACATCGAGACCGAGTGACAACCACCCGTCGTTATAAGTATATCCATAGTTGTCCTCTTTACTATTTAGTGGGCTGTACTCTTAATCGCATGAATATTCAACAGATCCATCAATACGAATTGATTTTTGACACCTTCTTCCGTAGAGCCACGCTCTTGTGGGGAAGGGTGTGTCCCACCAGATCCTCATCAGGCGATCTGGTCCACAATCAATTAAAACTTGGTATCAGGTAAGATCTTCAGGGGAAAGGAGCACACCATCGCATGCCCTTACTCCAAGCCATTATGTAGTCAGATAATCTGCCGATGTATCTGTTGAGATTTGTGCCTTTAAGAATAATAACTGTTTTTATTGTTTTTCTTACCGCCGTATAATCTTTAAAGTACCTTTCGTTCGAAATCGCCGCACGTATTCGCGTACTCTACAGAATAATCACCTGTTCTGTGACCCAGTGTGCTAACAACGTGATAAGGGTTGCATATGATCTATGATCAATGAGTACGATACTGCGGGGACAATTCAATATAATCATTCATTATAAAGTTAAGGTTTTTGTTTAGTATAGCATTTGCATGTTCTAATAACTCTCTTTCACTAACAACCATCGCTTAATGCGGGGTCCATGTGTTTTCAAAGTGAAATCGTACAGTCGTTGATGATACTGTCTTGATACCGTGTGGATACCGTGTTGAAGTTCTGAGATTGAGAGTTCACATACATGTTATAGTTAAGGTTTAATAGAAAATAAATTGATTAATACAGAAGTGGTCGTGTGATTCTTTCCTGAAATTTTTGCGTAAGATCTGTTTCCTGCGATGCGATATGAACTCGGGAACCTAAACTATAAACACACCAATCCACACTCATTAAACTTTAAAGCGAATGATATGAACTTGGGACCTAAAATATGAAGACTCGGGGAGTGTTAAAGCGAGAATCATTGTATTATGCTGATCAATAATACGAAGTTAGACAACGAGGCCGAATTGACACTAGCGTAACTGCACACGATTGATTGCGTTATCCTGATTGATAACCCCACCTCGTCAACGAGGCGGGACCTGATTATCATAAAGGCTTTCATCATTAACACAACCACACCCACTCGTATAATTAATACGATTACCTCTCTAATTAGCATAGTTATACGCATAATTACACGAATTAACATAATTTTGGATTAATTATGCAAATTTCGAATTTCATTTAATTTTCATTATTTTTCATCAATTTTCACACACCCACATACAGAACAAATTGGGGTCTCGTCCGGGATCTCTCGCAGACAGGTTATGCTTAAATGAAGGACCGAATCACTGTTGTACAAATCAAGGTTTTGTGAACTAACATTGCGCTGTGACGGTAAACGGTGTAAAACAAACAAAAAACGCACTCTGAAGAAAATACCAGAGTAGCAGTGTATAACAAAGACAGTGGGAGTAAGATTATTTGCTCAAATTGAACCAACATATTCTGTGATACAAATGTTTTTATGTGCGCTCTGAGGGGAATTCCAGGGTAACTCACGCCACACATGAGAGGCTAGAGTTAAGATACACTCTTAAGTCTATTAACTACACTACATAATAGAGATGGCACATGACCCGCAACGTTCTGAGGGTGACATCCCAACGCATAACACTGATACAGAGTGGCCCTCCGAGGAGGAGATAGAATCTATGGAAAAACAATATCGTGAATTTGTGTTAAAACGTACTGGACGGACTGCTAGAGAGCAGACAGAGCAGAAAGACATAATGGAGGGGAGACATAGAGAAGATGTTAAGGCACATAGGAGGAAACTACTTAAGGATGTGATGAAATGTAGCAAAGCCAAACGTGACATAAAAATTGCAGAAATAGCAAGGTTAGACTCGTATCTCCTCACACAGACAGACAGAGAAAGATTATGGACTGGGGAAAAATTTGAGAGGGAAAGGAAGGAAAAACTGTCCCTAATAGAAGAGGTAGTGCGTCTGCACGCCCTCGTGAGAGAAAAAGAGTCGGCGCTGAATGCACCAGCGGGACCCCCAGACGTCGGTACACAGAACACATACGGGAGTAACAGTTTACCACACTCCGAGCCATGCGGACGTAGCCCAGGGCCAGATCCCACACAAAGTATGGCTACAATGCAAAGCGATTTTGATAAAGAAACCCCCTCGCAAATCGAGGAGAGGGAAGGGGAAATACGGACACAAACAGGAAAACAGGAGGCCGACCACCCCGAGGTTAGAGAGAGGCAAAATATTAACCCTAAGTCACCAGGGTATTCTGTACTCATAGAGCGACAAAGGGCGGAGCTGGGGCGAAACGAGCAACATGACATAGACAACTCACCAGAAAGACGCACGCTACCCAAGTACGACCGACATGATGCAGATGACAGAGACGGCTCACTTGGTAGACTCCTTCCACGCAGGCACGACCGACGTGGAATCTATGGCAGGGACTACTCTCCGGAGAAGCGCACCTCGCGCAAACATGACCAACCAGTTCCAGATAGCTCAGTCAGCTCACCAGAAAGACGCACGCTACGCAAGTGCGACCGACATGGTGCAGATGACAGAGACAGCTCACTTGGAAAACGCACCTCACGTAAGCATGACCGACGTGGAACCTACAGCAGGGATCACTTTCCAGGAAGGCGTACATCACGCCAACATGACCCATCAGATGCAGATAGCTCAGACAGCTCACCAGAGAAACGCACCTCAAGCAAACATGACCAACATAACACGGGTACAAGGGACAGCTCACCAGAGAAACGCACGACACATTAAAATTACCAACGCAAAACCACCCGCACCACAGATGACAAACACAGGAATCCCGACAACCATGTAGCACCAGACAAACATAAACACAGCACATCACCTAGCAGCCACCACGCACGTAGTAGACGGCGTGAAGGTCAAGGACAAAAACACTCACCACATAGACACAGCTCAAGGAGATCACGCACACCAACCCACAGGCATGGATCACAAGACCCACATAAGAGAAATAAGGGACACAAGCCACGGGACAGATACGAATCCTCGGACAGAGGGAGACCACGACACAGACACGGGAAACATGACAGTAGTGATAGCGAAGGCAGGGACAGCTCGAGTGACAAATCCTCTGAATCTGACGCCTCTGACGACGATCAACTGTCCGAATACTCATTCAGTAGTAAGACTCTGAAATTGATGGACAAAGCGCTCGTCAGAATTCCCTATTTCGATCCACACAACAAAACCAGGGATATACACAACCACATAGCTACAGTAGGACAGGAGGCTAAGATCCGGGGTCTGGGTAAATCAGCAGAAAAAGCATGTTTATTGTCAAGGAGCTTACATGAAACCGCCAGACCATGGGTAACATCCCTGCCAAATAGGGTCAAGAGCGATTTTAAGCAATTAAGCCGAGCAGTAGTTAATAGATTTGGGGAATACTCCACACTATCTGAAGGATTGAACGCGGCAAAAATTGATGACTCAGCGTGCGGACGAAGACCCACGAGATTATCTCCTACGCCTCAAGAGAGCAAATTCCGCAGGTGACGTGGACAACGCCCAGGAAGAAGGGAAGATATTAAAAGTTATGTTCTTCCAATCACTAAGACCTGAAATAGTGAAGATAGTAGGAACGATGCTAGACCCCGAGACTGCCTCCTTGCGCCAGATTGAAAGCAAGGCCCACACGGCCTGGGTGAACGGACGGAGAACCACTAGCACAGCTAAAACACACATCATCACCAAAGACAAAGATCGTCTCAATCTGGAAGGAAACGAGTCTCCAGGGAATAATAACAGAACCACCCGGAACGAACATGAAACACCCCAGGAGAGGGCGCCAAATCCACGAGGATCAAAACTCAGCAGCAACACGCCGGACAACTGGTCACGGGGGACCTGGCACCCACGGCCCCCACAGCCCTGGAATATAGAAGAGGGCTGATCTTGGAACTATGGAGGATGGAGAGCGAATGACGGATCATACCTACCCCGCGGAGGCCGACGCCCACCGAACCAATCCCCATATCGTCTCCCACTGCCGCCTCCGCTAGCAATGGGGCATAGACCACAGGCAGCCAACAGGAGTCGATACGCTCACTATATTCGGATGGAAAGAGAACATCAAGAGAGTATGAAGACTCCCATGCGAACAGCCAAGAAAAGAATACCAACAGAACACACACAGGAAGAGGACGCACCCAACGCAAAGATAGCCCAAGAGAACATAAGAAACTCAAGAAACCCCAAAGCAGTCACCGAGGTGGTACCAGAGGGTAAAGGGTACCATCTGGGGGAATTAATTCCCGTAGGACCGGTCGGACGAGTCCACGTGGAAGTAATACTGCAAGACACCCTGACCAGCCAGGGCCTTTGTGATACGGGAGCAGAAATATCCATGATATCCAGAGACATGTTTGATGAACTCCAGACTGCCGTCCAGAGGAAGAATGAAACGTTACAGATGATGCCAAGTAGGCTCACCTACTCAGGATGCGAAGGGACCCACATGCGGCCATTGGGCAAGGTCATGATGAAGCTCACGTTCAACAAAGTCAACATGAGCCATCCACTATATGTCGTGCAGAACCCAGGAAAAGAGCTGATCATTGGGATCGAACTACTGAATCGCCTTAAACCCGTCATGAACCTTGAATCCCGACAAATATGGGCACAGTCAATGCCGGAGCAGCATAGGGATCCAGAAGATGAAGAAGTTGAAGACTTTACAGGAATTCAAATGATAACAGAACTCAACGACCTGTCACGGACAATCAAGAACGAAACCAAGCGTCCAGCAGAAATATGGACCACTCAACTACTGACCAACAGACTGGGAAAGGACCTTGAGGAAACCAACCTACGACCAGTAGTTCCAAAGGACTGTCCCTTAGCGGAGTATATACCGCCCACTAGTGGTCAAACAGGTGTTAACGTGTCTTTATTTGCCTGTCTGCATGCGTATGTCTTGTGTGTCAGCGGTTGCAACAGGTGTGTGGCCCTGTATATTATTGCGCGTGTGTGGGTGTGTGTGTTCACGTGTGTATTGTTCAGTCTGTATCTCTGTGCATCTTCTGTGCTAGCGTATGTCTGTATGTCGCTAGAGAGCGGTTGTGCAGTGGTAGTGTGTAGTGGCACGTTCCTGATGGCATAAGTTCCATTCCCGGTCACGACGAACAGCAGTAGTTTAGCTGGTTAGCGTGCTGCACTATTAACCTGGCGACCCAAGTTCGATTGCTGCTTATGGCCAACACCGGTGACGAATATCTAAACCGGTCCTGGGGCTCCCTTAGATTAATTCAGCCTTAAATGAGTACTCAGTGCGTGTAAAGCATCAGCACTGGGGAGACAAAGGTGGCTGGGTGTAGTGTTGGTCCTCCCATCCCCTTCGTGTTCTGTGCTGACCTTCGTAGATGCTCGCTAACATCACTTGCCCTAAAAGTCTTTTCAAGGCTATATTGAGGATCTTTGACTTTTGTCTTTGTGTGGTGCAGTGGAGGGAGCACGGAGGGCGGTGCCTGTCACGCGCCCGGTCCTCACCCTGTTTGACGTGAGCCCAACATCCACACACGACCACAACCAACCCATGTCTCATCTCCCACACCGCTGGCGAAAGCACTGTGTGTGATCTCGTGTGCTGTAGCTTTCTGTACCGTGCTGTGTTTGCTGTGTTAGCCACCATGTGCTGGGGCGTTCTGTGCGTTCTCTTGTGTGCTGTCGCATTCTGAGCTGTGCTGAAATTGCTGTCATGTTGCTGTAGTGCGCTGCGATGTGCTGTAGCGCTCTGCGCTCTGCTGTAGTGTGCAGGACAGCGAAGAGCAGCAGAACGAGGCTCGCACTGCTCAGAGCTCCACGTCCCAGATGAAGGCAGCGCGTGTCCTGCAGACGTTCGTCAACCCCTTTGGCATGGTGAGACATGGGGAGACAGGGACATGTGGAGGCACAGGGGTAGTTGAGTGCCAAGGAGATACATGGACTTTGAGACACGGGAATTACAAGGACACCAAGACAATGCAGCGATACAAGCGACTTAGGGACGTGGGGAACACACAGGAGGCATGGTAAATGAGAGACAGATAGGAGGCATAGAGACACAATATTAGCACAGGGTCACACGTGACACGGGGTCACTTAGGATTTGGATAAAACGGTCTTCATTGACGCAGAAATACTGGAAACATGAAGACGTGGGGACTCGAGGAAGTGATTGAAAATAAAAAAAAGTTCGCTTGTGCATCTGTTCATGTGCTTGTGCTTGCAGTATCTACCATCCAGTGACGGGAAATCTCTGCCATTTCAAGAAAAGAAATGGGATCCTAACTCAAAACTCTTTGAGGTAACACGTGATTATTGTGTGCTAACATCTTGCTCACATCATCATCTCCATCATCATCATCATTATCTCCATCATTCCATTTCACAAACCACTTGTGCGGATGGGTGCTGAGTGAGGAATTTTAGTGGTTTGGTGATTAATGTGGTTATTTGAGTGCATGTTTGAGCAGATGAGTGGGTGAATGAATGGTTGAGTGAGTGCTTGGGTAGGTGAGAGAGTGCAGTTGAGTGCATGAGTGGTTGGATCGTTGAACGAGTACCTGAGTGGCTGAGTAAGTGAATGAGTGTTTAAGTAGTTGACTGAGTGAGTGATGAGAACCCGTTGAGTGCTATCTCATCCGTCTCTGTAGATCTGTAGTCGCTGGAAACTGATGAAAGCGCCAGAGAAACCAAAGAAGAGCTCTGCACAGCCTGCAAAAGCCAAATACGGTGAAGGCACACACACACACACCATGAACACAGAGACATGCACTAATCCAGCAGTCACAAACACTTGCACGTGCATGTGCACACACACACACATGCAGACAAGTACAGAAGTCGAGGCGTTGCTCACGCACACACACACACGACAAAAATCGTATCACCTTTAACAGACTTGGGGCAAGTATTGTTAGCAAGCGTCTCTGAAGATCCAGGATTACACGAGGGGTGGGTAGTCAACACCAGGCTCGGCTGCCTTTGTTTCCCCAGCACTGATGATTACACATCGTGCCCGGTACTCATTTAAGGCTCGGTCGACCTCGGGGAGGCCCAGGACTTGATCAAATATTTGCCATTGCTGTTGATCGCAAGCGGGAATTGAAATCAGGTCACTGGGTTTGCAGTGCATTAACCAGCACACTACTGCACGCACGCGCCATGAGTGACGGATCCCGGTGTCTGCAGCGGAGAAGAAGATGAAGGTGGAGCGCCCTCAAGAGGAGCCGGTCGCCGTACCGACTGTGCGAGAGCAGAAACAGGTGCGCCCCGCTCACTCGCGCTCCGGCGTTTCCACGGCCAATGGGGGAACTGGGAACCTAGATTTAAAGCTTTCGTGACTGCAAGGATCCATACTCTTTGGTTCTATTCGGTAGTCACGTAGGTAAAAAATAAAACAAAAATCACGACGTTTCGGCCGCTTGTGTTGTGGCTGAAACGTCGTGATTTTTGTTGTTTTATTTTTTACCTACGTGACCGAATAGAACCAAAGAGTATGAACTGGGAACCTGTTGCAGGACCTGCACCCCCGGGCCTTGCGTTTGTGACTGGGCTTCGTGGGACCCGGCCCCTCCTGGTGCCCTTAAGTCCCCACCCACCCACCCCCTCCCCACTCACTGCTGCCCTTTCCCATTCCATCTGAACACCAGCCTGTGTTGGGGTAAGACATTGCTTACAAAATTGCATACGAATTCAGATGCGTTATTCTTGTGAACATTCTGCATGTGTTTGAGCGAATTACGTCGTGGCGTGCAAATTTTTGCCGTCAATAAAGTAGGCATCGGTGCGCATCACAGCGGAATGCGAATGGTACATGGGCATAGAGCAATAAAAATGTAAAAAGAAACCCGTCGCGAACTCGGCGGCTTACACCGACTGAGCAAAATAAATTGCAACCGCATGAAAAAAAGTGCACAGGGAATCGCATAAGGTAAGGAGTAAATAATAATGAAATAAACTGTTTTTTCTTTCCCTGGTGCGCTGGTGATAACTCGACGAGGGTTAACGAATCGGTACCCTATCCTGTGACTCGTGACTTGATGCTGGTAGCATCGTGGGGATAACATTGGGGGAAAAGACAAAAATCCGACACAAACCAGAATACCTCCCCACTGCCGCTCTCCCCTCCCCACCCCCTCCCACTGTGTTGCCTTCATTCTCTCTCGTTCGGCCTCTCCCTTACCCCTTTCCATGGGCAGGGTGCCACACGTAGAGAGGCACCGGGGGCAGCCGAGGTCACGGAGGTCGGAGGGAAAAGGCAGCGCGCGGACTCGGACTCATCGCCAGCGCCACCACTCGTGCCAGATGACTTCACCCCCCACGAGTACACGGAGGCCGACGCTCACATCTTCACAGGTACACACACATCTTCACAAGTACATACGTGCACATCCACATCTTCACAGGTACACAGACACGCGCACATGTACATCATCATGGGAAAAACGCACATCTTCAAAAAAACGCACACACACACACATCTTTACAGGTAAGGTCAATGTGTGAATGTGAGGGTGGGTATGTGAAGGTCAATGTGAGCGAGTTTGAGTGGGCGAGTGAGCGAGTTGTTCTCTGTTCCAGCCGGGTACTCTCGAGGAAGAGATCAGAACAGACACACGACTCGGCAGGACAAGGTGCGTACGTACTTCACATCACCGCTATCATCATCGTCGCCGTCATAACCACCACTACCATTGTCATCACACCATCACCACCCCTAATATTACAGTTTTATCACCATCACCACTACCATCAACACCATTACAGCTACCATCATCACCATCATGAAAATCACTGCTACCAACATCACTATCATAACTCCCATATTCATCACCATCATCACCACTATCATTGTCATCACCATCACCATCAATAACACAACCATCACCCCTACAACTAAAGTATTATCTCCACTACTTTTAACACCAATCACCGCTACCATGATCACTGTCATAACCACCATATTCATCACCATCACCGTTACCGTCACCATCAACACCATTACCATCATCTCTGTAACCAGTGTTGCCTTCACCTTTAACGTCATTAACACCATCATTAATGCCGTCACCACCATCATAACCACATTCATTGGTACCACTGTCAACATCATCTTCATTCCCACCACCATTACCACGATACACGTCGTGTAGTGCATTGCGCATTGTGTTAAATCTTTGTGCTCCGCGTGCTTTTTGTGTCGTGTGCATGGTGTCTGTTGTGCGCATAAACGCGCATTGTGTGTGGTGTGTGTTTGATGTTGAGTACACATTTGCGTGTATCCGTTGTGTGTTTGTGCAGCATAAGTTGTGCGGGCGGGGGCAAGGTGGTCGTACAGTCTTCAGAGGATCGGCACGGGGCATGACGTACATGCAGGGACACAGTGGCCGGTAGGAGATCCCTCTCCCATCACCTATGTCGCCCTACGTGCATTCACGTGTCTTTTGTGTCCTCGTCGGACCTTGCATATCTAAATGTTTACCCCACGTGTCCTTGTGTGTCCCTGTGGGTCGCCGCAAGTCTAAATGTGTACTCACATGTCTCTGTAATGTCCCACCTTCTCTCGGTTAGTTCCCCGCATGTCCTCATGTCCCTCCGTGTCACTACGCATGCTGCGTCTTCCTTTAGATCATAGATCACGGTTCCGTGCATTTTCACGTGTGTTCCTGTGTATACGTATGCCTTTGTGTCTGCACATGCATCTGCTTGCCTTTGTGTGTCTCAGTGTCAACGGTGTCAACAGTGTTGCTTTGTGTCAGTGGTACTTCGTGTCTGCTTGTGTCTTCACGTGCCCCCCTGTAGCATTGTTACCGTGCGTGTCGGTGTGTCACCGATGCGTTATAGCACATGTCATCACACAGGGTTCTCCCACTGGCACATCTGGCCCGTGAAGGCTTTTGTAGTGGCCTGCCGAGGTATAAATACAGGTTTCCCTCACTTTATGCGGTGGATAAGTTCCCAAAAAAAGGGCACACAAAGTGAAACCGCACAAGACAGCGTCCTGCCGAGTAGTATATACGTACACATGCAATGTTGTGTCACATCTGACCGCAAAGTGGCATATAGAGTGAGTTCAAAAGACATTTAGCGAATTTTGTGGAGAAATAGGTAAGCCGCATATACGTGAAATCGCACAAACCAAACCTGAATAAACTGTGGAAACCTGTAGATACAGGTTAGTGAGATGAAAAGTGATATACAAGAGATAGGGATGAGAGTTGGAGACAAACTATGGTGATTAGCTGTCACATAGCTGACGTTATGACGTAAATAAGTCACGTGACGTAACATGTACGCGTGGCACGTGATATTCCGTCGCTAACTTTTTGTAGCCCGCCAGATAATATTTCTGAAGAACCATTCGTTTTCATGTGCCTCTGTGCCAAGCACATGTCTGCATATCTCCATGTGGGTGACTCTGTGTTCCATAATCTCAAAATGCACCTAGCCTGGCACAGCTGCTACGGTCACATCACTCAATGGCGGCTGTTCTCTTAATTTATTCACTGGTCACTATCTGTGTCCTCAAATCTTGATGCTTGCATTTCCACGTGTGTGTGTGTCCCTCCACATCTTAAAAATAATATTCTGCATGTATTTAGCATCTTGCATGAAAATTCCATCTATAAACGTGGTAGAATTTGTAACACATGCAGTTTTCGCGTGGAGGCATGATAATACACAGACAAGCGGGCAAAATAGCCAGAACCAGTGCCAACAATTGCTCAAGCTCTGTGGTCCTATATTGAGCGGCCGGCATGTGGGTCAGGAGTGTTCCACTTTTCATCCCAGTGCGACCCGCGGTTGCACACTTCTCCGTGATGCAGGGGAGGCTCCCGGCAGGCGTTCCCGAAAAAATGAAGATGTGAAGAGAGGCGGTGAGAGTCCTGGAGGGGAGTGAACTGGCATTGGTGCAGGGAGGACAACAAACGTCTCCCATTGATACGAGGCGACATCAACAACAAACGCAATTAACAGCAACATCCAGGATCAACTGGCGAATTCGAACAACACGCAGTTAACAGCAACACCGAGTCAACTGGAGTATCTAACAATACATGGGAGTTAATAGCGACATCTATTCGGCCAGTAAATTCTAGCAACAGAGTTCACAGCAACTCCTAAAGTCTACCAGAGTACAAATAAGACACGTAGTTTACACCAACTGCTCGAGTCACACAGGGTCTCCTGTAACTGCGACGTTAACAACACACGGATACAAGTACCCTGTATTTTTATATGGCCAAGATTATATGGCCTTCCAAAGATACACAAAGAAGATACACCCCTTCGTCCCATCGTCTCTACTATCAGCTCCCCCACCTACAAACTGGCACGTTTTCTTGCTGATATACTGCGACCTTTCACTGGAAAAACCACCTCTGCGGTACTAAATTCTACTCACCTGGTATCGACAATCAAAGGCATTTCCCTGTCCCCAAACGACCTGCTTGTCAGTTTTGATGTGGTGTCCTTGTTCACCAAAGTCCCGGTACCTGACACCATCACTATCATTGAAGACCTGGTTCATCAAGGACTGCATACTGATGTACCCCCCCTGGTGAGACATTGCTTAACCAACACTTACTTCACCTGGAATGGAACTTTCTACAAACAAACTGAGGGCACCCCAATGGGCTCCCCCCTATCTCCGGTTGTAGCCAACGTATTCATGGAAAAATTTGAAACTGACGCCATCCAGACTGCCACTCTACGCCCGACCTTATGGAAGAGGTACGTTGATGACACCTTTGTCATCTGGCCACATGGCCAGCCTGCTCTAGACCAATTCCGCGACCACATCAATTCCATACACCCAGCCATCAGATTTACCATGGAGGTCGAAAAAGATGGCAAACTACCATTTTTGGATGTCTTAATTAAAAGAAGACATGATGGTTCAATGAGCCACTCTGTCTACAGGAAAGCTACCCATACAGATGCTTACTTGAAACCGGATTCCCACCACCATCCATCCCAGAAGAACTCCCTCATCAAGACTCTATACCATAGAACCCAATGCATTTCCGACCAGGAACACATTACCAGTGAACTCAAGCACGTACACCAGGCTCTCAGGGCTAATGGCTACTCCGACTACACAATCCGCAAAGCCATCACTCCAGTCATGAAGAAGGATCCTCTTGTGGAGCCACTCTTCCAGACATACAGTACCTGGGCGTTTACAAACTAAAGTGCCTCTGTGGTAGTAGCTACATTGGAGAAACCAAAAGACATATCTCGGACCGCATCCGCGAACACAAAGCAGACTTGAAACACGGTAGGACGAACTCCTCTGCCGTGGCAGATCACTGTTATAATTCAGTGGGCTCACATGACATTGACTTCTCCAAGACGGAGGTTCTTTGCAAACCAACCGGCTACCATGAGAGATTCGTTCATGAGGCCATTCACATATACAAGCACAGAGACAATTTCAACCGAGAAGATGGATTCAGGCTTAGTAACCACTGGAAAGATGTTTTAAATCATTTCTGTTCTTAATTAATTGTATTTTTACGATGACCTTCAGACCGCAGCTCTTTCGCCAGCATTGCCTCTTAATACCTCTCACACCACGGTTAATGGTATAGTTTTACAATATGGAGCATACTAGGGCCTCGCAGCTGTCTCTCTCCCCCTCCTCTGTTCCGACCATGGACGAACTCGTCCGTCTGAACGGGACCCGTAGCTATCCGTGGTGCTGAAATTTGAGGGTAAGAATTCACCCATTTTTTCGCCATATAGCATTGTGATATATAACGACTTATTGTTGGTAGCTTAGCTGATTGGAGAATATAGAGTTTATTGATAACATGAAGGTAATTTATATTTGAGTTTGTATTGGTTCACTATATAGTACTGTGAATAGCTCAGATGTGTAGTCATTTCTGTGACCAGTCACTAGCTAATCACTCAGTTGTTTCAATGCTGGATTCGCCTAGTTATTTCAATGCTAAATTCTCCTGTTTGATTTGTACTAAGGGCCTCGGTGAATGTGTATGCTCTGACTTTAACGTAGCTATTTCTGCAGCAGGTACAAGCTCTATTTCTGCAGCAGGTACAAGCTAACCACTCAGCTATCTCAATGCTAAATTCTATGCTAATTCCATTGTCAAGATGTGTATGCCTTAACTTAGCTATTTCAATGCTAAATTCTATGCTAATCCCTTTAACAATGGGTGCCTCTGCGGGTGTGTATGCTTTAACTTTTAACATAGCTATTTCTGTGACCAGTCACAAGCTAATCATTCAGCCATTTCAATGCTAAATTCTATGCTAATTCCTTTGTCAAGGCGCTTTGTTCCTCTCACACAGCTTAAAGGCCGTATCTGAACGTGGCTCTTTCACTCCAGCGCTGTCCTACCAGACAGTCTCGCCCCCTTCACCTGATGAAGGCCGCTTGTGTTGTGGCCGAAACGTCGTGAGAATATTATTGTTATTTTATTTTATCAATTTATTATTTTATTATCATTCTACGTGACTTTACCGAAAGAACCAAAGAAGAAGTACCCTGTATGGCCAGTAACACCCAGACTCAACGGCAACACCCCAAAATACACCCAGTGTCACCAACATCATCTCACATTATCATTAACAGCTGATAATACCAGCTACAGCCAGCTACATTGAGCATCACCAGCAAAATGAGTGATAAACCAGCTTTAATACTTTCCATCAAATAATGAGAAACTCATGTCCAGCGCGTGTAAATAATAAGTTTTCACACGTGCAATGCCCATGCACTCTCACACAATCACATGAACATAGATGTTAGCACTCACATGTGCACACATATGCGCAAGCTTTTTTGATAACCCTGCACCCCCTGCATTACCAGTTTAATGACTTGTTCCCACATGGATGTTGTGGTGCTGACAAGTAGACCGCAAAGAAATTATAGAAAAATAAATTTGGTTTCACGTTTTTAAGCCTTCTCTCCTGCAGGAGGGACTTTGTCAAACGTGTCTTTTGTCGCTGTGTGTGTAGGTGTTTAAGGTGGGGAGTGGTAATGAATGTTGAACTTTTTTCTTCATGCTTTTGGAGTCCCTGACTGCTCACAATCATTAAGGACCTTGATGATGGTGGGTAGGCCCGAGTAAAGCTACGTGGCTGGGAGTCAGAGCCATTCCCTGTTCACCTTTGGGTGCGACAGGGATGTGCTGTGGCTCCAACATTATTTAACATCTTTTTCGACAACGTAGTTCGAGAAGCCTTCCTTGGCTGTACTGGCGGAATATCCATCTGGTACAGATACAGTGGGAGGCTGATCAATGTGGTCAAGGGATAGCTCCCTATTGGTCAACCATTTATATATGCTGATGATCTGGTGATTGCTGTTCACTTAGAAGAAGTTGGAAGCGCTGCTGCTAGACCTGGAGCATGCTACAAACTTACCATCAGCCCCACCAAAACTAAGCACCTGGCTGGGTATTTTGTGCCATCAAACACTCCACCCCCTCAACTCCCGATTGGTGATGGGGCAGTTGTAGAGAGAGTGGAGAGTTTTCCATACCTGGGCAGTGTGCTTATGACCAGCTCCGATTTGATAGCAGAAGTCTCACTCCAAATCAGTCGAGTGGCATCTGTTCATCGGCTGGGTAAAGCTGTGTGGAAGCTTCCTGGTCTGTTGCTCCACATGAAGCCTCGGGTATTCACGGCCACCGTCATGCCCTCCTGTATTCTTGCGGAAAAGCGGACCCCCCCCCCCCCAATGGAACATCTTCGCCAGTAAAACACATTCAGGCTGGCATGCCTACGATCCATCCTGGGTTTAGCCAGGCTGTATTGTGTGAGGACTTCACAAAATCTTGAAAGAGCTCGACAAAGTTCATCGGTGAGCTCCGGGAGGCAAGGCTGCGTTGGCTGGGTTATAGAGCCTGCATGTACAGCCACCGCATGCCTAAATAGCTTTTGTTCAGCCAGATAGAGGGGGCCAAATGGACGTGGCAGGGGCTCGAGAAGAGATGTAATCATGTGGTACAAGAGGATGTAGAGCTAAGTGTGCTTTCCGATGACTGGTACCAGCGGTGTCAAGATCGGCCTCTGTGGAGGAGGCTTGTGAAGGACGCTACTGGGTAGTTGGAGGCAGTCGCCCTTCAGCATGAACGGAGGGCTATGGAGCGACGCTCACCAACCCGAGCAAGCGCCAGGTGGCTAAACATAGTAGGTGGGCACAGTTGGGTGCACAGGTGGTGCATCGGCCAGTCGCCTCACTTTAAAGTGCACTTCGCCTGGCATAATCACCGTGGTGATGTCACCGCCACGGAGTGGCGAATGGAGGTTGTTGTTGAACTTCTTTCGCACCGTCTGCATTCAACCGTGCTAATCAGAGATGCGGGGGAAGGACAAACTAAACACAGTTTTTTTAAGTTAGTTTTTAATCTAGATTTAAAAGTGCATATCACCAGTCGTTTCCTAATATCGTCAAGAAAGCATTTCAGACGGCCGAATAGGACTCAAAATGTCATTCAATTTATTTTATTTTATTTCTACGTGACTTTACCGAAAGAACCAAAGAGTAATTCCTGCAGTCACGAAAGCTTCAAATCAAGTTTGGATCGTAATTAGGTTACAAAATTAAGGTATGGAAAAGTTGAACAAGATACAGGGGTGTCTATCGATGTGTAAATAATGAACAATTCGTTGATTGGGATTGACGTTTAGGTTCACCAGGTGAGAAGAGCGCAAGACCTGGGTCACCAACATGACAAAAGCGATAGAGTGAAAACATGTACATGTACAACGGTGCAGAAAATAGAAATTATAGCAAAAACAGCCAAACAAAAACGAACACGAAACAAAACTCAACACACTCGCCATTAACACCGCTGAAAAGGAAAACGGATAGTCTGCGAAATGGCCCTTCTTCATATCGCATATAATTTAGATCAATTATCGCTGGTATAACTCTAACACAATAAAAAAATCGCAAAAAAGTTGTATTATTATTACATATTTTTTAAATATAACTGACGCTGATTTAAAACTTTCGTGACTGCAGTAATTCATATTCTTAGCTCTTTCGGTAAAGTCACGTTGAAGGGAAACAATAAAATACTAAAATATATATAAAACAATAAAAATATTTTATTGTTTCCCTTCAACGTGACTTTACCGAAAGAGCTAAGAATATAACTGACGCTGTTAGCAGGGATATACATATTAATAGCTATATTTCATATTCTTAGCTCTTTCGGTAAAGTCACGTTGAAGGGAAACAATAAAATAATAAAACATATATAAAACAATAAAAATTCTCACGACGTTTCGACCATAACACAAACGGTCGTCATCAGGTGTGTGGGTTTGCATTGATGTAGACCACCCTTGGCAGTGTCACCAAAGCTCGGGGCGACGTTGAGTGACGCAGAACCGGCCAGGGTGGTGACACCTGGGGACAACACGTTGGGTCTCACGCAGGCCGAGTGGGGGCGGCTGCAGGTAGAGGATGTGACATTGTTGAGCTTGCGGCGCCGCGCTGAGTTGAATCGCAAAGACCCTGCTCATTGGGGACTTCGCAGGTAGTCCCTCAGAAGGACTTTTGATGAGGTGGGACGAGGGGCTGCAGCATCACTGCATGGTGGTTCCCACTAGCCTGCAGGGGTCGGTTGATGCGGGTAGTACACGAGAATAAATTGTTACACCTCAGGGTTCCAAAAACGTTGCCATCTCTGCAGGTGTCTGATTTGTCGCGACTTGCTTGTCGGGCTTGGGAAGTGGTTGTCGGTGGGACGGAGGATGTCGGCGGCATTGTCGTTGACAAGCCATCACTCTGGCACCCTGGCACAATGTGGCCCAGTTGCTCACACCGGAAGCAATTCGTGGGTTCTTGCGGTAGAGGGGGTCGCTCTCTCTCTCTCTGCCTCCGATCTCGGGGCCGTCGTCGTGATGTCTCCTCCCTGCGTCGACCCCAGCCTCGCACTGCCACCGCCAAGTAGCTACACAAGGGAGCAGACATCGCGGCTCTCGCGATTGTTCACCTGAAGACGGGCGCTTGTGTTGCGTTCGAAACGCCGTCATTTATTTTATTTCTACCTACGTGATTTTACCGTAAGAACCAAAGAGTATAGTGACACATGCCACGGGCCCCGCGCTTTCAAGGGCCCCCCACTTTCAAAGCGAGGGGTGTCTCGGCCTCCCCTCGCCTCCACTGCAGGAATTTCCTCTGCACATTGGATGGTGGATCGAAGGCGGCTGCCATTTCGGAGGGTGCCTCGTCCTTTCTCGGGGATGTCTCGGAACGCTGCCAGAGCGTTATCGTCGAGGGCCGTCGGCAAGGCCCGTAGAGCCTCCTCCTCCTCCGTTCATCCAACAGATTCGTATGCTGCTTCGAACCGACAGGTAAAGGCGGTCCGGTCACATTCCCTCTGCCACGAATTCCCTGACGGGAGGTAAATGTCTGGGTCGGCCCGCCGCTCCCTCGTGTGCTGCCGGAGCGATCGTGCCTTGCGTCGTTTCCCGTGCTTTGCACGAATTGGGGGGGCCGTCGGACGCGCTGTGCCGTCAGTGGGCGAATTGGTGGCCAGATGACCGCGTGGTCTCCCCAGCGGGAACATCGGCGGCTTGAAACCACCCCGTCTAAGTCCCCTTCTCGCCGCAGCCGTGGGTAATTGTGCGTCGAGCTGCGCCACGGACACCAAGAGGCTCTAGTTATTCTCATCATGCTGATCGATGTCTCTTGATGTCTCTTGTATTCTGTTCATCTGCTTCCCATTCTAGTGCTGGTTCGTCTTCGTCATCTGTTTTTCCCGACTTTCGGCATGCAGGGGACCCATATTTGTTTCCAAGGAGCCGTGACATAAAACATTGATTATATCACAATATACATTTTTGTAATCTAACTCGGGTCGCTGGGTAGGTAGTGCTGCGTGCTAAACATTGTGCTTGCGTTCCCCACACACAGACACGAGGTCACGTATGCACATGCAGAAACACCCACGCGCGTTTACACACGGACACTCACGATCACGCGCATTTTGTTTTTTACCAGCTAAGGCTCACTGAGCTATTTAGCACTTTTTTTAAGTGACCCAGTCGCAAATAAAATGTCAATGAAGTGTATTAAAGCTTTCGTGACTGCATAAAATTACTCATCATATATACGTGACTTTACCGAAAAAAACAATGAGTCAATGAAGTGTCTTATGTCGAAATATATTGCAGCCAAATACTCTAAACGCGTGTTTTTTAATGTGTATGGAAAAACCGGAGAACCTGTAGTGGATTGCCTTTATGAATCTTGGGGAGACCATAGAATCTAGGGGGTCTTGCAGCAGAAGGTTTTAAGGAGGGACGTTTAGTTGGTTCGATTAGGGAGGTCGAACTTGTGATGATCTTGTTGGTTTTTATAGTTAGGCTATTAGTAGGGTCATTTTTATTTTTTGAGTAACTTCCATCGTAGAGTAGGTTCTGGATTTTGTTGTTGTACGAATCTTTATCCATAATTACAGTAGCGTTTCCTTTGTCGGCTGAGAGGATGACTATATCACTTCTGTTTTTTTAAATTCGCGAGTTTAGAGCGTTCATTTTTGCTGATGTTGCTAATGGGTTTCTTAGCATTCTTAAGAATAGTGGCTATTTCAGCTCTCGCAACGTCTGCTTGGATGTGTCCTATGCCTTTAAGGGCCACATCGACCTGAGAGATGATATCATCTACAGGAATATGTTTCACCGCACGTCATGTTGCTCTCGTTTTGCGCTGAACAGCACACCATTCTAAAACCTAAAATGTTATGCCAAAAGGAAATATATCAGAACTCTGCTCTGTCTCTATGTATAAACAAAAGTATTATTTAGCACATTGGCCT
Source organism: Petromyzon marinus (assembly GCF_048934315.1). NCBI lineage: Eukaryota > Metazoa > Chordata > Hyperoartia > Petromyzontiformes > Petromyzontidae > Petromyzon > Petromyzon marinus. Next base: position 305,961 of record NW_027423268.1, read on the forward strand.
ATTGGCTTTTCAGTCCGTGTTTCACTGCTAAAATTAGTAATGGGCAGCCCCAAAACCCTCTTGCAGCCTCTCCATACAATAGCCATTGTTAACAGTTGATTGCATGCGATTCTGCATTACCCAAAATACCGTGCAGCATCTCCAATCTGTCGCGTTATTATGGCTGCCGTGGTCACGTGACGGACTCGATGGACCCCGAGGAGCGATTCGAAGGGCTGGTGGATGCCACCGACACCATCCTGGAGCGTGTGGTGAGTGAATCTTACTTTAGTACGAGTGCAGCTGGGCTAGTGCTGGGCTGATCTGTATTTCCATGAACTGTAGTGTTTTTCCACCGTGATTGCCACGCTCCCCTCTTATTGACCAGCTCTTGGTTCCCAGCAACCCTCGTCTGCCCGTATGGTCTTACTGTTGCTAAGCAGAGACACTGAAGTCTGAAATGCAAGGCGTTTGGATTGAAGACTACTTATGCTGATGTGGTTGTGTATTTTACACGTGTGTAGTTTGTACGTGTGACTGTGCTTGCTTATTGCACTTTGTATTGACGCTCAAGTACATGTCTGGTTGGGAGTATGGCGATGTGTGTGGTAATATGTGATGGTGTATATTTCTATGTTACTGGTTGTGTTTACATGTTGTGTTAATGTGTAATATGTAGGATGTATGGTTGCATTAGTCATCGGATGTGTGGAAATGCATGTATTGACCAAACCACCCTAGATCTCCAATGATTAGCAGGATTGTGCATGGATATTGCTTGCATGAATGATCACAATTCCTAATCGTTATTATATGTTCCCTGCACCTCCGATTAGCATGGTTGGCTACATATGGTGTGAAATAAGTTCAACATACAAAATTCATTTCATTCTCTACGTTCCCACATTGATGCTCCCCACCAACACACTAACCCACACTGAACAAATGTGAAGTATGGTCAATTAACCCCCTCAACCCAAATTGCATGGGGGAGGCCCTCATCGATGAAGTGCTGATTGAGTAAGTTGTAAATGGAGTTGTAAATAGGGTGTATGGTTGTTGCGACATGAGTAGTAGGTGTCATTTGATGTCATGTGATTGTTGAGTGTTGTATGTGATTGTATAATTTTTACGTGGCTTTTATGCCTTGTGTATACAATTGTGTAATTATGTCGCTGTGTGTAGTTACATAGTTGTGTTGTGTATGTGGTTGTGTCATTGTTTTGCTTCGTGTAGTGATTGTCGTCTGTTGTGCATGTGGTTGTGTAATAATTTTTCCCTGTGTGGTGCAGGGCACGTTGTTGGACGAGGTATCAGGGGTGAACAAAAATAAGGCCCCCGTGCTCCCCCAGGGAACCCTGCCCCCCAAGACCATCGTGTCCTCGTGGAATCGTCGGGTACACAAATACACGACATTCACGACGCAACACACGACGAGTATGCACTAAATTCACACGCCTTATACGTGAAGTGTTGGATCCTCGCTGTCTGAAGATCACAGGAGACGGTCTTAGATGATTGGCAGATGCACCAACTTTGACATACACACAACAAAGGCATTTGGGACCCCCACATACACAAGACATGTATGAAGTGGTTGGGTGGCTTACGATTAATACTGGATCAGAGATACTTGAGCTGGTACCACTGTGATCCTGGGTTTTAATCTGGGTTTCAGCCACCAAAATCTCAGGTGTATTGAGATGGTCTCCATCTAGTCACCAGAAGATTGAAAACACGTTTCAACCTTCTGTCAGTTCACTGCTGTATGACTATAATTAATATAAAACGTGACACGCTCAATTCAAAGCGTGTGTCTTAAACGTACAAATCAATTTTAATGAATCTGTATCGTTGCATGCCTAGTTGTCATCGACAGTGATCCGCTGACTCAACGTTTCAGTACTCTGCTGAGTCAGCATCTCAGCTCTCACGCAGAACCAGGAGTCTGCCTCGGCGCGAGGCCGCACATTCCACGCGCTGCAGGCCAAGAACATCGCACGGCCACAGCTCAGCTCCACGCAGAGAGTGGACAACTCAAACGTGCCTTTCCTGCCCAAGCTGCGTGTGAAGCCCAATGCCCTCAAGCCGCTGCCAGCAGGTACGGAAACACATCAGGGGTACATACGGCCCATCGGGCCAGATGGCATGCAACCACATTTCATACAACCCATGACTTTGATGTGTGTTGAAATGTTTTCGCACCGTCTTACGTAGCCAACCTGTGCTAATCAGAGGTGCGACTGCACTTTATATATCCCGTAACCACATGAGGCCGAGCATTTTGAAATGGCACTCAAAGAATATTCATCTCTCGCTGAATATTCATCACACTCGTACAAATAAGCACATATGTTAATATGTAATAAATGACTAATGCATCTCAAATCTTCTCATGCTGTGACATGGATCACTTTACCTAAAGAACCAAAGAGTATGGATCATTGCAGTCACGAAAACTTCAAATCTAGAATATTGCATAAAAGCTGTATAGTATGCAAATAATTACATCGAGGTGCATGCTGGGAATTACTGACAAGAAGAAGACGAATACAAACTGGAAAACAAATGGAAATAAAATATTGATTGTTTTGGGGAATCAAGTTGCCTTTGGCAGGTAGCTTTACTCAAAGGGATGGACAAGAATGGTAATTAAATAACAGCCAAAGGAGTGAATCTTTTAATATGACCACTGTGGTGAATGGGTGATGAGATTTGCTCATGCACAGACGTGATATGATTTGTTGAATCACTCGACAGTGAAGTATGGGGAGGCCTTTACCCAGCAGTGATAAACGACGGCTAATGAGGTTGGTGTGAATGTGTGTTTGTGTGATTGCAGCACTGCGTTTACGCCGGGACGTGCACCCGGATGACCTGGACGTACCTCCCGCCCTCGCTGACCTCCTGCACCAGCAGCGTACGCATACACAGGAAGACGTGTACGTACACACACACACACTAACATACAGACACACGCACAGATGCACACACCAATACCATCGGAGGCACAAAGATATGTACTCATGCATGCATCAACACAATAAGATGAATGTATATACGTACTAATGCAGGCACATAAAACAACAACAAGCACAATTTACCACTAGTGCTAGGCTAGGTACACTCTGAGGCCACGTGAAGTGTTGAAGGCTCACTGGCAGGAGATAATATAGATTGTTGTGCTGTTTGTGAGCACTTATGAAGATTGGCACAGCACACAAGGGGGTAGTGTGGGAAACACCATGCCGAGGTGCTGGTTATCTCCCCATTACGGATGTACAGTATATACACTGCACCAGGTACTCATTCAAGGCGGAGTTCACCTAGCAAAGGCTCAAGACCAGTTCAGAAATTCTCCAATTGTAATATGAGGCGCAAATATATCGACTCATACACTGATGTAAACAGTTGCGCAAAGATGTGTACACTTAAATCTTGACTTAAAGCTTTCGTGACTGCAGGAATTCATATTATTTGGGTATTTTGGTAAAGCCACGTAGATAGATCAAATAATAAAAAATAATAAAGATAGAAATAATAAAAATAATAACAATATCACGACGTTTCGATCGCAACACAAGCAATCGTCATATGGTGACGATTGCTTACAAGCAAATTCCTTAAATTGACATGCTAATCTCTCACAATGTAATGGCCACCCCCACAGCTTCATTTGTCAAGATTTACCTGATCTTATTACACAGACACGATTTCAACCGAGAAGATGGGTACAAACCGAGCAATCATTGGAAGGACGTTATTAACCAGTTTAGGTCATAACTGGCTGTGATGTTCCCTCTCTACTTACCTATGTGAGCAGTTACATTTCAACTCTCTGCGTTACATTCACTAACACAACCACTTTTAGAGGTGTTAGTAAATGGCGGCTTGCCATCCTTTTCCACCTCCATGTGGCAATGTTCTTGCCGAGCTCTCTCCGAGCTTACATTGACAAGCAAATGTCTTACATTGACATGCTAATCTCTTACAATGACAAGCAAATGTCTTACATTGACAAGCAAATCTCTTACATTGACATGCTAATCTCTTACATTGACATGCTAATCTCTCAAAATACAATGGCCACCCCCACAGCTTCGTTTGTCAAGATTTACCCGATCTTACATTTACATACAAATTTAATCTCTAGCCCGCCCACTGACCCTTCCGCTACACCCATCCCAAACCTTTATAACTCCTTAGCAGCGCTCCCACCATATATTCTCAGCAGCTCTCCTGCGATATTTCTCACCTGATGACAATAGCTTGTGTTGTGATCAAAACGTCGTGATATTGTTATTTTTTATCTTTATTATTTTTTATTATTTGATCTATCTATGTGGCTTCAACGAAAGACCCAAAGAATATGTGTACGGTTACATGCAGACACACAAATGCAAATTAGATACACAAACAAATAGACATTGGTACACACCAGTGTGTATTTGTGTTTCATACAAGTGTGCTTCTGTCCTGTGACTTCCCATCAGTGAGTATTCACTGATCGTCATGGCTTTGGAATGCACCTTGCCTGGTGCTGATGGTGTGCTGATGGTACCAGCCAGTGCTGAATTGTTGCTGCTGTTGTGTGCCCATGTGTGCGTGCAGCTTTGCCCACCATACCAGTTTGAGCTGGAGAGTTTCACTCCCAGTGAGGAGCTCCTTCAAGAGCCAGAACCACAGGTGAACACACACGTACACACAAGTACACACACGAATGTATATATACATACAAAGACAAAGATCCCCCATATAACCTGAACATACTTTTGCGGCAAGTGCTGTTAGCGAGCACCTCCGAAGGCCGGCATGGCAAACGAGGGGCTGGGTGGTCGATACCACACCCGGCCACCTTTATCTCTTCAGTACTAATGTTTACGCACTGCACCATTTACTCAGTTGAGGCTGAGTCGACCAAGGGGATGCCCAGAACCGGTTCAAGTGATCGTCACTGGTGTTGGCTTTGAGCAGGAATCGAACTTGGGTCGCTGGGTTCATAGCGTTGTGCGCTACCGCTCCTCACATACACGTATACACACAACAAAGTGCTGGTGCTACTGCTGGTGATGTTACTTTTAACAGTGTTGATGGAGATGATGAACATGGAGCTGGTAGTGGTTGTTGGTGTTATTGTTGATGGTGCTGATGTTGTTGGTTCTGCTTGTGATGTTGATGGTCTTGATGGTGCCGTTGAGCAGAAGTTCCGGCCTCTGGAGGAGACGCCACTGACCTTAGTGACCTCCTTGGAAGAACTAGCGCAGGTCAACGAAAAGCTGCTCCAGTGCAAGGAGTTCACTGTGGACCTTGAGGTAAGGGCGGTGTGAGTGTGTGTGTGTGTGTCGGCGTGAGTGTCAGTTTGTGGGAAGCTGTAGTGTAGTGGTTAGCATTCTACACTATGAACCCAGCCACCCGAGTTCGATTCCCACTCATGGGCAACACCCGTGACAATTATCTGAACCGGTCCTGGGCCTCTCCTAGTTTGACTCGGCCTCAATTGAGTACCTGGTGCGATGTTTAAAAACATTGCCGCTTGGGAGACAAAGGCGGCCGGGCATGGATGCTGGCCACCCAACCCCTCGTGTGCCGTTTCGGCCTTCATAGGTGCTCTCTAACAGCACTTGTCCCAACAGTCTGTTAAAGCTCTACGGGGGATCTGTGTTTGTTGTCTGGGTGAGTGCCAGCATGTGTGTGTGACGTGTGTGGTCGTATAATATCGAGTTGTGATGTGCGGTTGGTTTGTTGGATTGTGCCGTCTGTGTGCTTTCGTCCCGCTCGACCGCCTATCTGCCTCTTCTACTGTTGTTTGTCCGCCGACCGTTGAGCGGCTATTCCTGTGCGTGGCCCCGTAGCATCACTCATACCGTTCCTTCCTGGGCATCACCTGCCTCATGCAAATCTCGACGCGCGAAGAGGACTTCATTATCGACACACTGATGCTGCGCGACGACCTGCACATCCTCAACGAGGCCTTCACCAACCCCAACATTGTCAAGGTGAGAGGCACGCGTGCACGTAGACATGCATAAACAAAATAATCGAGTGAGACAGCAAAACAAGGAGAGAGACATCCCTCTCCCTCGCCGACTTTGTAGCACGACGCCTGGGTCCCTCCAGCTTGCTGCCAATGTATCATTGCACTGCCTGCACACTCGATATGAATGCCATTGGGTGAATGTTTGCAACAATACATTGCACTTGTATTGCACCTAAAGCGTAACAAACATCTCGGTGCGCAAAATTACACGGGGAGAACAGGAGGGGGCAGAATTTTTATTTATTTAAAGCTTTCGTGACTGCAGGGATTGATATTCTTGGTTCTGTCGGTAAAGTCACGTAGAAGGCCAACAATAAAATAATAAAAATATAAAACAATAAAATTCTTGCTGTAATTTTCAGACCTGATGATGATTGCTTGCGTTGCAGTCGAAACGTCGTGAGAATTTTATTGTTTTATATTTGTATTATTTTATTGCTTCCCTTCTACGTGGTGGTGACTTTACCGAAAGGACCAAAGAATAGGAGGGAGCAGGTCGGACCGAGCAAGGGAAATAGAGAAAGGAAGCAATTAAGGGGGGCTGGCTGCAGCCATGCCTTGTTGACAGCGGCGGCGACGATGGTTACTAGGGACGTAACCATCGAAACATGGGTCAACAGATAAATGTTGCGGTACATTAACATCTGCGTCTCATACACACTCGCATGCACACACTCACACACAAACACATACACACTCACAATTGCATACACACGCACACCAACACTTGCACACATCCACGTATGCACGCACACACACAGGCCTCTCCTACCAGACATGCTGCACTATGCGCGTGCCGACACGCACTACCTGCTGTACGTGTACGACCGCGTCCGCGCCGACCTGCTCACCAAGGTGCTGGGCCGACCCAACCTCCTGCAGCTTGTGTGGGACCAGAGCCGAACTGTGGCACTCAAGGTGAGTGGCGCGTGGACAATGGCTGAGCCAGGATTTTCAGGTGGGGGGGGGGGCAACCCCTCCAGCAATGAAAAAAGGTAGTGTTAGTAAGTAAGGACTTGTCCCTTGGAATCGAATTCGAACCGCATTGTGTGATCGGCGTCGCGCTCGCTGAAGGTGTTGATGCCTTCAGGGAAGTCGTGTCCTGTATACGCAACTGCGCACAATTCTGTGAGTCACTTATAACTGCTTTGCCGTTACTCATTGCCAATTATGGACTCGGACTATTGTCCTATCATCTCATCGAGTCCCTGACACGTAATAATATGCTACACTGTGGCAGTGGGGGTCGCAAAATGCTGATTTATTACCAATAAACCCCAATGATCTGATCTAAATTAGGGTTTTCGATCGGATCATTGGGGGGGCACGTGCCACCCCACTCCCCACTGGCTCCACCAGTGAGCAAGTTGCAAGCCTATCTTTGTAAGCAAATCCACCACTCTCACTGTCGATCGGGAAAATTTTCCCACCCCTCCAAAAATATTGTTTATTCTGTTTAAAGGCCTCGAGAAATAAACAAAGAATATATTTATCTTTTTAACTAGATCAACGAAGTGATCTAGTTCATGGTGTAATGTATAGACTATTGTCCTATCATCTCATAGAGTCCCTGGAATGTAATAATATGCTACACAGTGGCAGTGGAGGGGGTCGCAAAATGCCGATTTATGTTCAATGTGGTGACTCGGGCCCGCCGTACCGTTTTAATGTTCATGCATCCTAATTAGTGCATTCACGATGAAAATTCCCACTGGAAACATTGGTTACCGACTTTCAGAACTGGTAATTGATGCTGAAAACAATTACCAGTTAACCGATGATCGTTTTAACAACCCTGGTAATTACTCTTTGGTTTTTTCGGTAAAGTCACGTATAAATGAGAAATAATTAAATTACATAATAGCATACGACGTTTTGGTTGCAACACAAGCAGCCATCATCAGGTACAGAGGAGCTAAATTTACGAGATAGAGGAAACACATAACCCCAGATGTATATACAGACACCCAAGTAGGGTGGAACTAACACAGATACAACATGGGACACAGAGAGAGAAGCATACCAAACAAGTCTGAACCCTGGTAATTATTGCTGCTGTCACTACTTGCGTTGTTCCATCTACCTCTCTCTCCCTGTGTGCGTGTGTGTGTGTCTCAGCGCTACCACAAGCCGGTGTTCACCGAGGACTCCTACCTGGAGCTGCTGCACAAGCACAAGCAGCCACTGGATGTGCAGCAGAGCAGCGCCGCCCGGCTCCTGTACGCCTGGGGCCACCGCACGGCACGCACCGAGGACGAGAGCACGGGGTGAGAGCACACGCGGCGCTGAAATAGCCGTGTACTGCACTGCATAGCATAGTGCAGCAAAGCACGAGACTTTCCGACGGCGTAGAATAACACAGCAAACAGAACAACACCACAGTGTTAAAAATTTTTAACTTGATTTATCAGAATATTTATTTAGACTGGAGGAATCCGATGAGCTATGAACTCTTTATCACAGATGTCCAGAGTAGCGAAAAATGTATGAATATAAAGTATATAAGTACAAATTGTATAATTACATTAATTACTGTAGATTTTTTTACACTCAATGCACTCAAGGGCAAGGCAGCAAAACAACAACAAAAACGATCCAAGACCGCACCAAAACAACACACAGTCCCCCAATAAAATTGCACATTAAAATGGAAATATCGATCGATACACGGGTGTTTTATCATATAGCACAGTAAAACACTGGGGTGTACGACGCAGCACTTTTTAATTTACCTGATCGCGATCCTGAACCAGTTGTAGAAACTGCACATTCCAGTGCCGTAGGTCAATGGTTGCGTAGTACGATTACTGTTGCTGTTGCGTTGTTGGGCTTGTACGGCCTGTGTGATTATTGTTATTGCTGCGACGTGCATAGTGCCCTGGCCTGACCGGTGTGTGTTGTGCTCCTACTGTCACAGATACGTCCTCCCAAACCACATGCTCATGAAGATCGCAGAGGAGATGCCTCGGTAAGTCGCGCACGGTGGTGGTGGGGCCGGTGGTGGCAGGGACAGTTGGGATGGTGGTGCGAGTGATACCCATGATGGTAATGACAGTGGTGGTAATATTCGCCCTCCAACAACAACGAAGGGCAGAGGAGCGATGGTCACAATAAAGAGCGGAGTGCCGGGCGGCTAAAATGCAGCAAGTTGGCACAGTCGCGTGCACAGCTGGTGCATCTGCCCCAGTCATTGCAGTCAGTCAACCCATGGCACCTGGCTCTGTTCAGTGAGCCCCTGTTAGCGAGCCTTCGACACTGCACGTGGCTTCGGAGTGCACCTGGCCTGGGACAACAGCCGTGGTGATGTCACCACCACTTATTGGCATATGGCGCCTGTTCTTGTTGTTGGTAATAGTGGTGGTGGCTGATGATTGTGCTGGTAGTAGTGAGAGTGGTAGTGATAGTATTGATGGTGGTCCAACTCATAATGTTTTGATGTGGATGGTGATCTGGATGCTGGTGATGATATGGATATGGTGATAGTATGATGGTCATGATGAAGGTTGCATTGTGGTAATAGCATTGGTTAGTATGATCCTGATAATGACCAGGCTATATATACGCACGCCAGACAAGACAGGCTTTACGTACGTATGCCAGCCTGAACACAATATACATACGTACGCCAGGATGAACAGGCTATACATACTCATTGGTTTTTTCGGTAAAGTCACGTATGTAGAAATACAATAAATAATATAATTTTATTGTATTTCTACATACGTGACTTTACCGAAAAAACCAATGAATAAATAATATAATTTTATTGTATTTCTACATACGTGACTTTACCGAAAAAACCAATGAGTAATTTTATGCAGTCACAAAAGCTTTAATACTTTATTAGGCTATACATACGTAGACTTTCCTGAGCTGCCTATACGCACGTTCGCCAGAAGGAACAATATACGTATGTACACCAGCGTGAATAGGATATATGTACGCCATCTTGAACGGATATGCTTTTGCCAGTATCAACGGCTATATGCACCCTAGTCCACGCCATTGCTGTTTGATGCAAGACAGAGAGGGAGTGCTGGCTTGTTGTAACGTTGTGCTGTTTCTGTGAGATTGTGTTGTTGCTGTGACGTGGTTTTTGCCGTGATGTTGCATTGCTCTGGCGTTGTGTTGTGACGCGTGTCGCTGCTCTAACATGTTGACATCGTCGTTGCCGACGCAGGGAGCTGCAGGGCGTGCTCGCGTGCTGCAATCCGGTGCCGCCCCTCGTGAGGCAGAACGCCAATGAGCTGTGGCAGCTCGTCAAGCAGGCACGCCTCGTCCCGCTCATAAAGGTGAGCGCAGAAGCGGAGGCGGCTCGGTGGAGCAGCGAGGGGTTCATAATGGACGGCCAGGGTTGAGATACGGATGAAGGATAGATAGGGCAAGAGAGTCGGAGAACGAGAACAGAGACAAAAGAGAGTGGGAGACAGAGACTGAAAGTCATAGGGGGAGAGGGATAGCGAGTGGTCAGAGGCAGAATGTTCATAAATAAATATAATCAAACATTTAATATAATCTTGATTTGAAGCTTTCGTGACTGCAGGAATCCATACTCTTTGGTTCTTTCGGTAAAGTCACGTAGGTAGAAAAATAATAGATCACGACGTTTCGATCGCAACACAAGCAATCGTCATCTGTCTTCAGCAGTTGGTGTGGTTGTCCCACCTGATGACGATTGCTTGTGTTGCGATCGAAACGTCGTGATCTATTGTTTTTCTACCTACCTGACTTTACCGAAAGAACCAAAGAGTATGGATTTAATATAGGTGGTGTCTGGGTGGCTCCTGGGGCCAATACTGGATCAAACACAATGATCCGGTCCTGCTTTAATAATAATTTTTTTACTTGTGACACACTGCACATTATTCGCTCACTCGAAGCGAGAGAACGACTCAGAGGCATGAGGAGGAACCACAGACGAGCGGGAAAGGCAACCAGGCGGTGAGCCCGTGCCAAATTTCCCCCCAAGCGTTGTGGTCGTCTATATATGAAGGTGTTATCAACCAATTAATGAGTGTTTACATATGGGAGGGAACCGGGGTTCCTGGAGAAAACCCACGCATGCGAGGAGGCAACAGTCGATCCCATACAGAACGAACAGATGAAGTCAACCTTTGCTGTACCCCCTTCTGGCAGGCCATACTATGACACTTGAACAGCAACGGGAAGGGTGGTTTAACAACATTTGTGTGATCCACCCACCCTTGTTGCCTCCATAGTGCTGGGTTACAGGACTTCGCCACCAACACCACCCGGGTTTTGGATCTTGGGAGTTTCAGCCACCCGTGGTTAAACGACGTTCACAAATGTAGCGAGTTGATGGTCACAACCAGGCACAAGTGACTGCAAAAATAATGACTCGTTGCAGTAAAGGTTGCCTTTGTTTAATAATCTTTGCTGCTGTTCCTGCTGAGCGAAACGCCCATCAAGGCTCCATCGAGAACATTCATCACCCGGACAGAGGTGACCAGAGACCAAAACTCATCACACAAATGCCCTCTTTACTTGCGATTATCAACTCTACATCTCATTTTCTCATCCGGCACAGAACTCTCATTTGTGGTTCTTTTTTTTAATTCCACGTCCCCAAACCGTCGTGACAATGAGGAGCTCAGTTCATGTCCGTCCTTAGAGTGTGAATAATGTTCCGATTGTTGTGTAGGTTGACACCCCTGTGTGATTTTGTTGGTTCATGGCCTGACCCTGACAGTACAATCTAGATGTTTCAATCCCCCAAAGGTGACATTAATGGTATCATTTGTATGCCCACCCTAGTGTGGCACTGATTGTTCAATCAATTTTTTTCTGTATTTTGACAGCGATTGGAAAACCCTCTCTTCTGTCCTCACGATGGCTTATCATTGGACGACAGGCAGCCAATCACAAGGCACGGTACTGAAGGTAGCTCACACTTAGTTGTGCTGGTTATATCGGCAAAGCTCATGATATGGATTATATTTTTTTATTCGTGACAGTTGATGAGTACACCTAGCCTGTCACGAGTAGATTTCATTTTATTGATATGAAAAAATACTGTGCTGTTTTTTAATCACACTCATAATTTGAGTAGTAATCATACAAATAATTGCCATGTTCTGTGTACAAATTAAACATAATTTATTGAAATAAATAACAAATAATGTCCTGACTGCATTTACAGTGGGGCGCAAGCAAAAATAACAAAATACTTTTCAGTAACATTGTCCTAAAAGTAAAACTTACATAATAGGTGATGTTTTAAGCAATGACCCTTCTTTGGCTGCAGCGTGTATGTGCATATTATTTATTTCGCTATCTTTGTGTCTGTGTTCAATTGCGTGCATTTTCATTCACATGTGTGTGTATTCATTCCTGTTTCTCTGTTAACGTGTCTTTATTTGCCTGTCTGCATGCGTATGTCTTGTGTGTCAGCGGTTGCAACAGGTGTGTGGCCATGTATATTATTGCGTGTGTGTGAGTGTGTGTTCACGTGTGTATTCTTCAGTCTGTATCTCTGTGCATCTTCTGTGCTAGCGTATGTCTGTATGTCGCTAGAGAGCGGTTGTGCAGTGGTAGTGTGTAGTGGCACGTTCCTGACGGCCTAAGTTCCATTCCCGGTCACGACGAACAGCAGTAGTTTAGCTGGTTAGCGTGCTGCACTATTAACCTGGCGACCCAAGTTCGATTGCTGCTTATGGCCAACACCGGTGACGAATATCTAAAACGGTCCTGGGACTCCCTTAGATTAATTCAGCCTTAAATGAGTACTCAGTGCGTGTAAAGCATCAGCACTGGGGAGACAAAGGTGGCTGGGTGTGTGTTGGTCCTCCCATCCCCTTTGTGTTCTGTGCTGACCTTCGTAGATGCTCGCTAACAGCACTTGCCCTAAAAGTCTTTTCAAGGCTTTATTGAGGATCTTTGACTTTTGTCTTTGTGTGGTGCAGTGGAGGGAGCACGGAGGGCGGTGCCTGCCACGCGCCCGGTCCTCACCCTGTTTGACGTGAGCCCAACATCCTCACACGACCACAACCAACCCATGTCTCATCTCCCACACCGCTGGCGAAAGCACTGTGTGTGTGATCTCGTGTGCTGTAGCTTTCTGTACCGTGCTGTGTTTGCTGTGTTAGCCATCATGTGCTGGAGCGTTCTGTGCGTTCTCTTGTGTGCTGTCGCATTCTGAGCTGTGCTGAAATTGCTGTCATGTTGCTGTAGCGCTCTGCACTCTGCTGTGGTGTGCAGGACAGCGAAGAGCAGCAGAACGAGGCTCGCACTGCTCAGAGCTCCACGTCCCCAGATGAAGGCAGCGCGTGTCCTGCAGACGTTCGTCAACCCCTTTGGCATGGTGAGACATGGGGAGACAGGGACATGTGGAGGCACAGGGGTAGTTGAGTGCCAAGGAGATACATGGACTTTGAGACACGGGAATTACAAGGACACCAAGACAATGCAGCGATACAAGCGACTTAGGGACGTGGGGAACACACAGGAGGCATGGTAAATGAGAGACAGATAGGAGGCATAGAGACACAATATTAGCACAGGGTCACACGTAACACGGGGTCACTTAGGATTTGGATAAAACGGTCTTCATTGACACACAAATCCTGGAAACATGAAGACGTGGGGACTTGAAGTGGTTGAAAATAAAAAGTTCGCTTGTGCATCTGTTCATGTGCTTGTGCTTGCAGTATCTACCATCCAGTGACGGGAAATCTCTGCCATTTCAAGAAAAGAAATTGGATCCTAACTCAAAAGTGTTTGAGGTAATACGTGATTGTTGTGTGCTAACATCTTGCTCACATCATCATCTCCATCATCATTATCTCCATTATTCCATTTCACAAACCACTTGTGCGGATGGGTGCTGAGTGAGGAATTTTAGTGGTTTGGTGATTAATGTGGTTATTTGAGTGCATGTTTGAGCAGATGAGTGGGTGAATGAATGGTTGAGTGAGTGCTTGGGTAGGTGAGAGAGTGTAGTTGAGCGCATGAGTGGTTGGATCGTTGAACGAGTACCTGAGTGGCTGAGTAAGTGAATGAGTGTTTAAGTAGTTGACTGAGTGAGTGATGAGAACCCGTTGAGTGCTATCTCATCCGTCTCTGTAGATCTGTAGTCGCTGGAAACTGATGAAAGCGCCAGAGAAACCAAAGAAAAGCTCTGCACAGCCTGCAAAAGCCAAACACGGTGAAGGAACACACACACACACCATGAACACAGAGACATGCACTAATCCAGCAGTCGCAAACACTTGCACGTGCATGTGCACACACACACACATGCAGACAAGTACAGAAGTCGAGGCGTGGCTCACACACACACACACACGACAAAAACAAAATCGTATCACCTTTAACAGACTTGGGGCAAGTGCTATTAGCAAGCGTCTCTGAAGATCCAGGATTACACGAGGGGTGGGTAGTCAACACCAGGCTCGGCTGCCTTTGTTTCCCCAGCACTGATGATTACACATCGTGCCCGGTACTCATTTAAGGCTCCGTCGACCTCGGGGAGGCCCAGGACTTGATCAAATATTTGCCATTGCTGTTGATCGCAAGCGATGAAATCAGGTGACTGGGTTTGCAGTGCATTAACCAGCACACTACTGCACGCACGCGCCATGAGTGACGGATCCCCGTGTCTGCAGCTAAGAAGAAGATGAAGGTGGAGCTCCCTCAAGAGGAGCCGGTCGCCGTACCAACTGTGCGAGACCACAATTATCTGAACCGGTCCTGGGCCTCCCTTAGTTTGACTCGGCCTCAATTGAGTACCTGGTGCGATGTTTAAAAACATTGCCGCTTGGGAGACAAAGGCGGCCGGGCGTGGTGCTGGCCACCCAACCCCTCGTGTGCCGTTTCGGCCTTCATAGGTGCTCTCTAACAGCACTTGTCCCAACAGTCTGTTAAAGCTCTACGGGGGATCTGTGTTTGTTGTCTGGGTGCGTGCCAGCATGTGTGTGTGACGTGTGTGGTCGTATAATATCGAGTTGTGATGTGCGGTTGGTTTGTTGGGTTGTGCCGTCTGTGTGCTTTCGTCCCGCTCGACCGCCTATCTGCCTCTTCTACTCTTGTTTGTCCGCCCACCGTTGAGCGGCTATTCCTGTGCGTGGCCCCGTAGCATCACTCATACCGTTCCTTCCTGGGCATCACCTGCCTCATGCAAATCTCGACGCGCGAAGAGGACTTCATTATCGACACACTGATGCTGCGCGACGACCTGCACATCCTCAACGAGGCCTTCACCAACCCCAACATTGTCAAGGTGAGAGGCACGCGTTCACGTAGACATGCATAAACAAAATAATCGAGTGAGACAGCAAAAGAAGGAGAGAGACATCCCTCTCCCTCGCCGACTTTGTAGCACGACGCCTGGGTCCCTCCAGCTTGCTGCCAATGTATCATTGCACTGCCTGCACACTCGATATGAATGCCATTGGGTGAATGTTTACAACAATAAATTGCACTTGTATTGCACCTAAAGCGTAACAAACATCTCGGGGCGCAGAATTACACGGGGAGAACAGGAGGGAGCAGAATTTTTATTTTTATTTAAAGCTTTCGTGACTGCAGGGATTGATATTCTTGGTTCTTTCGGTAAAGTCACGTAGAAGGGCAACAATAAAATAATAAAAATATAAAACAATACATTTCTTGCTGTGGTTTTCACACCTGATGATGATTGCTTCTGTTGCAGTCGAAACGTCGTGATAATTTAATTGTTTTATATTTTTATTATTTTATTGCTTCCCTTCTACGTGGTGGTGACTTTACCGAAAGGACCAAAGAATAGGAGGGAGCAGGTCGGACCGAGCAAGGGAAATAGAGAAAGGAAGCAATTAAGGGGGGCTGGCTGCAGCCATGCCTTGTTGACAGCGGCGGCGACGATGGTTACTTGGGACGTTGTAACCATATCTTGAGCACCGGCCACGTGAGAGGCGTGGTGCTTGACGCGGCGACGCAGTGGCGCAGTGATTGCCACGGTGACGTGGTGATTGACGCTGCGGTGTGGCGGGGGCGCAGGTTTTCCACGGAGCGGACTCGGACATTGAGTGGCTGCAACGTGACCTGGGCCTGTACGTGGTGGGCCTGTTCGACACGCACCCAGCGGCGCGCTCCCTAGGCTTCGCCAGAAACTCGCTCGCCCACCTCCTCATGCACTACTGCAGCCTGTCTACCGACAAGCAGTACCAGCTGGCTGACTGGCGCATCCGGTACGCACGCCGCACTTGCTCGAACCTCTGCATACGCGCGCGCATGCATGGGCTAACTTGTACACACGTACAAAAACAAAGGCAAAGATCCCCTGTATAGCCTCAACTAATTGTTGGGGAAAGTGCTGTGAAGGAGGGGGTGGGTGGCCAGTAGCATGCACGGCCGCCTTTGTCTCCCCAGTGGTGATGTTTACACACCGCTACACCAGGTACTCATTTGAGGCTGAGTCGAGCTAGTGGAGGGCCGGGACCGGTTCAGATAATTGTCACAGGTGTTGGCCGTGAGTAGAAATCGAACTCGTTTCACCAGGTTCATAGCACAGGGTGCTAGCCGATACTCTACTGCTTACACATTCACACACAAGGACAAAGATCCCCCGTGTCGCCTGAATAGACTGCTGAATCTAGTTGGCCAGGGTGAGGAATTGAAGTCCCATCACTGGGTTCATAGAACAGTACATATGAAGCACTTTCACCCCCCCCCCCTCCTCAAGTTATCTTAGCGAGCCCCTATTAAGGCTGGCACAATGTTTGAGAGGGTAATGTGGTAAGCATCATGCCTGACCTCCTTTGTTTCCCCAGTGCTGATGTTCATATCTTATACTAGGTACTCATTTAAGGCCCAGTCAGTCTTGGGGGAGGTCCAATACTGGTTACTATATCACTCCCAAATGATGTTAGCCTTCACCGGAAATGACACATGGGTCAACAGATAAATGTTGCGGTACATTAACATCTGCGTCTCATACACACTCGCATGCACACACTCACACACAAACACATACACACTCACAATTGCATACACACGCACACAAACACTTGCACACTTCCACGTATGCACGCCACACACACACAGGCCTCTCCTGCCAGACATGCTGCACTATGCGCGTGCCGACACGCACTACCTGCTGTACGTGTACGACCGCGTCCGCGCCGACCTGCTCACCAAGGCGCTGGGCCGACCCAACCTCCTGCAGCTTGTGTGGGACCAGAGCTGAACTGTGGCACTCAAGGTGAGTGGTGCGTGGGCAATGGCTGAGCCAGGATTTTCAGGTGGGGGGGGGGGGGCAACCCCTCCAGCAATGAAAAAAGATAGTGTTAGTAAGTAAGGACTTGTCCTTTGGTCTTTATTTGACGCGTGTGCGGCGATGGTGCAGCCATCGATCAAGGATCGAATTCGAACCGCGTTGTGTGATCGGCATCGCGCTCGCTGAAGGTGTTGATGCCTTCAGGGAAGTCGTGTCCTGTATACGCAACTGCGCACAATTCTGTGAGTCACTTAGAACTGCTTTGCCGTTACTTATTGCCAATTATGGACTCGGACTATTGTCCTATCATCTCGATCGGGACAGTTTTCCCACCTCTCCAAAAATATTGTTTATTCCGTTACAAGTCCTCAAGCAATAAATAAAGAATATATTTATCTTTTTTACTAGATCAACGAAGTGATATAGTTCATGGTGTAATGTGTGTAGACTATTGTCCTATCATCTCATAGAGTCCCTGGAACGTAATAATATGCTACACAGTGGCAGTGGAGGGGGTCTCAAAATGCCGATTTATGTTCAATGTGGTGACTCGGGCCCGCCGTACCGTTTTAATGTTCATGCATCCTAATTAGTGCATTCGCGATAAAAATTCCCACAGGAAACATTGGTTACCGACTTTCAGAACTGGTAATTGATGCTGAAAACAATTACCAGTTAACCGATGATCGTTTTAACAACCCTGGTAATTATTGCTGCCGCTGTCACTACTTGCGTGGTTCCATCTCCCTCTCTCTCCCTGTGTGCGTCTGTGTGTGTGTCTCAGCGCTACCACAAGCCGGTGTTCACCGAGGACTCCTACCTGGAGCTGCTGCACAAGCACAAACAGCCACTGGATGTGCAGCAGAGCAGCGCCGCCCGGCTCCTGTACGCCTGGCGCGACCGCACGGCACGCGCCGAGGACGAGAGCACGGGGTGAGAGCGCACGCGGCGCTGAAATAGCCGTGTACTGCACTGCATAGCATAGTGCAGCAAAGCACGGGACTTTCCAACAGCGTAGAATAACACAGCAAACGGAACAACACCACAGTGTTCAAAATTTTTAACTTGATTTATCAGAATATTTATTTAGACTGGAGGAATCCGATGAGCTATGAACTCTTTATCACAGATGTCCAGAGTAGCGACAAATGTATGAATATAAAGTATATAAGTACAAATTGCATAATTACATTAATTACTGTAGATTTTTTAACACTCAATGCACTTTAGGGCAAGGCAGCAAAACAACAACAAAAACGATCCAAGACCGCACCAAAACAACACACAGTCTAAATTTTGATTTAAAACTTTCGTGACTGCAGTAATTCATATTCTTAGCTCTTTCGGTAAAGTCACGTTGAAGGGAAACAATAAATAATAAAATATTTATAAAACAATAAAAATTATCACGACGTTTCGACCATAACACATTAAAATGGAAATATCGATACACGGGTGTTTATAATATAGCACAGTCAAACACTGGGGTGTACGACGCAGCACTTTTTAATTTACCTGATCGTGATCCTGAACCAGTTGTAGAAACTTCACATTCCAGTGCCGTAGGTCAATGGTTGCGTAGTACGATTACTGTCGCTGTTGTGTTGTTGGGCCTGTACGGCCTGTGTGATTGTTGTTATTGCTGAGATGTGCATTGTGCCCTGGCCTGACCAGTGTGTGTTGTGCTGTTGCTGTCACAGATAAGTCCTCCCAAACCACATGCTCATGAAGATCGCAGAGGAGATGCCTCGGTAAGCCGCGCACGGTTGTGGTGGGGCCGGTGGTGGCAGGGACAGTTGGGATGGTGGTGCGAGTGATACCCATGATGGTATTGACAGCGGTGGTAAGATTCGCCCTCCAGCAACAACGAAGGTCAGAAGAGCGATGCTCACAATAAAGAGCGGAGTGCCGGGCGGCTAAAATGCAGCAAGTTGGCACAGTCACGTGCACAGCTGGTGCATCTGCCCCAGTCATTGCAGTCAGTCAACCCATGGCACCTGGCTCTGTTCCGTGAGCTCCTGTTAACGAGCCTTCGACACTGCACGTGGCTTCGGAGTGCACCTGGCCTGAGACAACCGCCGTGGTGATGTCACCGCCACTTATTGGCATATGGCGCCTGTTCTTGTTGTTGGTAATAGTGGTGGTGGCTGATGATTGTGCTGGTAGTAGTGAGAGTGGTAGTGATAGTGTTGATGGTGGTGCCACTCATAATGTTTTGATGTGGATGGTGATCTGGATGCTGGTGATGATATGGATATGGTGATAGTATGATGGTGATGATGAAGGTTGCATTGTGGTAATAGCATTGGTTAGTATGATCCTGATAATGACCAGGCTATATATACGTACGCCAGACAAGACAGGCTTTACGTACGTATGCCAGCCTGAACACAATATACATACGTACGCCAGGATGAACAGGCTATACATACTCATTGGTTTTTTCGGTAAAGTCACGTATGTAGAAATACAATAAAATTATATTATTTATTGTATTTCTACATACGTGACTTTACCGAAAAAACCAATGAGTAATTGTATGCAGTCACGAAAGCTTTAATACTTTATTAGGCTATACATTCATAGACTTTCCTGAGCTGCCTATACGCACGTACGCCAGAATGAACAATATACGTATGTACACCAGCATGAATAGGATATATGTACGCCATCTTGAACGGATATGCTTTTGCCAGTATCAACGGCTATATGCACCCTAGTCCATGCCATTGCTGTTTGAAGCAAGACAGAGAGGGAGTGCTGGCTTGTTGTAACGTTGTGCTGTTTCTGTGAGATTGTGTTGTTGCTGTGACGTGGTTTTTGCCGTGATGTTGCATTGCTCTGGCGTTGTGTTGTGACGCGTGTCGCTGCTCTAACATGTTGACATCGTCGTTGCCGACGCAGGGAGCTGCAGGGCGTGCTCGCGTGCTGCAATCCGGTGCCGCCCCTCTTGAGGCAGAACGCCAATGAGCTGTGGCAGCTCGTCAAGCAGGCACGCCTCGTCCCGCTCATCAAGGTGAGCGCAGAAGCGGAGGCGGCTCGGTGGAGCAGCGAGGGGTTCATAATGGACAGCCACAGTTGAGATACGGATGAAGGATAGATAGGGCAAGAGAGTCGGAGAACGAGAACAGAGACAAAAGAGTGGGAGACAGAGACTGAAAGTCATAGGGGGAGAGGGATAGCGAGCGGTCAGAGGCAGAATGTTCATAAATAAATATAATCAAACATTTAATATAATCTTGATTTGAAGCTTTCGTGACTGCGGGAATCCATACTCTTTGGTTCTTTCGGTAAAGTCACGTAGGTAGAAAAATATTAGATCACGACGTTTCGATCGCAACACAAGCAATCGTCATCAGGTGGGACAACCACACCAACTGCTGAAGACAGCAGTGGGACAACCACACCAACTGCTGTCTTCAGCAGTTGGTGTGGTTGTCCCACCTGATGACGATTGCTTGTGTTGCGATCGAAACGTCGTAATCTATTGTTTTTCTACCTACCTGACTTTACCGAAAGAACCAAAGAGTATGGATTTAATATAGGTGGTGACTGGGTGGCTCCTGGGGCCAATACTGGGTCAAACACAATGATCCGGCACTGTTTCAATAATAATTTTTTTACTTGTGACACACTGCACATTATTCGCTCACTCGAAGCGAGAGAACAACTCAGAGGCGTGAGGAGGAACCACAGACGAGCGGGAAAGGCTACCAGGCGGTGAGCCTGTGCCAAATTTCCCCCCAAACTTTGTGGTCGTCTATATATGAAGGTGTTATCAACCAATTAATGAGTGTTTACATATGCGAGGGAACCGGAGTTCCTGGAGAAAACCCACACATGCGAGGAGGCAACAGTCGATCCCATACAGAACGAATAGATGAAGTCAACCTTTGCTGTACCCCCTTCTAGCAGGCCATGCTATGACACCTGAAAAGCAACGGGAAGGGAGTTTAACAACATTTGTGTGATCCACCCACCCTTGTTGCCTCCATAGTGCTGGGTTACAGGACTTCGCCACCAACACCACCCGGCTAAGATCCTAGGTTTTGGATCTTGGGAGTTTCAGCCACCCGTGGTTAAACGACGTTCACAAATGTAGCGAGTTGATGGTCACAACCAGGCACAAGTGACTGCAAAAGTAATGACTCGTTGCAGTAAAGGTTGCGTTTGTTTAATAATCTTTGCTGCTGTTCCCGCAGAGCGAAACGCCCATCAAGGCTCCATCGAGAACATTCATCACCTGGACAGAGGTGACCAGAGACCAAAACTCATCACACAAATGCCATCTTTACTTGCGATTATAAACTCGACATCTCATTTTCTCATCCGGCACAGAACTCTTCATTTGTGGTTCTTTTTTTTAATTCCACGTCCCAAAACCGTCGTGACAATGAGGAGCTCAGTTCATGTCCGTCCTTAGAGTGTGAATAATGTTACGATTGTCGTGTAGGTTGACACCCCTGTGTGATTTTGTTGGTTCATTGCCTGACCCTGACAGTACAATCTAGATGTTTCAATCCCCCAAAGGTGACATTAATGGTATCATTTGTATGCCCACCCTAGTGTGGCACTGATTGTTCAATCAATTTTCTTCTGTGTTTTGACAGCGATTGGAAAACCCTCTCTTGTGTCCTCACGATGGCTTATCATTGGACGACAGGCAGCCAATCACAAGGCATGGTACTGAAGGTAGCTCACACTTAGTTGTGCTGGTTATATCGGCAAAGCTCATGATATGGATTATATATTTTTTATTCGTGACCAGTGATGTGTACACCTAGCCTGTCACGAGTAAATTTCATTTTATTGACATGAAAAAATACCGTGCTGTTTTTTAATATCACACTTATAATTTGAGTAGTAATCATACGAATAATTGCCATGTTCTGCGTACAAATTAAACATAATTTAGTGAAATAAATAACAAGTAATGTCCTGACTGCATTTACAGTGGGGCACAAGCAAAATAACAAAATACTTTTCAGTAACATTGTCCTAAAAGTAAAACTTACATAATAGGTGATGTTTTAAGCAATGACCCTTCTTTGGCTGCTGCGTGTATGTGCGTATTATTTCTGTGACTATCTTTGCGTCTATGTCTGTGTTCAATTGCGTGCATTTCCATTCATATGTGTGTGTATTCATTCCTGTATCTCTGTTAACGTGTCTTTATTTGCCTGTCTGCATGCGTACGTTTTGTGTGTCAGCGGTTGCAACAGGTGTGTGGCCCTGTATATTATTGCTTGTGTGTGGGTGTGTGTTCACGTGTGTATTGTTCAGTCTGTATCTCTGTGCATCTTCTGTGCTAGCTTATGTCTGTATGTCACTAGAGAGCGGCTGTGCAGTGGTAGTGTGTAGTGGCACGATCCTGATGGCCTAAGTTCCATTCCCGGTCACGACGAACAGCAGTAGTTTAGCTGGTTAGCGTGCTGCACTATTAACCTGGCGACCCAAGTTCGATTGCTGCTTATGGCCAACACCGGTGACGAATATCTAAACCGGTCCTGGGGCTCCCTTAGATTAATTCAGCCTTAAATGAGTACTCAGTGCGTGTAAAGCATCAGCACTGGGGAGACAAAGGTGGCTGGGTGTAGTGTTGGTCCTCCCATCCCCTTCGTGTTCTGTGCTGACCTTCGTAGATGCTCGCTAACAGCACTTGCCCTAAAAGTCTTTTCAAAGCTATATTGAGGATCTTTGACTTTTGTCTTTGTGTGGTGCAGTGGAGGGAGCACGGAGGGCGGTGCCTGCCACGCGCCCGGTCCTCACCCTGTTTGACGTGAGCCCAACATCCTCACACGACCACAACCAACCCATGTCTCATCTCCCACACCGCTGGCGAAAGCACTTTGTGTGTGATCTCGTGTGCTGTAGCTTTCTGTACCGTGCTGTGTTTGCTGTGTTAGCCATCATGTGCTGGGGCGTTCTGTGTGTTCTCTTGTGTGCTGTCGCATTCTGAGCTGTGCTGAAATTGCTGTCATGTTGCTGTAGTGCGCTGCGATGTGCTGTAGCGCTCTGCGCTCTGCTGTGGTGTGCAGAACAGCGAAGAGCAGCAGAACGAGGCTCGCACTGCTCAGAGCTCCACGTCCCAGATGACGGCAGCGCGTGTCCTGCAGACGTTCGTCAACCCCTTTGGCATGGTGAGACATGGGGAGACAGGGACATGTGGAGGCACAGGGGTAGTTGAGTGGCATTGAGATACATGGACTTTGAGACACGGGAATTACAAGGACACCAAGACAATGCAGCGATACAAGCGACTTAGGGACGTGGGGAACACACAGGAGGCATGGTAAATGAGAGACAGATAGGAGGCATAGAGACACAATATTAGCACAGGGTCACACGTGACACGGGGTCACTTAGGATTTGGATAAAACGGTCTTTATTGACGCACAAATCCTGGAAACATGAAGACGTGGGGACTCGAGGAAGTGATTGAAAATAAAAAGTTCGCTTGTGCATCTGTTCATGTGCTTGTGCTTGCAGTATCTACCATCCAGTGACGGGAAATCTCTGCCATTTCAAGAAAAGAAATTGGATCCTAACTCAAAAGTTTTTGAGGTAACACGTGATTGTTGTGTGCTAACATCTTGCTCACATCTCCATCATCATTATCTCCATCATTCCATTTCACAAACCACTTGTGCGGATGGGTGCTGAGTGAGGAATTTTAGTGGTTTGGTGATTAATGTGGTTATTTGAGTGCATGTTTGAGCAGATGAGTGGGTGAATGAATGGTTGAGTGAGTGCTTGGGTAGGTGAGAGAGTGTAGTTGAGCGCATGAGTGGTTGGATCGTTGAACGAGTACCTGAGTGGCTGAGTAAGTGAATGAGTGTTTAAGTAGTTGACTGAGTGAGTGATGAGAACCCGTTGAGTGCTATCTCATCCGTCTCTGTAGATCTGTAGTCGCTGGAAACTGATGAAAGCGCCAGAGAAACCAAAGAAGAGCTCGGCACAGCCTGCAAAAGCCAAACACGGTGAAGGCACACACACACCATGAACACAGAGACATGCACTAATCCAGCAGTCGCAAACACTTGCACGTGCATGTGCACACACACACACATGCAGACACGTACAGAAGTCGAGGCGTTGCTCACAAACACACGACAAAAAAATCGTTTCACCTTTAACAGACTTGGGGCAAGTGCTGTTAGCAAGCGTCTCTGAAGATCCAGGATTACACGAGGGGTGGGTAGTCAACACCAGGCTCGGCTGCCTTTGTTTCCCCAGCACTGATGATTACACATCGTGCCCGGTACTCATTTAAGGCTCCGTCGACCTCGGGGAGGCCCAGGACTTGATCAAATATTTGCCATTGCTGTTGATCGGAAGCGAAATTGAAATCAGGTCACTGGGTTTGCAGTGCATTAACCAGCACACTACTGCACGCACGCGCCATGAGTGACGGATCCCCGTGTCTGCAGCGGAGAAGAAGATGAAGGTGGAGCGCCCTCAAGAGGAGCCGGTCGTCGTATCGACTGTGCGAGAGCACAATTATCTGAGCCGGTCCTGGGCCTCCCCTAGTTTGACTCGGCCTCAATTGAGTACCTGGTGCGGTGTTTAAAAACATTGCCGCTTGGGAGACAAAGGCGGCCGGGCGTGGTGCTGGCCACCCAACCCCTCGTGTGCCGTTTCGGCTTTCATAGGTGCTCTCTAACAGCACTTGTCCCAACAGTCTGTTAAAGCTCTACGGGGGATCTGTGTTTGTTGTCTGGGTGAGTGCCAGCATGTGAGTGTGACATGTGTGGTCGTATAATATCGAGTTGTGATGTGCGGTTGGTTTGTTGGGTTGTGCCGTCTGTGTGCTTTCGTCCCGCTCGACCGCCTATCTGCCTCTTCTACTCTTGTTTGTCCGCCCACCGTTGAGCGGCTATTCCTGTGCGTGGCCCCGTAGCATCACTCATACCGTTCCTTCCTGGGCATCACCTGCCTCATGCAAATCTCGACGCGCGAAGAGGACTTCATTATCGACACACTGATGCTGCGCGACGACCTGCACATCCTCAACGAGGCCTTCACCAACCCCAACATTGTCAAGGTGAGAGGCACGCGTGCACGTAGACATGCATAAACAAAATAATCGAGTGAGACAGCAAAAGAAGGAGAGAGACATCCCTCTCCCTCGCCGACTTTGTAGCACGACGCCTGGGTCCCTCCAGCTTGCTGCCAATGTATCATTGCACTGCCTGCACACTCGATATGAATGCCATTGGGTGAATGTTTACAACAATAAATTGCACTTGTATTGCACCTAAAGCGTAACAAACATCTCGGGGCGCAGAATTACACGGGGAGAACAGGAGGGAGCAGAATTTTATTTATTTATTTAAAGCTTTCATGACTGCAGGGATTCATATTCTTGGTTCTTTCGGTAAAGTCACCACGTAGAAGGGAAACAATAAAATGATAAAAATATAAAATTCTTGCTGTGGTTTTCACACCTGATGACGATTGCTTGTGTTGCAGTCGAAACGTCGTGAGAATTGTATTGTTTTATATTTGTATTATTTTATTGCTTCCCTTCTACGTGGTGGTGACTTTACCGAAAGGACCAAAGAATAGGAGGGAGCAGGTCGGAGCGAGCAAGGGAAATAGAGAAAGGAAGCAATTAAGGGGGGCTGGCTGCAGCCATGCCTTGTTGACAGCGGCGGCGGCGGCGACGATGGTTACTAGGGACGTTGTAACCATATCTTGAGCACCGGCCACGTGAGAGGCGTGGTGCTTGACGCGGCGACGCAGTGGCGCAGTGATTGCCACGGTGACGTGGTGATTGACGCTGCGGTGTGGCGGGGGCGCAGGTTTTCCACGGAGCGGACTCGGACATTGAGTGGCTGCAACGTGACCTGGGCCTGTACGTGGTGGGCCTGTTCGACACGCACCCAGCGGCGCGCTCCCTCGGCCTCGCCAGAAACTCGCTCGCCCACCTCCTCATGCACTACTGCAGCCTGTCTACCGACAAGCAGTACCAGCTGGCTGACTGGCGCATCCGGTACGCACGCCGCACTTGCTCGAACCTCTGCATACGCGCGCGCATGCACGGGCTAACTTGTACACACTTACAAAAACAAAGGCAAAGATCCCCTGTATAGCCTCAACTAAGGCTGAGTCGAGCTAGTGGAGGCCCGGGGCCGGTTCAGATAATTGTCACAGGTGTTGGCCGTGAGTAGAAATCGAACTCGTTTCACCAGGTTCATAGCACAGGGTGCTAGCCGCTACTCTACTGCTTACACATTCACACACAAGGACAAAGATCCCCCGTGTCGCCTGAATAGACTGCTGAATCTAGTTCGCCAGGGTGAGGAATTGAAGTCCCATCACTGGGCTCATAGAACAGTACATATGAAGCACTTTCACCCCCCTCCCCACTCAAGTTATCTTAGCGAGCCCTTATTAAGGCTGATTAGCATCATGCCTGACCTCCTTTGTTTCCCCAGTGCTGATGTTCATATCTTATACTAGGTACTCATTTAAGGCCCAGTCAGTCTTGGGGGAGGTCCAATACTGGTTTTTATATCACTCCCAAATGATGTTAGCCTTCATCGGAAATGAAACATGGGTCAACAGATAAATGTTGCGGTACATTAACATCTGCGTCTCATACACACTCGCATGCACACACTCACACACAAACACATACACACTCACAATTGCATACACATGCACACCAACACTTGCACACATCCACGTATGCACGCACACACACAGGCCTCTCCTGCCAGACATGCTGCACTATGCGCGTGCCGACACGCACTACCTGCTGTACGTGTACGACCGCGTCCGCACCGACCTGCTCACCAAGGCGCTGGGCCGACCCAACCTCCTGCAGCTTGTGTGGGACCAGAGCCGAACTGTGGCACTCAAGGTGAGTGGTGCGTGGGCAATGGCTGAGCCAGGATTTTCAGGTGGGGGGGGCAACCCCTCCAGCAATGAAAAAAGATAGTGTTAGTAAGTAAGGACTTGTTCCTTGGTTTTTATTTGACGCGTGTGCGGCGATGGTGCAGCCATCGATCGAGGATCGAATTCGAACCGCGTTGTGTGATCGGCATCGCGCTCGCTGAAGTTGTTGATGCCTTCAGGGAAGTCGTGTCCTGTATACGCAACTGCGCACAATTCTGTGAGTCACTTATAACTGCTTTGCCGTTACTTATTGCCAATTATGGACTCGGACTATTGTCCTATCATCTCATGGAGTCCCTGACACGTAATAATATGCTACACGGTGGCAGTGAGGGTCGCAAAATGCTGATTTATTACCAATAAACCCCAATGATCCGATCTCAATTAGGGATTTCGATCGGATCATTGGGGGGGCACGTGCCACCCCACCCCCCACTGGCTCCACCAATGAGCAAGTTGCAAGCCTATCTTTGTAAGCAAATCCACCACTCTCACTCTCGAAAGTTTTCCCACCCCTCCGAAAATATTGTTTATTCCGTTAAAAGGCCTCGAGCAATAAACAAAGAATATATTTATCTTTTTAACTAGATCAACGAAGTGATATAGTTCATGGTGTAATGTGTGTAGATTATTGTCCTATCATCTCATAGAGTCCCTGGAACGTAATAATATGCTACACAGTGGCAGTGGAGGGGGTCGCAAAATGCCGATTTATGTTCAATGTGGTGACTCGGGCCCGCCGTACCGTTGTAATGTTCATGCATCCTAATTAGTGCATTCACGATAAAAAATCCCACTGGAAACATTGGTTACCGACTTTCAGAACTGGTAATTGATGCTGAAAAAAATTACCAGTTAACCGATGATCGTTTTAACATCCCAGGTAATTACTCTTTGGTTTTTTCGGTAAAGTCACGTATAAATGAGAAATAATAAAATAAGATAATAGCGTACGACGTTTTGGTTGCAACACAAGCAGCCATCATCAGGTACAGAAGAGCTAAATTTACGAGAGAGAGGAAACACATAACCCCAGATGTATATACAGACACCCAAGTAGGGGGGAACTAACACAGATACAACAGGCGACACAGAGAGAGAAGCATACCAAACAAGTCTGAACCCTGGTAATTATTGCTGCCGCTGTCACTACTTGCGTGGTTCCATCTCCCCCTCTCTCCCTGTGTGCGTGTGTGTGTGTCTCCGCGCTACCACAAGCCGGTGTTCACCGAGGACTCCTACCTGGAGCTGCTGCACAAGCACAAGCAGCCACTGGATGTGCAGCAGTGCAGCGCCGCCCGGCTCCTGTACGCCTGGCGCGACCGCACGGCACGCGCCGAGGACGAGAGCACGGGGTGAGAGCGCCCGTGGCGCTGAAATAGCCGTGTACTGCACTGCATAGCATAGTGCAGCAAAGCACGGGACTTTCCGACAGCGTAGAATAACACAGCAAACAGAACAACACCACAGCGTTCAAAATATTTATCTTGATTTATCAGAATATTTATTTAGACTGGAGGAATCCGATGAGCTATGAACTCTTTATCACAGATGTCCAGAGTAGCGAAAAATGTATGAATATGAAGTATACAAGTACAAATTGCATAATTACATTAATTACTGTAGATTTTTTTACACTCAATGCACTCTAGGGCAAGGCAGCAAAACAACAACAAAAACGATCCAAGACCGCACCAAAACAACACACAGTCCCTCAATAAAATTGCACATTAAAATGGTAATATCGATACACGGGTGTTTTATAATATAGCACAGTAAAACACTGGGGTGTACAACGCAGCACTTTTTATTTACCTGATCGTGATCCTGAACCAGTTGTAGAAACTGCACATTCCAGTGCCGTAGGTCAATGGTTGCGTAGTACGATTACTGTAGCTGTTGCGTTGTTGGGCTTGTACGGTCTGTGTGATTATTGTTATTGCTGCGACGTGCATAGTGCCCTGGCCTGACCGGTGTGTGTTGTGCTCCTACTGTCACAGATACGTCCTCCCAAACCACATGCTCATGAAGATCGCAGAGGAGATGCCTCGGTAAGCCGCGCACGGTGGTGGTGGGGCCGGTGGTGGCAGGGACAGTTGGGATGGTGGTGCGAGTGATACCCATGATGGTATTGACAGTGGTGGTAATATTCGCCCTCCAACAACAACGAAGGGCAGAGGAGCGATGCTCACAATAAAGAGCGAGTGCCGGGCGGCTAAAATGCAGCAAGTTGGCACAGTCGCGTGCACAGCTGGTGCATCTGCCCCAGTCATTGCAGTCAGTCAACCCATGGCACCTGGCTCTGTTCCGTGAGCGCCTGTTAGCGAGCCTTCGACACTGGACGTGGCTTCGGAGTGCACCTGGCCTGAGACAACTGCCGTGGTGATGTCACCGCCACTTATTGGCATATGGCGCCTGTTCTTGTTGTTGGTAATAGTGGTGGTGGCTGATGATTGTGCTGATAGTAGTGAGAGTGGTAGTGATAGTGTTGATGGTGGTGCCACTCATTATGTTTTGATGTGGATGGTGATCTGGATGCTGGTGATGATATGGTGATAGTATGATGGTGATGATGAAGGTTGCATTGTGGTAATAGCATTGGTTAGTATGATCCTGATAATGACCAGGGTATGTATACGTACGCCAGACAAGACAGGCTTTACGTACGTATGCCAGCCTGAACACAATATACATACGTACGCCAGGATGAACAGGCTATACATACTCATTGTTTTTTTCGGTAAAGTCACGTATGTAGAAATACAATAAATAATATAATTTTATTGTATTTCTACATACGTGACTTTACCGAAAAAAACAATGAGTAATTTTATGCAGTCACGAAAGCTTTAATACTTTATTAGGCTATACATACATAGACTTTCCTGAGCTGCCTATACGCACGTTCGCCAGAATGAACAATATACGTATGTACACCAGCATGAATAGGATATATGTACGCCATCTTGAACGGATATGCTTTTGCCAGTATCAACGGCTATATGCACCCTAGTCCACGCCATTGCTGTTTGATGCAAGACAGAGAGGGAGTGCTGGCTTGTTGTAACGTTGTGCTGTTTCTGTGAGATTGTGTTGTTGCTGTGACATGGTTTTTGCCGTGATGTTGCATTGCTCTGGCGTTGTGTTGTGACGCGTGTCGCTGCTCTAACATGTTGACATCGTCGTTGCCGACGCAGGGAGCTGCAGGGCGTGCTCGCGTGCTGCAATCCGGTGCCGCCCCTCGTGAGGCAGAACGCCAATGAGCTGTGGCAGCTCGTCAAGCAGGCACGCCTCGTCCTGCTCATCAAGGTGAGCGCAGAAGCGGAGGCGGCTCGGTGGAGCAGCGAGGGGTTCATAATGGACGGCCAGGGTTGAGATACGGATGAAGGATAGATAGGGCAAGAGAGTCGGAGAACGAGAACAGAGACACAAGAGAGTGGGAGACAGAGACTGAAAGTCATAGGGGGAGAGGGATAGCGAGTGGTCAGAGACAGAATGTGCATATATTAATATAATAAAACATTTAATATAATCTTGATTTGAAGCTTTCGTGACTGCAGGAATCCATACTCTTTGGTTCTTTCGGTAAAGTCACGTAGGTAGAAAAACAATAGATCACGACGTTTCGATCCAACACAAGCAATCGTCATCAGGTGGTACAACCACACCAACTGCTGAAGACAGCAGTGGGACAACCACACCAACTGCTGAAGACAGCAGTTGGTGTGGTTGTCCCACCTGATGACGATTGCTTGTGTTGCGATCGAAACGTCGTGATCTATTGTTTTTCTACCTACCTGACTTTACCGAAAGAACAAAAGAGTATGGATTTAATATAGGTGGTGACTGGGTGGCTCCTGGGGCCAATACTGGGTCAAACACAATGATCCGGCACTGCTTCAATAATAATTTTTTAACTTGTGACACACTGCACATTATTCGCTCACTCGAAGCGAGAGAACAACTCACAGGCTCACCAGGTGGTGAGCCTGTGCCAAATTTCCCCCCAAGCTTTGTGGTCGTCTATATATGAAGGTGTTATCAACCAATTAATGAGTGTTTACATATGGGAGGGAACCGGGGTTCTTGGAGTAAACCCACGCATGCGAGGAGGCAACAGTCGATCCCATACAGAACGAACAGATGAAGTCAACCTTTGCTGTACCCCCTTCTGGCAGGCCATGCTATGACACCTGAAAAGCAACGGGAAGCGAGTTTAACAACATTTGTGTGATCCACCCACCCTTGTTGCCTCCATAGTGCTGGGTTACAGGACTTCGCCACCAACACCACCCGGCTAAGATCCTAGGTTTTGAATCTTGGGAGTTTCAGCCACCCGTGGTTAAACGACGTTCACAAATGTAGCGAGTTGATGGTCACAATCAGGCACAAGTGACTGCAAAAGTAATGACTCGTTGCAGTAAAGGTTGCGTTTGTTTAATAATCATTGCTGCTGTTCCTGCAGAGCGAAACGCCCATCAAGGCTCCATTGAGAACATTCATCACCCGGACAGAGGTGACCAGAGAGCAAAACTCATCACACAAATGCCCTCTTTACTTCGATTATAAACTCTACATCTCATTTTCTCATCCGGCACAGAACTCTCATTTGTGGTTCTTTTTTAATTCCACGTCCCAAAACCGTCATGACAATGAGGAGCTCAGTTCATGTCCGTCCTTAGAGTGTGAATAATGTTCCGATTGTTGTGTAGGTTGACACCCCTGTGTGATTTTGTTGGTTCATGGCCTGACCCTGACAGTACAATCTAGATGTTTCAATCCCCCAAAGGTGACATTAATGGTATCATTTGTATGCCCACCCTAGTGTGGCACTGATTGTTCAATCAATTTTCTTCTGTGTTTTGACAGCGATTGGAAAACCCTCTCTTCTGTCCTCACGATGGCTTGTCATTGGACGACAGGCAGCCAATCACAAGGCACGGTACTGAAGGTAGCTCACACTTAGTTGTGCTGGTTATATCGGCAAAGCTCATGATATGGATTCTATTTTTTTATTCGTGACAGTTGATGAGTACACCTAGCCTGTCACGAGTAGATTTCATTGTATTGACATGAAAAAATACTGTGCTGTTTTTTAATATCACACTCATAATTTGAGTAGTAATCATACAAATAATTGCCATGTTCTGTGTACAAATTAAACATAATTTATTGAAATAAATAACAAATAATGTCCTGACTGCATTTACAGTGGGGCACAAGCAAAAATAACAAATACTTTTCAGTAACATTGTCGTAAAAGTAAAACTTACATAATAGGTGATGTTTTAAGCAATGACCCTTCTTTGGCTGCTGCGTGTATGTGCATATTATTTCTTTCGCTATCTTTGTGTCTGTTCAATTGCGTGCATTTTCATTCACATGTGTGTGTATTCATTCCTGTGTCTCTGCTAACGTGTCTTTATTTGCCTGTCTGCATGCGTATGTCTTGTGTGTCAGCGGTTGCAACAGGTGTGTGGCCGTGTATATTATTGCGTGTGTGTGGGTGTGTGTGTTCACGTGTGTATTCTTCAGTCTGTATCTCTGTGCATCTTCTGTGCTAGCGGATGTCTGTATGTCACTAGAGAACGGTTGTGCAGTGGTAGTGTGTAGTGGCACGATCCTGATGGCCTAAGTTCCATTCCTGGTCACGACGAACAGCAGTAGTTTAGCTGGTTAGCGTGCTGCACTCTTAACCTGGCGACCCAAGTTCGATTGCTGCTTATGGCCAACACCGGTGATGAATATCTAAACCGGTCCTGGGGCTCCCTTAGATTAATTCAGCCTTAAATGAGTACTCAGTGCGTGTAAAGCATCAGCACTGGGGAGACAAAGGTGGCTGGGTGTAGTGTTGGTCCTCCCATCCCCTTCGTGTTCTGTGCTGACCTTCGTAGATGCTCGCTAACAGCACTTGCCCTAAAAGTCTTTTCAAGGCTATATTGAGGATCTTTGACTTTTGTCTTTGTGTGGTGCAGTGGAGGGAGCACGGAGGGCGGTGCCTGCCACGCGCCCGGTCCTCACCCTGTTTGACGTGAGCCCAACATCCTCACACGACCACAACCAACCCATGTCTCATCTCCCACACCGCTGGCGAAAGCACTGTGTGTGTGATCTTGTGTACTATAGCTTTCTGTACCGTGCTGTGTTTGCTGTGTTAGCCATCATGTGCTGGAGCGTTCTGTGCGTTCTCTTGTGTGCTGTCGCATTCTGAGCTGTGCTGAAATTGCTGTCATGTTGCTGTAGTGCGCTGCGATGTGCTGTAGCGCTCTGCGCTCTGCTGTGGTGTGCAGGACAGCGAAGAGCAGCAGAACGAGGCTCGCACTGCTCAGAGCTCCACGTCCCAGATGAAGGCAGCGCGTGTCCTGCAGACGTTCGTCAACCCCTTTGGCATGGTTAGACATGGGGAGACAGGGACATGTGGAGGCACAGGGGTAGTTGAGTGCCAAGGAGATACATGGACTTTGAGACACGGGAATTACAAGGACACCAAGACAATGCAGCGATACAAGCGACTTAGGGACGTGGGGAACACACAGGAGGCATGGTAAATGAGAGACAGATAGGAGGCATAGAGAAACAATATTAGCACAGGGTCACACGTAACACGGGGTCACTTAGAA
The DNA here is from genome assembly GCF_048934315.1 of Petromyzon marinus. Classification (NCBI taxonomy): domain Eukaryota; kingdom Metazoa; phylum Chordata; class Hyperoartia; order Petromyzontiformes; family Petromyzontidae; genus Petromyzon; species Petromyzon marinus. Next base: position 339,715 of record NW_027423268.1, read on the forward strand.
TTTGGATAAAACGGTCTTCATTGACGCAGAAATCCTGGAAACATGAAGACGTGGGGACTTGAAGTGGTTGAAAATAAAAAGAGGACATGCACAGGGTCGTTTGTTTGTTTCCTTGCGCGTGTGTCCAAGTTCGCTTGTGCATCTGTTCATGTGCTTGTGCTTGCAGTATCTACCATCCAGTGACGGGAAATCTCTGCCATTTCAAGAAAAGAAATTGGATCCTAACTCAAAAGTGTTTTAGTTAATACGTGATTGTTGTGTGCTAACATCTTGCTCACATCATCATCTCCATCATCATTATCTCCATTCCATTTCACAAACCACTTGTGCGGATGGGTGCTGAGTGAGGAATTTTAGTGGTTTGGTGATTAATGTGTTTATTTGAGTGCATGTTTGAGCAGATGAGTGGGTGAATGAATGGTTGAGTGAGTGCTTGGGTATGTGAGAGAGTGTAGTTGAGCGCATGAGTGGTTGGATCGTTGAACGAGTACCTGAGTGGCTGAGTAAGTGAATGAGTGTTTAAGTAGTTGACTGAGTGAGTGATGAGAACCCGTTGAGTGCTATCTCACCCGTCTCTGTAGATCTGTAGTCGCTGGAAACTGATGAAAGCGCCAGAGAAACCAAAGAAGAGCTCTGCACAGCCTGCAAAAGCCAAACACGGTGAAGGCACAGACACACACACCATGAACACAGAGACATGCACTAATCCAGCAGTCGCAAACACTTGCACGTGCATGTGCACACACACACATAAAGACACGTACAGAAGTCGAGGCGTGGCTCGCACACACACGACAAAAACAAAATCGTATCACCTTTAACAGACTTGGGGCAAGTGCTGTTAGCAAGCATCTCTGAAGATCCAGGATTACTCGAGGGGTGGGTAGTCAACACCAGGCTCGGCTGCCTTTGTTTCCCCAGCACTGATGATGACATATCGTGCCCGGTACTCATTTAAGGCTCCGTCGACCTCGGGGAGGCCCAGGACTTGATCAAATATTTGCCATTGCTGTTGATCGGAAGCGAAATTGAAATCAGGTCACTGGGTTTGCAGTGCATTAACCAGCACACTACTGCACGCACGCGCCATGAGTGACGGATCCCCGTGTCTGCAGCGGAGAAGAAGATGAAGGTGGAGCGCCCTCAAGAGGAGCCGGTCGTCGTATCGACTGTGCGAGAGCACAATTATCTGAGCCGGTCCTGGGCCTCCCCTAGTTTGACTCGGCCTCAATTGAGTACCTGGTGCGGTGTTTAAAAACATTGCCGCTTGGGAGACAAAGGCGGCCGGGCGTGGTGCTGGCCACCCAACCCCTCGTGTGCCGTTTCGGCTTTCATAGGTGCTCTCTAACAGCACTTGTCCCAACAGTCTGTTAAAGCTCTACGGGGGATCTGTGTTTGTTGTCTGGGTGAGTGCCAGCATGTGAGTGTGACATGTGTGGTCGTATAATATCGAGTTGTGATGTGCGGTTGGTTTGTTGGGTTGTGCCGTCTGTGTGCTTTCGTCCCGCTCGACCGCCTATCTGCCTCTTCTACTCTTGTTTGTCCGCCCACCGTTGAGCGGCTATTCCTGTGCGTGGCCCCGTAGCATCACTCATACCGTTCCTTCCTGGGCATCACCTGCCTCATGCAAATCTCGACGCGCGAAGAGGACTTCATTATCGACACACTGATGCTGCGCGACGACCTGCACATCCTCAACGAGGCCTTCACCAACCCCAACATTGTCAAGGTGAGAGGCACGCGTGCACGTAGACATGCATAAACAAAATAATCGAGTGAGACAGCAAAAGAAGGAGAGAGACATCCCTCTCCCTCGCCGACTTTGTAGCACGACGCCTGGGTCCCTCCAGCTTGCTGCCAATGTATCATTGCACTGCCTGCACACTCGATATGAATGCCATTGGGTGAATGTTTACAACAATAAATTGCACTTGTATTGCACCTAAAGCGTAACAAACATCTCGGGGCGCAGAATTACACGGGGAGAACAGGAGGGAGCAGAATTTTATTTATTTATTTAAAGCTTTCATGACTGCAGGGATTCATATTCTTGGTTCTTTCGGTAAAGTCACCACGTAGAAGGGAAACAATAAAATGATAAAAATATAAAATTCTTGCTGTGGTTTTCACACCTGATGACGATTGCTTGTGTTGCAGTCGAAACGTCGTGAGAATTGTATTGTTTTATATTTGTATTATTTTATTGCTTCCCTTCTACGTGGTGGTGACTTTACCGAAAGGACCAAAGAATAGGAGGGAGCAGGTCGGAGCGAGCAAGGGAAATAGAGAAAGGAAGCAATTAAGGGGGGCTGGCTGCAGCCATGCCTTGTTGACAGCGGCGGCGGCGGCGACGATGGTTACTAGGGACGTTGTAACCATATCTTGAGCACCGGCCACGTGAGAGGCGTGGTGCTTGACGCGGCGACGCAGTGGCGCAGTGATTGCCACGGTGACGTGGTGATTGACGCTGCGGTGTGGCGGGGGCGCAGGTTTTCCACGGAGCGGACTCGGACATTGAGTGGCTGCAACGTGACCTGGGCCTGTACGTGGTGGGCCTGTTCGACACGCACCCAGCGGCGCGCTCCCTCGGCCTCGCCAGAAACTCGCTCGCCCACCTCCTCATGCACTACTGCAGCCTGTCTACCGACAAGCAGTACCAGCTGGCTGACTGGCGCATCCGGTACGCACGCCGCACTTGCTCGAACCTCTGCATACGCGCGCGCATGCACGGGCTAACTTGTACACACTTACAAAAACAAAGGCAAAGATCCCCTGTATAGCCTCAACTAAGGCTGAGTCGAGCTAGTGGAGGCCCGGGGCCGGTTCAGATAATTGTCACAGGTGTTGGCCGTGAGTAGAAATCGAACTCGTTTCACCAGGTTCATAGCACAGGGTGCTAGCCGCTACTCTACTGCTTACACATTCACACACAAGGACAAAGATCCCCCGTGTCGCCTGAATAGACTGCTGAATCTAGTTCGCCAGGGTGAGGAATTGAAGTCCCATCACTGGGCTCATAGAACAGTACATATGAAGCACTTTCACCCCCCTCCCCACTCAAGTTATCTTAGCGAGCCCTTATTAAGGCTGATTAGCATCATGCCTGACCTCCTTTGTTTCCCCAGTGCTGATGTTCATATCTTATACTAGGTACTCATTTAAGGCCCAGTCAGTCTTGGGGGAGGTCCAATACTGGTTTTTATATCACTCCCAAATGATGTTAGCCTTCATCGGAAATGAAACATGGGTCAACAGATAAATGTTGCGGTACATTAACATCTGCGTCTCATACACACTCGCATGCACACACTCACACACAAACACATACACACTCACAATTGCATACACATGCACACCAACACTTGCACACATCCACGTATGCACGCACACACACAGGCCTCTCCTGCCAGACATGCTGCACTATGCGCGTGCCGACACGCACTACCTGCTGTACGTGTACGACCGCGTCCGCACCGACCTGCTCACCAAGGCGCTGGGCCGACCCAACCTCCTGCAGCTTGTGTGGGACCAGAGCCGAACTGTGGCACTCAAGGTGAGTGGTGCGTGGGCAATGGCTGAGCCAGGATTTTCAGGTGGGGGGGGCAACCCCTCCAGCAATGAAAAAAGATAGTGTTAGTAAGTAAGGACTTGTTCCTTGGTTTTTATTTGACGCGTGTGCGGCGATGGTGCAGCCATCGATCGAGGATCGAATTCGAACCGCGTTGTGTGATCGGCATCGCGCTCGCTGAAGTTGTTGATGCCTTCAGGGAAGTCGTGTCCTGTATACGCAACTGCGCACAATTCTGTGAGTCACTTATAACTGCTTTGCCGTTACTTATTGCCAATTATGGACTCGGACTATTGTCCTATCATCTCATGGAGTCCCTGACACGTAATAATATGCTACACGGTGGCAGTGAGGGTCGCAAAATGCTGATTTATTACCAATAAACCCCAATGATCCGATCTCAATTAGGGATTTCGATCGGATCATTGGGGGGGCACGTGCCACCCCACCCCCCACTGGCTCCACCAATGAGCAAGTTGCAAGCCTATCTTTGTAAGCAAATCCACCACTCTCACTCTCGAAAGTTTTCCCACCCCTCCGAAAATATTGTTTATTCCGTTAAAAGGCCTCGAGCAATAAACAAAGAATATATTTATCTTTTTAACTAGATCAACGAAGTGATATAGTTCATGGTGTAATGTGTGTAGATTATTGTCCTATCATCTCATAGAGTCCCTGGAACGTAATAATATGCTACACAGTGGCAGTGGAGGGGGTCGCAAAATGCCGATTTATGTTCAATGTGGTGACTCGGGCCCGCCGTACCGTTGTAATGTTCATGCATCCTAATTAGTGCATTCGCGATAAAAAATCCCACTGGAAACATTGGTTACCGACTTTCAGAACTGGTAATTGATGCTGAAAAAAATTACCAGTTAACCGATGATCGTTTTAACATCCCAGGTAATTACTCTTTGGTTTTTTCGGTAAAGTCACGTATAAATGAGAAATAATAAAATAAGATAATAGCGTACGACGTTTTGGTTGCAACACAAGCAGCCATCATCAGGTACAGAAGAGCTAAATTTACGAGAGAGAGGAAACACATAACCCCAGATGTATATACAGACACCCAAGTAGGGGGGAACTAACACAGATACAACAGGCGACACAGAGAGAGAAGCATACCAAACAAGTCTGAACCCTGGTAATTATTGCTGCCGCTGTCACTACTTGCGTGGTTCCATCTCCCCCTCTCTCCCTGTGTGCGTGTGTGTGTGTCTCCGCGCTACCACAAGCCGGTGTTCACCGAGGACTCCTACCTGGAGCTGCTGCACAAGCACAAGCAGCCACTGGATGTGCAGCAGTGCAGCGCCGCCCGGCTCCTGTACGCCTGGCGCGACCGCACGGCACGCGCCGAGGACGAGAGCACGGGGTGAGAGCGCCCGTGGCGCTGAAATAGCCGTGTACTGCACTGCATAGCATAGTGCAGCAAAGCACGGGACTTTCCGACAGCGTAGAATAACACAGCAAACAGAACAACACCACAGCGTTCAAAATATTTATCTTGATTTATCAGAATATTTATTTAGACTGGAGGAATCCGATGAGCTATGAACTCTTTATCACAGATGTCCAGAGTAGCGAAAAATGTATGAATATGAAGTATACAAGTACAAATTGCATAATTACATTAATTACTGTAGATTTTTTTACACTCAATGCACTCTAGGGCAAGGCAGCAAAACAACAACAAAAACGATCCAAGACCGCACCAAAACAACACACAGTCCCTCAATAAAATTGCACATTAAAATGGTAATATCGATACACGGGTGTTTTATAATATAGCACAGTAAAACACTGGGGTGTACAACGCAGCACTTTTTATTTACCTGATCGTGATCCTGAACCAGTTGTAGAAACTGCACATTCCAGTGCCGTAGGTCAATGGTTGCGTAGTACGATTACTGTAGCTGTTGCGTTGTTGGGCTTGTACAGTCTGTGTGATTATTGTTATTGCTGCGACGTGCATAGTGCCCTGGCCTGACCGGTGTGTGTTGTGCTCCTACTGTCACAGATACGTCCTCCCAAACCACATGCTCATGAAGATCGCAGAGGAGATGCCTCGGTAAGCCGCGCACGGTGGTGGTGGGGCCGGTGGTGGCAGGGACAGTTGGGATGGTGGTGCGAGTGATACCCATGATGGTATTGACAGTGGTGGTAATATTCGCCCTCCAACAACAACGAAGGGCAGAGGAGCGATGCTCACAATAAAGAGCGAGTGCCGGGCGGCTAAAATGCAGCAAGTTGGCACAGTCGCGTGCACAGCTGGTGCATCTGCCCCAGTCATTGCAGTCAGTCAACCCATGGCACCTGGCTCTGTTCCGTGAGCGCCTGTTAGCGAGCCTTCGACACTGGACGTGGCTTCGGAGTGCACCTGGCCTGAGACAACTGCCGTGGTGATGTCACCGCCACTTATTGGCATATGGCGCCTGTTCTTGTTGTTGGTAATAGTGGTGGTGGCTGATGATTGTGCTGATAGTAGTGAGAGTGGTAGTGATAGTGTTGATGGTGGTGCCACTCATTATGTTTTGATGTGGATGGTGATCTGGATGCTGGTGATGATATGGTGATAGTATGATGGTGATGATGAAGGTTGCATTGTGGTAATAGCATTGGTTAGTATGATCCTGATAATGACCAGGGTATGTATACGTACGCCAGACAAGACAGGCTTTACGTACGTATGCCAGCCTGAACACAATATACATACGTACGCCAGGATGAACAGGCTATACATACTCATTGTTTTTTTCGGTAAAGTCACGTATGTAGAAATACAATAAATAATATAATTTTATTGTATTTCTACATACGTGACTTTACCGAAAAAACCAATGAGTAATTTTATGCAGTCACGAAAGCTTTAATACTTTATTAGGCTATACATACATAGACTTTCCTGAGCTGCCTATACGCACGTTCGCCAGAATGAACAATATACGTATGTACACCAGCATGAATAGGATATATGTACGCCATCTTGAACGGATATGCTTTTGCCAGTATCAACGGCTATATGCACCCTAGTCCACGCCATTGCTGTTTGATGCAAGACAGAGAGGGAGTGCTGGCTTGTTGTAACGTTGTGCTGTTTCTGTGAGATTGTGTTGTTGCTGTGACGTGGTTTTTGCCGTGATGTTGCATTGCTCTGGCGTTGTGTTGTGACGCGTGTCGCTGCTCTAACATGTTGACATCGTCGTTGCCGACGCAGGGAGCTGCAGGGCGTGCTCGCGTGCTGCAATCCGGTGCCGCCCCTCGTGAGGCAGAACGCCAATGAGCTGTGGCAGCTCGTCAAGCAGGCACGCCTCGTCCTGCTCATCAAGCTGAGCGCAGAAGCGGAGGCGGCTCGGTGGAGCAGCGAGGGGTTCATAATGGACGGCCAGGGTTGAGATACGGATGAAGGATAGATAGGGCAAGAGAGTCGGAGAACGAGAACAGAGACAAAAGAGAGTGGAAGACAGAGACTGAAAGTCATAGGGGGAGAGGGATAGCGAGTGGTCAGAGGCAGAATGTTCATAAATAAATATAATCAAACATTTAATATAATCTTGATTTGAAGCTTTCGTGACTGCAGGAATCCATACTCTTTGGTTCTTTCGGTAAAGCCACGTAGGTAGAAAAATATTAGATCACGACGTTTCGATCGCAACACAAGCAATCGTCATCAGGTGGTACAACCACACCAACTGCTGAAGACAGCAGTGGGACAACCACACCAACTGCTGAAGACAGCAGTTGGTGTGGTTGTCCCACCTGATGACGATTGCTTGTGTTGCCATCGAAACGTCGTAATCTATTGTTTTTATACCTATCTGACTTTACCGAAAGAACCAAAGAGTATGGATTTAATATAGGTGGTGACTGGGTGGCTCCTGGGGCCAATACTGGGTCAAACACAATGATCCGGCACTGCTTCAATAATATGTTTTAACTTGTGACACACTCCACATTATTCGCTCACTCGAAGCGAGAGAACTACTCACAGGCTCGCCAGGTGGTGAGCCTGTGAGTAGTATTTGGCACAGGCTCACCACCTGGTGAGCCTGTGCCAAATTTCCCCCCAAGCTTTGTGGTCGTCTATATATGAAGGTGTTATCAACCAATGAATGAGTGTTTACATATGGGAGGGAACCGGGGTTCCTGGAGAAAACCCACGCATGCGAGGAGGCAACAGTCGATCCCATACAGAACGAACAGATGAAGTCAACCTTTGCTGTACCCCCTTCTGGCAGACCATGCTATCACACCTGAAAAGCAACGGGAAGGGAGTTTAACAACATTTGTGTGATCCACCCACCCTTATTGCCTCCATAGTGCTGGGTTACAGGACTTCACCACCAACACCACCCGGCTAAGATCCTAGGTTTTGAATCTTGGGAGTTTCAGCCACCCGTGGTTAAACGACGTTCACAAATGTAGCGAGTTGATGGTCACAATCAGGCACAAGTGACTGCAAAAGTAATGACTCGTTGCAGTAAAGGTTGCGTTTGTTTAATAATCATTGCTGCTGTTCCCGCAGAGCGAAACGCCCATCAAGGCTCCATCGAGAACATTCATCACCCGGACAGAGGTGACCAGAGACCAAAACTCATCACACAAATGCCCTCTTTACTTGCGATTATAAACTCTACATCTCATTTTCTCATCCGGCACAGAACTCTCATTTGTGGTTCTTTTTTTAATTCCACGTCCCCAAACCGTCGTGACAATGAGGAGCTCAGTTCATGTCCGTCCTTAGAGTGTGAATAATGTTCCGATTGTTGTGTAGGTTGACACCCCTGTGTGATTTTGTTGGTTCATGGCCTGACCCTGACAGTACAATCTAGATGTTTCAATCCCCCAAAGGTGACATTAATGGTATAATTTGTATGCCCACCCTAGTGTGGCACTGATTGTTCAATCAATTTTCTTCTGTGTTTGACAGCGATTGGAAAACCCTCTCTTCTGTCCTCACGATGGCTTATCATTGGACGACAGGCAGCCAATCACAAGGCACGGTACTGAGGGTAGCTCACACTTAGTTGTGCTGGTTATATTGGCAATGCTCATGATATGGATTATATTTTTTTATTCGTGACAGTTGATGAGTACACCTAGCCTGTCACGAGTAGATTTCATTTTATTGACATGAAAAAATACTGTGCTGTTTTTTAATATCACACTCATAATTTGAGTAGTAATCATACAAATAATTGCCATTCTCTGTGTACAAATTAAACATAATTTATTGAAATAAATAACAAATAATGTCCTGACTGCATTTACAGTGGGGCACAAGCAAAAATAACAAAATACTTTTCAGTAACATTGTCCTAAAAGTAAAACTTACATAATAGGTGATGTTTTAAGCAATGACCCTTCTTTGGCTGCTGCGTGTATGTGCATATTATTTATTTCGCTATCTTTGTGTCTGTGTTCAATTGCGTGCATTTTCATTCACATGTGTGTGTATTCATTCCTGTGTCTCTGTTAACATGTCTTTATTTGCCTGTCTGCATGCGTATGTCTTGTGTGTCAGCGGTTGCAACAGGTGTGTGGCCCTGTATATTATTGCGTGTGTGTGGGTGTGTGTGTTCACGTGTGTATTCTTCAGTCTGTATCTCTGTGCATCTTCTGTGCTAGCGTATGTCTGTATGTCACTAGAGAGCGGTTGTGCAGTGGTAGTGTGTAGTGGCACGATCCTGACGGCCTAAGTTCCATTCCCGGTCACGACGAACAGCAGTAGTTTAGCTGGTTAGCGTGCTGCACTATTAACCTGGCGACCCAAGTTCGATTGCTGCTTATGGCCAACACCGGTGACGAATATCTAAACCGGTCCTGGGGCTCCCTTAGATTAATTCAGCCTTAAATGAGTACTCAGTGCGTGTAAAGCATCAGCACTGGGGAGACAAAGGTGGCTGGGTGTAGTGTTGGTCCTCCCATCCCCTTCGTGTTCCGTGCTGACCTTCGTAGATGCTCGCTAACAGCACTTGCACTAAAAGTCTTTTCAAGGCTATATTGAGGATCTTTGACTTTTTTCTTTGTGTGGTGCAGTGGAGGGAGCACGGAGGGCGGTGCCTGCCACGCGCCCGGTCCTCACCCTGTTTGACGTGAGCCCAACATCCTCACACGACCACAACCAACCCATGTCTCATCTCCCACACTGCTGGCGAAAGCACTGTGTGTGTGATCTCGTGTGCTGTAGCTTTCTGTACCGTGCTGTGTTTGTTGTGTTAGCCATCATGTGCTGGAGCGTTCTGTGTGTTCTCTTGTGTGCTGTCGCATTCTGAGCTGTGCTGAAATTGCTGTCATGTTGCTGTAGTGCGCTGCGATGTGCTGTAGCGCTCTGCGCTCTGCTGTGGTGTGCAGGACAGCGAAGAGCAGCAGAACGAGGCTCGCACTGCTCAGAGCTCCACGTCCCAGATGAAGGCAGCGCGTGTCCTGCAGACGTTCGTCAACCCCTTTGGCATGGTGAGACATGGGGAGACAGGGACATGTGGAGGCACAGGGGTAGTTGAGTGCCAAGGAGATACATGGACTTTGAGACACGGGAATTTCAAGGACACCAAGACAATGCAGCGATACAAGCGACTTAGGGACGTGGGGAACACACAGGAGGCATGGTAAATGAGAGACAGATAGGAGGCATAGAGACACAATATTAGCACAGGGTCACACGTAACACGGGGTCACTTAGGATTTGGATAAAACGGTCTTCATTGACACCAAATCCTGGAAACATGAAGACGTGGGGACTTGAAGTGGTTGAAAATAAAAAGTTCGCTTGTGAAAATAAAAAGTTCGCTTGTGCTTGTGCTTGCAGTATCTACCATCCAGTGATGGGAAATCTCTGCCATTTCAAGAAAAGAAATTGGATCCTAACTCAAAAGTGTTTGAGGTAACACGTGATTGTTGTGTGCTAACATCTTGCTCACATCTCCATCATCATCATTATCTCCATCATTCCATTTCACAAACCACTTGTGCGGATGGGTGCTGAGTGAGGAATTTTAGTGGTTTGGTGATTAATGTGGTTATTTGAGTGCATGTTTGAGCAGATGAGTGGGTGAATGAATGGTTGAGTGAGTGCGTGGGTAGGTGAGAGAGTGTAGTTGAGCGCATGATTGGTTGGATCGTTGAACGAGTACCTGAGTGGCTGAGTAAGTGAATGAGTGTTTAAGTAGTTGACTGAGTGAGTGATGAGAACCCGTTGAGTGCTATCTCATCCGTCTCTGTAGATCTGTAGTCGCTGGAAACTGATGAAAGCGCTAGAGAAACCAAAGAAGAGCTCTGCACAGCCTGCAAAAGCCAAACACGGTGAAGGCACACACACACATCATGAACACAGAGACATGCACGAATCCAGCAGTCGCAAACACTTGCACGTGCATGTGCACACACACACATGCAGACATGTACAGAAGTCGAGGCGTTGCTCACACACACATACGACAAAAACAAAAATTGTATCACCTTTAACAGACTTGGGGCAAGTGCTGTTAGCAAGCATCTCTGAAGATCCAGGATTACACGAGGGGTGGGTAGTCAACACCAGGCTCGGCTGCCTTTGTTTCCCCAGCACTGATGATTACACATCGTGCCCGGTACTCATTTAAGACTCCGTCGACCTCGGGGAGGCCCAGGACTTGATCAAATATTTGCCATTGCTGTTGATCGGAAGCGGGAATTGAAATCAGGTCACTGGGTTTGCAGTGCATTAACCAGCACACTACTGCACGCACGCGCCATGAGTGACGGATCCCCGTGTCTGCAGCGGAGAAGAAGATGAAGGTGGAGCGCCCTCAAGAGGAGCCGGTCGCCGTACCGACTGTGCGAGAGCACAATTTTCTGAACCGGTCCTGGCCCTCCCCGAGTTTGACTCGGCCTCAATTGAGTACCTGGTGCGATGTTTAAAAACATTGCCGCTTGGGAGACAAAGGCGGCCGGGCGTGGTGCTGGCCACCCAACCCCTCGTGTGCCGTTTCGGCCTTCATAGGTGCTCTCTAACAGCACTTGTCCCAACAGTCTGTTAAAGCTCTATGGGGGATCTGTGTTTGTTGTCTGGGTGCGTGCCAGCATGTCTGTGTGACGTGTGTGGTCGTATAATATCGAGTTGTGATGTGCGGTTGGTTTGTTGGGTTGTGCCGTCTGTGTGCTTTTGTCCCACTCGACCGCCTATCTGCCTCTTCTACTCTTGTTTGTCCGCCCACCGTTGAGCGGCTATTCCTGTGCGTGGCCCCGTAGCATCACTCATACCGTTCCTTCCTGGGCATCACCTGCCTCATGCAAATCTCGACGCGCGAAGAGGACTTCATTATCGACACACTGATGCTGCGCGACGACCTGCACATCCTCAACGAGGCCTTCACCAACCCCAACATTGTCAAGGTGAGAGGCACGCGTGCACGTAGACATGCATAAACAAAATAATCGAGTGAGACAGCAAAACAAGGAGAGAGACATCCCTCTCCCTCGCCGACTTTGTAGCACGACGCCTGGGTCCCTCCAGCTTGCTGCCAATGTATCATTGCACTGCCTGCACACTCGATATGAATGCCATTGGGTGAATGTTTACAACAATAAATTGCACTTGTATTGCACCTAAAGCGTAACAAACATCTTGGGGCGCAGAATTACACGGGGAGAACAGGAGGGAGCAGAATTTTTTATTTTATTTAAAACTTTCGTGACTGCAGGGATTGATCTTCTTGGTTCTTTCGGTAAAGTCACCACGTAGAAGGGCAACAATAAAATAATAAAAATATAAAACAATAAAATTCTTGCTGTGGTTTTCACTCCTGATGATGATTGCTTGTGTTGCAGTCGAAACGTCGTGAGAATTTTATTGTTTTATATTTGTATTATTTTATTACTTCCCTTCTACGTGGTGGTGACTTTACCGAAAGGACCAAAGAATAGGAGGGAGCATGTCGGAGCGAGCAAGGGAAATAGAGAAAGGAAGCAATTAAGGGGGGCTGGCTGCAGCCATGCCTTGTTGACAGCGGCGGCGGCGACGATGGTTACTAGGGACGTTGTAACCATATCTTGAGCACCGGCCACGTGAGAGGCGTGGTGCTTGACGCGGCGACGCAGTGGCGCAGTGATTGTTGCCACGGTGACGTGGTGATTGACGCTGCGGTGTGGCGGGGGCGCAGGTTTTCCACGGAGCGGACTCGGACATTGAGTGGCTGCAACGTGACCTGGGCCTGTACGTGGTGGGCCTGTTCGACACGCACCCAGCGGCGCGCTCCCTCGGCCTTGCCAGAAACTCGCTCGCCCACCTCCTCATGCACTACTGCAGCCTGTCTACTGACAAGCAGTACCAGCTGGCTGACTGGCGCATCCGGTACGCACGCCGCACTTGCTCGAACCTCTGCATACGCGCGCGCATGCACGGGCTAACTTGTACACACGTACAAAAACAAAGGCAAAGATCCCCTGTATAGCCTCAACTAATTGTTGGGGAAAGTGCTGTGAAGGAGGGGGTGGGTGGCCAGTACCATGCACGGCCGCCTTTGTCTCCCCAGTGGTGATGTTTACACACCGCTACACCAGGTACTCATTTGAGGCTGAGTCGAGCTAGTGGAGGCCCGGGGCCGGTTCAGATAATTGTCACAGGTGTTGGCCGTGAGTAGAAATCGAACTCGTTTCACCAGGTTCATAGCACAGGGTGCTAGCCGATACTCTACTGCTTACACATTCACACACAAGGACAAAGATCCCCCGTGTCGCCTGAATAGACTGCTGAATCTAGTTGGCCAGGGTGAGGAATTGAAGTACCATCACTGGGTTCATAGAACAGCACATATGAAGCACTTTCACCCCCCCTCCCCACTCAAGTTATCTTAGCGAGCCCCTATTAAGGCTGGCACAATGTTTGAGAGGGTAATGTGGTTAGCATCATGCCTGACCTCCTTTGTTTCCCCAGTGCTGATGTTCATATCTTATACTAGGTGCTCATTTAAGGCCCAGGTCCGATACTGGTTTTTATATCACTCCCAAATGATGTTAGCCTTCACCGGAAATGAAACATGGGTCAACAGATAAATGTTGCAGGACATTAACATCTGCGTCTCATACACACTCGCATGCACACACTCACACACAAACACATACACACTCACAATTGCATACACACGCACACCAACACTTGCACACATCCACGTATGCACGCACACAGACACAGGCCTCTCCTGCCAGACATGCTGCACTATGCGTGTGCCGACACGCACTACCTGCTGTACGTGTACGACCGCGTCCGCGCCGACCTGCTCACCAAGGCGCTGGGCCGACCCAACCTCCTGCAGCTTGTGTGGGACCAGAGCCGAACTGTGGCACTCAAGGTGAGTGGTGCGTGGGCAATGGCTGAGCCAGGATTTTCAGGTGGAGGGGGGCAACCCCTCCAGCAATGAAAAAAGGTAGTGTTAGTAAGTAAGGACTTGTTCCTTGGTTTTTATTTGACGCGTAGTGCGGCGATGGCGCAGCCATCGATCGAGGGTCGAGTTCGAACCGCGTTGTGTGATCGGCATTGCGCTCGCTGAAGATGTTGATGCCTTCAGGGAAGTCGTGTCCTGTATACGCGACTGTGCACAATTCTGTGAGTCACTTATAACTGCTTTGCCGTTACTTATTGCCAATTATGGACTCCGACTATTGTCCTATCATCTCATCGAGTCCCTGGCACGTAATAATATGCTACACAGTGGCAGTGGGGGTCGCAAAATGCCGATTTATTACCAATAAACCCCAATGATCCGATCTAAATTAGGGATTTCGATCGGATCATTGGGGGGGCACGTGACACCCCACCCCCCACTGGCTCCACCAGTGAGCAAGTTACAAGCCTATCTTTGTAAGCAAATCCACCACTCTCACTCTTGATCGGGAAAGTTTTCCCACCCCTCCAAAAATATTGTTTATTCCCTTAAAAGGCCTCGAGCAATAATCAAAGAATATATTTATCTTTTTAACTAGATCAACGAAGTGATATAGTTCATGGTGTAATGTGTGTAGACTATTGTCCTATCATCTCATAGAGTCCCTGGAACGTAATAATATGCTACACAGTAGCAGTGGAGGGGGTCGCAAAATGCCGATTTATGTTCAATGTGGTGACTCGGGCCCGCCGTACCGTTTTAATGTTCATGCATCCTAATTAGTGCATTCGCGATAAAAATTCCCACTGGAAACATTGGTTACCGACTTTCAGAACTGGTAATTGATGCTGAAAACAATTGCCAGTTAACCGATGATCGTTTTAACAACCCTGGTAATTATTGCTGCCGCTGTCACTACTTGCGTGGTTCCATCTCCCTCTCTCTCCCTGTGTGCGTGTGTGTGTGTCTCAGTGCTACCACAAGCCGGTGTTCACCGAAGACTCCTACCTGGAGCTGCTGCACAAGCACAAGCAGCCACTGGATGTGCAGCAGAGCAGCGCCGCCCGGCTCCTGTACGCCTGGCGCGACCGCACGGCACGCACCGAGGACGAGAGCACGGGGTGAGAGCGCCCGCGGCGCTGAAATAGCCGTGTACTGCACTGCATAGCATAGTGCAGCAAAGCACGGGACTTTCCGACAGCGTAGAATAACACAGCAAAGGGAACAACACCACAGCGTTCAAAATATTTATCTTGATTTAACAGAATATTTATTTAAACTGGAGGAATCCGATGAGCTATGAACTCTTTATCACAGATGTCCAGAGTAGCGAAAAATGTATGAATATAAAGCATATAAGTACAAATTGCATAATTACATTAATTACTGTAGATTTTTTAACACTCAATGCACTCTAGTGCATGGCAGCAAAACAACAACAAAAACGATCCAAGACCGCACCAAAACAACACACAGTCCAAATTTTTATTTAAAACTTTCGTGACTGCAGTAATTCATATTCTTTGCTCTTTTGGTAAAGTCACATTGAAGGGAAACAATAAATAATAAAATATATATAAAACAATAAAAATTATCACGATGTTTCGACCATAACACATTAAAATGGAAATATCGATACACGGGTGTTTTATAATATAGCACAGTAAAACACTGGGGTGTACGACGCAGCACTTTTTAATTTACCTGATCGCGATCCTGAACCAGTTGTAGAAACTGCACATTCCAGTGCCGTAGGTCAATGGTTGCGTAGTACGATTACTGTAGCTGTTGCGTTGTTGGGCTTGTACGGCCTGTGTGATTATTGTTATTGCTGCGACGTGCATAGTGCCCTGGCCTGACCGGTGTGTGTTGTGCTCCTGCTGTCACAGATACGTCCTCCCAAACCACATGCTCATGAAGATCGCAGAGGAGATGCCTCGGTAAGCCGCGCACGGTGGTGGTGGGGCCGGTGGTGGCAGGGACAGTTGGGATGGTGGTGCGAGTGATACCCATGATGGTATTGACAGTGGTGGTAATATTCGCCCTCCAATAACAACGAAGGGCAGAGGAGCGATGCTCACAATACAGAGCGGAGTGCCGGGCGGCTAAAATGCAGCAAGTTGGCACAGTCGCGTGCACAGCTGGTGCATCTGCCCCAGTCATTGCAGTCAGTCAACCCATGGCACCTGGCTCTGTTCCGTGAGCTCCTGTTAGCGAGCCTTCGACACTGCACGTGGCTTCGGAGTGCACCTGGTCTGGGACAACCGCCGTTGTGATGTCACCACCACTTATTGGCATATGGCGCCTGTTCTTGTTGTTGGTAATAGTGGTGGTGGCTTATGATTGTGCTGGTAGTGAGAGTGGTAGTAATAGTGTTGATGGTGGTGCCACTCATAATGTTTTGATATGGATGGTGATCTGGATGCTGGTGATGATATGGATATGGTGATAATATGATGGTGATGATGAAGGTTGCATTGTGGTAATAGCATTGGTTAGTATGATTCTGATAATGACCAGGCTATATATACGTGCGCCAGACAAGACAGGCTTTACGTACGTATCCCAGCCTGAACACAATATACATACGTACGCCAGGATGAACAGGCTATACATACATAGAGTAACCTGAGCTGCCTATATGCACGTACGCCAGAATGAACAATATGCGTATGTACACCAGCATGAATAGGATATATGTACGCCATCTTGAACGGATATGCTTTTGCCAGTATCAACGGTTATATGCACCCTAGTCCACGCCATTGCTGTTTGATGCAAGACAGAGAGGGAGTGCTGGCTTGTTGTAACGTTGTGCTGTTTCTGTGAGATTGTGTTGTTGCTGTGACGTGGTTTTGCCGTGATGTTGCATTGCTCTGGCGCTGTGTTGTGACGTGTGTCGCTGCTCTAACATGTTGACATCGTCGTTGCCGACGCAGGGAGCTGCAGGGCGTGCTCGCGTGCTGCAATCCGGTGCCGCCCCTCGTGAGGCAGAACGCCAATGAGCTGTGGCAGCTCGTCAAGCAGGCACGCCTCGTCCCGCTCATCAAGGTGAGCGCAGAAGCGGAGGCGGCTCGGTGGAGCAGCGAGGGGTTCATAATGGACGGCCAGGGTTGAGATACGGATGAAGGATAGATAGGGCAAGAGAGTCGGAGAACGAGAACAGAGACAAAAGAGAGTGGGAGACAGAGACTGAAAGTCATAGGGGGAGAGGGATAGCGAGTGGTCAGAGGCAGAATGTTCATATATAAATATAATCAAACATTTAATATAATCTTGATTTGAAGCTTTCGTGACTGCAGGAATCCATACTCTTTTGGTTCTTTCGGTAAAGTCACGTAGGTAGAAAAATAATAGATCACGACGTTTCGATCGCAACACAAGTAATTGTCATCAGGTGGGACAACCACACCAACTGCTGAAGACAGCAGTGGGACAACCTCACCAACTGCTGAAGACAGCAGTTGGTGTGGTTCTCCCACCTGATGACGATTGCTTGTGTTGCGATCGAAACGTCGTGATCTATTGTTTTTCTACCTACCTGACTTTACCGAAAGAACCAAAGAGTATGGATTTAATATAGGTGGTGACTGGATGGCTCCTGGGGCCAATACTGGGTCAAACACATTGATCCTGCACTGCTTCAATAATATTTTTTTTACTTGTGACACACTGCACATTATTCGCTCACTCGAAGCGAGAGAACGACTCAGAGGCATGAGGAGGAACCACAGACGAGCGGGAAAGGCTACCAGGCGGTGACCCCGTGCCAAATTTCCCCCCAAGCTTTGTGGTCGTCTATATATGAAGGTGTTATAAACCAATTAATGAGTGTTTACATATGGAAGGGAACCGGGGTTCCTGGAGAAAACCCAACAGTCGATCCCATACAGAACGAACAGATGAAGTCAACCTTTGCTGTACCCCCTTCTGGCAGGCCATGCTATGACACTTGAAAAGCAACGGGAAGGGAGTTTAACAACATTTGTGTGATCCACCCACCCTTGTTGCCTCCATAGCGCTGGGTTACAGGACTTCGCCACCAACACCACCCGGCTAAGATCCTAGGTTTTGGATCTTGGGAGTTTCAGCCACCCGTGGTTAAACGACGTTCACAAATGTAGCGAGTTGATGGTCACAACCAGGCACAAGTGACTGCAAAAATAATGACTCGTTGCAGTAAATGTTGCGTTTGTTTAATAATCTTTGCTGCTGTTCCCGCAGAGCGAAACGCCCATCAAGGCTCCATCGAGAACATTCATCACCCGGACAGAGGTGACCAGAGACCAAAACTCATCACACAAATGCCCTCTTTACTTGCGATTATAAACTCTACATCTCATTTTCTCATCCGGCACAGAACTCTCATTTGTGGTTCTTTTTTTTAATTCCACGTCCCCAAACCGTCGTGACAATGAGGAGCTCAGTTCATGTCCATCCTTAGTGTGAATAATGTTCCAATTGTTGTGTAGGTTGACACCCCTGTGTGATTTTGTTGGTTCATGGCCTGACCCTGAAAGTACAATCTAGATGTTTCAATCCCTCAAAGGTGACATTAATGGTATCATTTGTATGCCCACCCTAGTGTGGCACTGATTGTTCAATCAATTTTCTTCTGTGTTTTGACAGCGATTGGAAAATCCTCTCTTCTGTCCTCATGATGGCTTATCATTGGACGATAGGCAGCCAATCACAAGGCACGGTACTGAAGGTAGCTCACACTTATTTGTGCTGGTTATATCGGCAAAGCTCATGATATGGATTATATATTTTTTATTTGTGACAGTGATGAGTACACCTAGCCTGTCACGAGTAGATTTCATTTTATTGACATGAAAAATACTGTGCTGTTTTTTTTAATATCATACTCATAATTTGAGTAGTAATCATACGAATAATTGCCATGTTCTGTGTACAAATTAAACATAATTTAGTGAAATAAATAACAAATAATGTCCTGACTGCATTTACAGTGGGGCACAAGCAAAAATAACAAAATACTTTTCAGTAACATTGTCCTAAAAGTAAAACTTACATAATAGGTGATTTTTAAGCAATGACCCTTCTTTGGCTGCTGCTTGTATGTGCGTATTATTTCTGTGACTATCTTTGTGTCTATGTGTTCAATTGCGTGCATTTCTATTCATGTGTGTGTATGCATTCCTGTATCTCTGTTAACGTGTCTTTATTTGCCTGTCTGCATGCGTATGTCTTGTGTATCAGCGGTTGCAACAGGTGTGTGGCCCTGTATATTATTGCGCGTGTGTGGGTGTGTGTGTTCACGTGTGTATTGTTCAGTCTGTATCTCTGTGCATCTTCTGTGCTAGCGTATGTCTGTATGTCACTAGAGAGCGGTTGTGCAGTGGTAGTGTGTAGTGGCACGATCCTGATGGCCTAAGTTCCATTCCCAGTCACGACGAACAGCAGTAGTTTAGCTGGTTAGCGTGCTGCACTATTAACCTGGCGACCCAAGTTCGATTGCTGCTTATGGCCAACACCGGTGACGAATATCTAAACCGGTCCTGGGGCTCCCTTAGATTAATTCAGCCTTAAATGAGTACTCAGTGCGTGTAAAGCATCAGCACTGGGGAGACAAAGGTGGCTGGGTGTAGTGTTGGTCCTCCCATCCCCTTCGTGTTCTGTGCTGACCTTCGTAGATGCTCACTAACAGCACTTGCCCTAAAAGTCTTTTCAAGGCTATATTGAGGATCTTTGACTTTTGTCTTTGTGTGGTGCAGTGGAGGGAGCACGGAGGGCGGTGCCTGCCACGCGCCCGGTCCTCACCCTGTTTGACGTGAGCCCAACATCCTCACACGACCACAACCAACCCATGTCTCATCTCCCACACCGCTGGCGAAAGCACTGTGTGTGATCTCGTGTGCTGTAGCTTTCTGTACCGTGCTGTGTTTGCTGTGTTAGCCATCATGTGCAGGGGCGTTCTGTGCGTTCTCTTGTGTGCTGTCGCATTCTGAGCTGTGCTGAAATTGCTGTCATGTTGCTGGAGACACAATATTAGCACAGGGTCACACGTGACACGGGGTCACTTAGGATTTGGATAAAACGGTTTTCATTGACACACAAATCCTGGAAACATGAAACGTGGGGACTTGAAGTGGTTGTAAATAAAAAGTTCGCTTGTGCATCTGTTCATGTGCTTGTGCTTGCAGTATCTACCATCCAGTGACGGGAAATCTCTGCCATTTCAAGAAAAGAAATTGGATCCTAACTCAAAAGTGTTTGAGGTAACACGTGATTGTTGTGTGCCTACATCTTGCTCACATCATCATCTCCATCATCATCATCATCTCCATCATTCCATTTCACAAACCACTTGTGCGGATGGGTGCTGAGTGAGGAATTTTAGTGGTTTGGTGATTAATGTGGTTATTTGAGTGCATGTTTGAGCAGATGAGTGGGTGAATGAATGGTTGAGTGAGTGCTTGGGTAGGTGAGAGAGTGTAGTTGAGTGCATGAGTGGTTGAATCGTTGAACGAGTACCTGAGTGGCTGAATAAGTGAATGAGTGTTTAAGTAGTTGACTGAGTGAGTGATAAGAACCCGTTGAGTGCTATCTCATCCGTCTCTGTAGATCTGTAGTCGCTGGAAACTGATGAAAACGCCAGAGAAACCAAAGAAGAGCTCTGCACAGCCTGCAAAAGCCAAACACGGTGAAGGCACACACACACACACACCATGAACACAGAGACATGCACTAATCCAGCAGTCGCAAACACTTGCACGTGCATGTGCACACACACACATGCAGACATGTACAGAAGTCGAGGCGTGGCTCACAAACACACGACAAAAACAAAAATCGCATCACCTTTAACAGACTTGGGGCAAGTGCTGTTAGCAAGCGTCTCTGAAGATCCAGGATTACACGAGGGGTGGGTAGTCAACACCAGGCTCGGCTGCCTTTGTTTCCCCAGCACTGATGATTACACATCGTGCCCGGTACTCATTTAAGGCTCCGTCGACCTCGGGGAGGCCCAGGACTTTATCAAATATTTGCCATTGCTGTTGATCACAAGCGGGAATTGAAATCAGGTCACTGGGTTTGCAGTGCATTAACCAGCACACTACTGCACGCACGCGCCATGAGTGACGGATCCCCGTGTCTGCAGCGGAGAAGAAGATGAAGGTGGAGCGCCCTCAAGAGGAGCCGGTCGCCGTACCGACTGTGCGAGAGCACAATTATCTGAACCGGTCCTGGGCCTCCCCTAGTTTGACTCGGCCTCAATTGAGTACCTGGTGCGATGTTTAAAAACATTGCCGCTTGGGAGACAAAGGCGGCCGGGCGTGGTGCTGACCACCCAACCCCTCGTGTGCCGTTTCGGCCTTCATAGGTGCTCTCTAACAGCACTTGTCCCAACAGTCTGTTAAAGCTCTACGGGGGATCTGTGTTTGTTGTCTGGGTGCGTGCCAGCATGTGTGTGTGACGTGTGTGGTCGTATAATATCGAGTTGTGATATGCGGTTGGTTTGTTGGGTTGTGCCGTCTGTGTGCTTTCGTCCCGCTCGACCGCCTATCTGCCTCTTCTACTCTTGTTTGTCCGCCCACCGTTGAGCGGCTATTCCTGTGCGTGGCCCCGTAGCATCACTCATACCGTTCCTTCCTGGGCATCACCTGCCTCATGCAAATCTCGACGCGCGAAGAGGACTTCATTATCGACACACTGATGCTGCGCGACGACCTGCACATCCTCAACGAGGCCTTCACCAACCCCAACATTGTCAAGGTGAGAGGCACGCGTGCACGTAGACATGCATAAACAAAATAATCGAGTGAGACAGCAAAACAAGGAGAGAGACATCCCTCTCCCTCGCCGACTTTGTAGCACGACGCCTGGGTCCCTCCAGCTTGCTGCCAATGTATCATTGCACTGCCTGCACACTCGATATGAATGCCATTGGGTGAATGTTTACAACAATAAATTGCACTTGTATTGCACCTAAAGCGTAACAAACATCTCGGGGCGCAGAATTACACGGGGAGAACAGGAGGGAGCAGAATTTTTATTTTTATTTAAAGCTTTCGTGACTGCAGGGATTGATATTCTTGGTTCTTTCGGTAAAGTCACGTAGAAGGGCAACAATAAAATAATAAAAATATAAAACAATAAATTTCTTGCTGTGGTTTTCACACCTGATGATGATTGCTTGTGTTGCAGTCGAAACGCCGACTGTGCGAGAGCACAATTATCTGAACCGGTCCTGGGCCTCCCCTAGTTTGACTCGGCCTCAATTGAGTACCTGGTGCGATGTTTAAAAACATTGCCGCTTGGGAGACAAAGGCAGCCGGGCGTGGTGCTGGCCACCCAACCCCTCGTGTGCCGTTTCGGCCTTCATAGGTGCTCTCTAACAGCACTTGCCCCAACAGTCTGTTAAAGCTCTACGGGGGATCTGTGTTTGTTGTCTGGGTGCGTGCCAGCATGTGTGTGTGACGTGTGTGGTCGTATAATATCGAGTTGTGATGTGCGGTTGGTTTGTTGGGTTGTGCCGTCTGTGTGCTTTCGTCCCGCTCGACCGCCTATCTGCCTCTTCTACTCTTGTTTGTCCGCCCACCGTTGAGCGGCTATTCCTGTGCGTGGCCCCGTAGCATCACTCATACCGTTCCTTCCTGGGCATCACCTGCCTCATGCAAATCTCGACGCGCGAAGAGGACTTCATTATCGACACACTGATGCTGCGCGACGACCTGCACATCCTCAACGAGGCCTTCACCAACCCCAACATTGTCAAGGTGAGAGGCACGCGTGCACGTAGACATGCATAAACAAAATAATCAAGTGAGACAGCAAAACAAGGAGAGAGACATCCCTCTCCCTCGCCGACTTTGTAGCACGACGCCTGGGTCCCTCCAGCTTGCTGCCAATGTATCATTGCACTGCCTGCACACTCGATATGAATGCCATTGGGTGAATGTTTACAACAATAAATTGCACTTGTATTGCACCTAAAGCGTAACAAACATCTCGGGGCGCAGAATTACACGGGGAGAACAGGAGGGAGCAGAATTTTTATTTTTATTTAAAGCTTTCGTGACTGCAGGGATTCATATTCTTGGTTCTTTCGGTAAAGTCACGTAGAAGGGCAACAATTAAATAATAAAAATATAAAACAATAAATTTATTGCTGTGGTTTTCACACCTGATGATGATTGCTTCTGTTGCAGTCGAAACGTCGTGATAATTTAATTGTTTTATATTTTTATTATTTTATTGCTTCCCTTCTACGTGGTGGTGACTTTACCGAAAGGACCAAAGAATAGGAGGGCGCAGGTCGGAGCGAGCAAGGGAAATAGAGAAAGGAAGCAATTAAGGGGGGCTGGCTGCAGCCATGCCTTGTTGACAGCGGCGGCGACGATGGTTACTTGGGACGTTGTAACCATATCTTGAGCACCGGCCACGTGAGAGGCGTGGTGCTTGACGCGGCAACGCAGTGGCGCAGTGATTGCCACGGTGACGTGGTGATTGACGCTGCGGTGTGGCGGGGGCGCAGGTTTTCCACGGAGCGGACTCGGACATTCAGTGGCTGCAACGTGACCTGGGCCTGTACGTGGTGGGCCTGTTCGACACGCACCCAGCGGCGCGCTCCCTCGGCCTCGCCAGAAACTCGCTCGCCCACCTCCTCATGCACTACTGCAGCCTGTCTACCGACAAGCAGTACCAGCTGGCTGACTGGCGCATCCGGTACGCACGCCGCACTTGCTCGAACCTCTGCATACGCGCGCGCATGCACGGGCTAACTTGTACACACGTACAAAAACAAAGGCAAAGATCCCCTGTATAGCCTCAACTAATTGTTGGGGAAAGTGCTGTGAAGGAGGGGGTGGGTGGCCAGTAGCATGCACGGCCGCCTTTGTCTCCCCAGTGGTGATGTTTACACACCGCTACACCAGGTACTCATTTGAGGCTGAGTCGAGCTAGTGGAGGGCCGGGACCGGTTCAGATAATTGTCACAGGTGTTGGCCGTGAGTAGAAATCGAAC
The DNA here is from genome assembly GCF_048934315.1 of Petromyzon marinus. Lineage (NCBI taxonomy): Eukaryota > Metazoa > Chordata > Hyperoartia > Petromyzontiformes > Petromyzontidae > Petromyzon > Petromyzon marinus. Next base: position 363,635 of record NW_027423268.1, read on the forward strand.
TCGTTTCACCAGGTTCATAGCACAGGGTGCTAGCCGATACTCTACTGCTTACACATTCACACACAAGGACAAAGATCCCCCGTGTCGCCTGAATAGACTGCTGAATCTAGTTGGCCAGGGCGAGGAATTGAAGTCCCATCACTGGGTTCATAGAACAGTACATATGAAGCACTTTCACCCCCCCCCCCCTCCTCAAGTTATCTAAGCGAGCCCCTATTAAGGCTGTCACAATGTTTGAGAGGGTAATGTGGTAAGCATCATGCCTGACCTCCTTTGTTTCCCCAGTGCTGATGTTCATATCTTATACTAGGTACTCATTTAAGGCCCAGTCAGTCTTGGGGGAGATCCAATACTGGTTACTATATCACTCCCAAATGATGTTAGCCTTCACCGGAAATGAAACATGGGTCAACAGATAAATGTTGCGGTACTTTAATATCTGCGTCTCATACACACTCGCATGCACACACTCACACACAAACACATACACACTCACAATTGCATACACACGCACACAAACACTTGCACACTTCCACGTATGCACGCCACACACACACAGGCCTCTCCTGCCAGACATGCTGCACTATGCGCGTGCCGACACGCACTACCTGCTGTACGTGTACGACCGCGTCCGCGCCGACCTGCTCACCAAGGCGCTGGGCCGACCCAACCTCCTGCAGCTTGTGGTGGGACCAGAGCCGAACTGTGGCCCTCAAGGTGAGTGGCGCGTGGGCAATGGCTGAGCCAGGATTTTCAGGTGGGGGGGGGGGGCAACCCCTCCAGCAATGAAAAAAGATAGTGTTAGTAAGTAAGGACTTAAATTTTGATTTAAAGCTTTCGTGACTGCAGTAATTCATATTCTTAGTTTTTTCGGTAAAGTCACGTTGAAGAGAAACAACAAAATAACAAAATATATATAAAACAATAAAAAATTCTCACGACGTTTCGACCATAACTCAAACGGTCATCATCAGGTGTGTCGGTTTGCATGACACACCTGATGATGACCGTTTGAGTTATGGTCGAAACGTCGTGAGAATTTTTTATTGTTTTATATATATTTTGTTATTTTGTTGTTTCTCTTCAACGTGACTTTACCGAAAAAACTAAGAATAAGTAAGGACTTGTTCCTTGGTCTTTATTTGACGCGTGTGCGGCGATGGCGCAGCCATCGATCGAGGGTCGAGTTCGAACCGCGTTGTGTGATCGGCTTCGCGCTCGCTGAAGGTGTTGATGCCTTCAGGGAAGTCGTGTCCTGTATACGCAACTGCGCACAATTCTGTGAGTCACTTATAACTGCTTTGCCGTTACTTATTACCAATTATGGACTCGGACTATTGTCCTATCATCTCATAGAGTCCCTGACACGTAATAATATGCTACAAAGTGGCAGTGAAGGTCGCAAAATGCCGATCGGATCATTGGGGGGGCACGTGCCACCCCACCCCCCACTGGCTCCACCAGTGAGCAAGTTGCAAGCCTATCTTTGTAAGCAAATCCACCATTCTCACTCTCGATCGGGACAGTTTTCCCACCTCTCCAAAAATATTGTTTATTCCGTTACAAGTCCTCAAGCAATAAATAAAGAATATATTTATCTTTTTTACTAGATCAACGAAGTGATATAGTTCATGGTGTAATGTGTGTAGACTATTGTCCTATCATCTCGTAGAGTCCCTGGAACGTAATAATATGCTACACAGTGGCAGTGGAGGGGGTCTCAAAATGCCGATTTATGTTCAATGTGGTGACTCGGGCCCGCCGTACCGTTTTAATGTTCATGCATCCTAATTAGTGCATTCGCGATAAAAATTCCCACAGGAAACATTGGTTACCAACTTTCAGAACTGGTAATTGATGCTGAAAACAATTACCAGTTAACCGATGATCGTTTTAACAACCCTGGTAATTATTGCTGCCGCTGTCACTACTTGCGTGGTTCCATCTCCCTCTCTCTCCCTGTGTGCGTCTGTGTGTGTGTCTCAGCGCTACCACAAGCCGGTGTTCACCGAGGACTCCTACCTGGAGCTGCTGCACAAGCACAAACAGCCACTGGATGTGCAGCAGAGCAGCGCCGCCCGGCTCCTGTACGCCTGGCGCGACCGCACGGCACGCGCCGAGGACGAGAGCACGGGGTGAGAGCGCACGCGGCGCTGAAATAGCCGTGTACTGCACTGCATGCATAGTGCAGCAAAGCATGGGACTTTCCAACAGCGTAGAATAACACAGCAAACGGAACAACACCACAGTGTTCAACATTTTTAACTTGATTTATCAGAATATTTATTTAGACTGGAGGAATCCGATGAGCTATGAACTCTTTATCACAGATGTCCAGAGTAGCGACAAATGTATGAATATAAAGTATATAAGTGCAAATTGCATAATTACATTAATTACTGTAGATTTTTTAACACTCAATGCACTTTAGGGCAAGGCAGCAAAACAACAACAAAAACGATCCAAGACCGCACCAAAACAACACACAGTCTAAATTTTGATTTAAAACTTTCGTGACTGCAGTAATTCATATTCTTAGCTCTTTCGGTAAAGTCACGTTGAAGGGAAACAATAAATAATAAAATATTTATAAAACAATAAAAATTATCACGACGTTTCGACCATAACACATTAAAATGGAAATATCGATACACGGGTGTTTATAATATAGCACAGTCAAACACTGGGGTGTACGACGCAGCACTTTTTAATTTACCTGATCGTGATCCTGAACCAGTTGTAGAAACTTCACATTCCAGTGCCGTAGGTCAATGGTTGTGTTGTACGATTACTGTCGCTGTTGCGTTGTTGGGCCTGTACGGCCTGTGTGATTATTGTTATTGCTGAGATGTGCATTGTGCCCTGGCCTGACCGGTGTGTGTTGTGCTGTTGCTGTCACAGATAAGTCCTCCCAAACCACATGCTCATGAAGATCGCAGAGGAGATGCCTCGGTAAGCCGCGCACGGTGGTGGTGGGGCCGGTGGTGGCAGGGACAGTTGGGATGGTGGTGCGAGTGATACCCATGATGGTATTGACAGTGGTGGTAATATTCGCCCTCCAACAACAACGAATGTCAGAAGAGCGATGCTCACAATAAAGAGCGGAGTGCCGGGCGGCTAAAATGCAGCAAGTTGGCACAGTCGCGTGCACAGCTGGTGCATCTGCCCCAGTCATTGCAGTCAGTCAACCCATGGCACCTGGCTCTGTTCCGTGAGCTCCTGTTAACGAGCCTTCGACACTGCACGTGGCTTCGGAGTGCACCTGGCCTGAGACAACCGCCGTGGTGATGTCACCGCCACTTATTGGCATATGGCGCCTGTTCTTGTTGTTGGTAATAGTGGTGGTGGCTGATGATTGTGCTGGTAGTAGTGAGAGTGGTAGTGATAGTGTTGATGGTGGTGCCACTCATAATGTTTTGATGTGGATGGTGATCTGGATGCTGGTGATGATATGGATATGGTGATAGTATGATGGTGATGATGAAGGTTGCATTGTGGTAATAGCATTGGTTAGTATGATCCTGATAATGACCAGGCTATATATACGTACGCCAGACAAGACGGGCTTTACGTACGTATGCCAGCCTGAACACAATATACATACGTACGCCAGGATGAACAGGCTATACATACTCATTGGTTTTTTCGGTAAAGTCACGTATGTAGAAATACAATAAATAATATAATTTTATTGTATTTCTACATACGTGACTTTACCGAAAAAACCAATGAGTAATTTTATGCAGTCACGAAAGCTTTAATACTTTATTAGGCTATACATTCATAGACTTTCCTGAGCTGCCTATACGCACGTACGCCAGAATGAACAATATACGTATGTACACCAGCATGAATAGGATATATGTACGCCATCTTGAACGGATATGCTTTTGCCAGTATCAACGGCTATATGCACCCTAGTCCATGCCATTGCTGTTTGAAGCAAGACAGAGAGGGAGTGCTGGCTTGTTGTAACGTTGTGCTGTTTCTGTGAGATTGTGTTGTTGCTGTGACGTGGTTTTGCCGTGATGTTGCATTGCTCTGGCGTTGTGTTGTGACGCGTGTCGCTGCTCTAACATGTTGACATCGTCGTTGCCGACGCAGGGAGCTGCAGGGCGTGCTCGCGTGCTGCAATCCGGTGCCGCCCCTCTTGAGGCAGAACGCCAATGAGCTGTGGCAGCTCGTCAAGCAGGCACGCCTCGTCCCGCTCATCAAGGTGAGCGCAGAAGCGGAGGCGGCTCGGTGGAGCAGCGAGGGGTTCATAATGGACAGCCACGGTTGAGATACGGATGAAGGATAGATAGGGCAAGAGAGTCGGAGAACGAGAACAGAGACAAAAGAGTGGGAGACAGAGACTGAAAGTCATAGGGGGAGAGGGATAGCGAGCGGTCCGAGGCAGAATGTTCATAAATAAATATAATCAAACATTTAATATAATCTTGATTTGAAGCTTTCGTGACTGCGGGAATCCATACTCTTTGGTTCTTTCGGTAAAGTCACGTAGGTATAAAATATTAGATCACGACGTTTCGATCGCAACACAAGCAATCGTCATCAGGTGGGACAACCACACCAACTGCTGAAGACAGCAGTGGGACAACCACACCAACTGCTGTCTTCAGCAGTTGGTGTGGTTGTCCCACCTGATGACGATTGCTTGTGTTGCCATCGAAACGTCGTAATCTATTGTTTTTCTACCTACCTGACTTTACCGAAAGAACCAAAGAGTATGGATTTAATATAGGTGGTGACTGGGTGGCTCCTGGGGCCAATACTGGGTCAAACACAATGATCCGGCACTGTTTCAATAATAATTTTTTAACTTGTGACACACTGCACATTATTCGCTCACTCGAAGCGAGAGAACGACTCAGAGGCGTGAGGAGGAACCACAGACGAGCGGGAAAGGCTACCAGGCGGTGAGCCTGTGCCAAATTTCCCCCCAAACTTTGTGGTCGTCTATATATGAAGGTGTTATCAACCAATTAATGAGTGTTTACATATGCGAGGGAACCGGAGTTCCTGGAGAAAACCCACACATGCGAGGAGGCAACAGTCGATCCCATACAGAACGAATAGATGAAGTCAACCTTTGCTGTACCCCCTTCTAGCAGGCCATGCTATGACACCAGAAAAGCAACGGGAAGGGAGTTTAACAACATTTGTGTGATCCACCCGCCCTTGTTGCCTCCATAGTGCTGGGTTACAGGACTTCGCCACCAACACCACCCGGCTAAGATCCTAGGTTTTGGATCTTGGGAGTTTCAGCCACCCGTGGTTAAACGACGTTCACAAATGTAGCGAGTTGATGGTCACAACCAGGCACAAGTGACTGCAAAAATAATGACTCGTTGCAGTAAAGGTTGCGTTTGTTTAATAATCTTTGCTGCTGTTCCCGCAGAGCGAAACGCCCATCAAGGCTCCATCGAGAACATTCATCACCTGGACAGAGGTGACCAGAGACCAAAACTCATCACACAAATGCCATCTTTACTTGCGATTATAAACTCGACATCTCATTTTCTCATCCGGCACAGAACTCTTCATTTGTGGTTCTTTTTTTTAATTCCACGTCCCAAAACCGTCGTGACAATGAGGAGCTCAGTTCATGTCCGTCCTTAGAGTGTGAATAATGTTACGATTGTCGTGTAGGTTGACACCCCTGTGTGATTTTGTTGGTTCATTGCCTGACCCTGAAAGTACAATCTAAATGTTTCAATCCCTCAAAGGTGACATTAATGGTATCATTTGTATGCCCACCCTAGTGTGGCACTGATTGTTCAATCAATTTTCTTCTGTGTTTTGACAGCGATTGGAAAACCCTCTCTTGTGTCCTCACGATGGCTTATCATTGGACGACAGGCAGCCAATCACAAGGCACGGTACTGAAGGTAGCTCACACTTAGTTGTGCTGGTTATATCGGCAAAGCTCATGATATGGATTATATATTTTTTATTCGTGACCAGTGATGTGTACACCTAGCCTGTCACGAGTAAATTTCATTTTATTGACATGAAAAAATACCGTGCTGTTTTTTAATATCACACTTATAATTTGAGTAGTAATCATACAAATAATTGCCATGTTCTGCGTACAAATTAAACATAATTTAGTGAAATAAATAACAAGTAATGTCCTCTTCTTTGGTTCTTTCGGTAAAGTCACGTAGAATGAGAATAAAATAATAAATTGATAAAATAAAATAACACAATAATATTCTCACGACGTTTCGGCCACAACACAAGCGCTGTCCTACCAGACAGTCTCGCTCCCTTCACCTGATGAAGGCCGCTTGTGTTGTGGCCGAAACGTCGTGAGAATATTATTGTGTTATTTTATTTTATCAATTTATTTTTTTATTCTCATTCTACGTGACTTTACCGAAAGAACCAAAGAAGATGAATCATTGCAGTCACGAAAGCTTTAAATCGAAAAGTAATGTCCTGACTGCATTTACAGTGGGGCACAAGCAAAATAACAAAATACTTTTCAGTAACATTGTCCTAAAAGTAAAACTTACATAATAGGTGATGTTTTAAGCAATGACCCTTCTTTGGCTGCTGCGTGTATGTGCGTATTATTTATTTCACTATCTTTGTGTCTATGTCTGTGTTCAATTGCGTGCATTTCCATTCATATGTGTGTGTATTCATTCCTGTATCTCTGTTAACGTGTCTTTATTTGCCTGTCTGCATGTGTACGTTTTGTGTGTCAGCGGTTGCAACAGGTGTGTGGCCCTGTATATTATTGCTTGTGTGTGGGTGTGTGTTCACGTGTGTATTGTTCAGTCTGTATCTCTGTGCATCTTCTGTGCTAGCTTATGTCTGTATGTCACTAGAGAGCGGCTGTGCAGTGGTAGTGTGTAGTGGCACAATCCTGATGGCCTAAGTTCCATTCCCGGTCACGACGAACAGCAGTAGTTTAGCTGGTTAGCGTGCTGCACTATTAACCTGGCGACCCAAGTCCGATAGCTGCTTATGGCCAACACCGGTGACGAATATCTAAACCGGTCCTGGGGCTCCCTTAGATTAATTCAGCCTTAAATGAGTACTCAGTGCGTGTAAAGCATCAGCACTGGGGAGACAAAGGTGGCTGGGTGTAGTGTTGGTCCTCCCATCCCCTTCGTGTTCTGTGCTGACCTTCGTAGATGCTCGCTAACAGCACTTGCCCTAAAAGTCTTTTCAAAGCTATATTGAGGATCTTTGACTTTTGTCTTTGTGTGGTGCAGTGGAGGGAGCACGGAGGGCGGTGCCTGCCACGCGCCCGGTCCTCACCCTGTTTGACGTGAGCCCAACATCCTCACACGACCACAACCAACCCATGTCTCATCTCCCACACCGCTGGCGAAAGCACTTTGTGCGTGATCTCGTGTGCTGTAGCTTTCTGTACCGTGCTGTGTTTGCTGTGTTAGCCATCATGTGCTGGGGCGTTCTGTGTGTTCTCTTGTGTGCTGTCGCATTCTGAGCTGTGCTGAAATTGCTGTCATGTTGCTGTAGTGCGCTGCGATGTGCTGTAGCGCTCTGCGCTCTGCTGTGGTGTGCAGGACAGCGAAGAGCAGCAGAACGAGGCTCGCACTGCTCAGAGCTCCACGTCCCAGATGAAGGCAGCGCGTGTCCTGCAGACGTTCGTCAACCCCTTTGGCATGGTGAGACATGGGGAGACAGGGACATGTGGAGGCACAGGGGTAGTTGAGTGGCATTGAGATACATGGACTTTGAGACACGGGAATTACAAGGACACCAAGACAATGCAGCGATACAAGCGACTTAGGGACGTGGGGAACACACAGGAGGCATGGTAAATGAGAGACAGATAGGAGGCATAGAGACACAATATTAGCACAGGGTCACACGTGACACGGGGTCACTTAGGATTTGGATAAAACGGTCTTTATTGACGCACAAATCCTGGAAACATGAAGACGTGGGGACTCGAGGAAGTGATTGAAAATAAAAAGTTCGCTTGTGCATCTGTTCATGTGCTTGTGCTTGCAGTATCTACCATCCAGTGACGGGAAATCTCTGCCATTTCAAGAAAAGAAATTGGATCCTAACTCAAAAGTGTTTGAGTTAACACGTGATTGTTGTGTGCTAACATCTTGCTCACATCTCCATCATCATTATCTCCATCATTCCATTTCACAAACCACTTGTGCGGATGGGTGCTGAGTGAGCAATTTTAGTGGTTTGGTGATTAATGTGGTTATCTGAGTGCATGTTTGAGCAGATGAGTGGGTGAATGAATGGTTGAGTGAGTGCTTGGGTAGGTGAGAGAGTGTAGTTGAGCGCATGAGTGGTTGGATTGTTGAACGAGTACCTGAGTGGCTGAGTAAGTGAATGAGTGTTTAAGTAGTTGACTGAGTGAGTGATGAGAACCCGTTGAGTGCTATCTCATCCGTCTCTGTAGATCTGTAGTCGCTGGAAACTGATGAAAGTGCCAGAGAAACCAAAGAAGAGCTCGGCACAGCCTGCAAAAGCCAAACACGGTGAAGGCACACACACACCATGAACACAGAGACATGCACTAATCCAGCAGTCGCAAACACTTGCACGTGCATGTGCACACACACACACATGCAGACACGTACAGAAGTCGAGGCGTTGCTCACAAACACACGACAAAAAAATCGTTTCACCTTTAACAGACTTGGGGCAAGTGCTGTTAGCAAGCATCTCTGAAGATCCAGGATTACACGAGGGGTGGGTAGTCAACACCAGGCTCGGCTGCCTTTGTTTCCCCAGCACTGATGATTACACATCGTGCCCGGTACTTATTTAAGGCTCCGTCGACCTCGGGGAGGCCCAGGACTTGATAAAATATTTGCCATTGCTGTTGATCGGAAGCGGGAATTGAAATCAGGTCACTGGGTTTGCAGTGCATTAACCAGCACACTACTGCACGCACGCGCCATGAGTGACGGATCCCCGTGTCTGCAGCGGAGAAGAAGATGAAGGTGGAGCGCCCTCAAGAGGAGCCGGTCGCCGTATCGACTGTGCGAGAGCAGAAACAGGTGCGCCCCGCTCACTCGCGCTCCGCTGTTTCCACGGCCAATGGGGGAACTGGGAACCTAGATTTAAAGCTTTCGTGACTGCAAGGATCCATACTCTTTGGTTCTATTCGGTAAAGTCACGTAGGTAAAAAATAAAACAAATCACGACGTTTCGGCCGCTTGTGTTGTGGCCGAAACGTCGTGATTTTTGTTATTTTATTTTTTACCTACGTGACTTTACCGAATAGAACCAAAGAGTATGAACTGGGAACCTGTTGCAGGACCTGCACCCCCGGGCCTTGCGTTTGTGACTGGGCTTCGTGGGACCCGGCCCCTCCTGGTGCCCTTAAGTCCCCACCCACCCACCCCCTCCCCACTCACTGCTGCCCTTTCCCATTCCATCTGAACACCAGCCTGTGTTGGGGTAAGACATTGCTTACAAAATTGCATACGAATTCAGATACGTTATTCTTGTGAACATTCTGCATGTGTTTGAGCGAATTACTTCGTGGCGTGCAAATTTTGGCCATCAATAAAGTAGGCATCGGTGCGCATCACAGCGGAATGGGAATGGTACATGGGCATAGAGCAATAAAAATGTAAAAAGAAACCCGTCGCGAACTCGGCGGCTTACACCGACTGAGCAAAATAAATTGCAACCGCATGAAAAAAAGTGCACAGGGAATCGCATAAGAAAGGTAAGGAGTAAATAATAATGAAATAAACTGTTTTTTCTTTCCCTGGTGCGGTGGTGATAACTCGACGAGGGTTAACGAATCGGTACCCTATCCTGTGACTCGTGACTTGATGCTGGTAGCATCGTGGGGATAACATTGGGGGAAAAGACAAAAATCCGACACAAACCAGAATACCTCCCCACTGCCGCTCTCCCCTCCCCACCCCCTCCCACTGTGTTGCCTTCATTCTCTCTCGTTCGGCCTCTCCCTTACCCCTTTCCATGGGCAGGGTGCCACACGTAGAGAGGCACCGGGGGCAGCCGAGGTCACGGAGGTCGGAGGGAAAAGGCAGCGTGCGGACTCGGACTCATCGCCAGCGCCACCACTCGTGCCAGATGACTTCACCCCCCACGAGTACACGGAGACCGACGCTCACATCTTCACAGGTACACACACATCTTCACAATTACATACGTGCACATCCACATCTTCACAGGTACACAGACACGCGCACATGTACATCATCATGGGAAAAACGCACATCTTCACAGGTAAGGTCAATAACACAACCATCACCCCTACAACTAAAGTATTATCTCCACTACTTTTAACACCATCACCGCTACCATGATCACTGTCATAACCACCATATTCATCACCATCACCGTTACCGTCACCATCAACACCATTACCATCATCTCTGTAACCAGTGTTGCCTTCACCTTTAACGTCATTAACACCATCATTAATGCCGTCACCACCATCATAACCACATTCATTGGTACCACTGTCAACATCATCTTCATTCCCACCACCATTACCACGATACACGTCGTGTAGTGCATTGCGCAGTGTGTTGAATCTTTGTGCTCCGCGTGCTTTTTGTGTCGTGTGCGTGGTGTCTGTTGTGCGCATGAATGCACATTGTGTGGTGTGTGTTTGATGTTGAGTACACATTTGCATGTATCCGTTGTGTGTTTGTGCAGCATAAGTTGTGCGGGCGGGGGCAAGGTGGTCGTACAGTCTTCAGAGGATCGGCACGGGGCATGACGTGCATGCAGGGACACAGTGGCCGGTAGGAGATCCCTCTCCCATCACCTACGTCGCCCTACGTGCATTCACGTGTCTTTTGTGTCCGCGTCGGACCTTGCATATCTAAATGTTTACCCCACGTGTCCTTGTGTGTCCCTGTGGGTCGCCGCATGTCTAAATGTGTACGCACATGTCTCTGTAATGTCCCACCTTCTCTCGGTTAGTTCCCCGCATGTCCCCATGTCCCTCCGTGTCACTACGCATGCTGCGTCTTCCTTTAGATCATAGATCACGGTTCCGTGCATTTTCACGTGTGTTCCTGTGTATACGTATGCCTTTGTGTCTGCACATGCATCTGCTTGCCTTTGTGTGTCTCAGTGTCAACGGTGTCAACAGTGTTGCTTTGTGTCAGTGGTACTTCGTGTCTGCTTGTGTCTTCACGTGCCCCCCTGTAGCATTGTTACCGTGCGTGTCGGTGTGTCACCGATGCGTTATAGCACATGTCATCACACAGGGTTCTCCCACTGGCACATCTGGCCCGTGAAGGCTTTTGTAGTGGCCTGCCGAGGTATAAATACAGGTTTCCCTCACTTTATGCGGTGGATACGTTCCAAAAAAAAGGGCACACAAAGTAAAACCGCACAAGACAGCGTCCTGCCGAGTAGTATATACGTACACATGCAATGTTGTGTCACATCTGACCGCAAAGTGGCATATAGAGTGAGTTCAAAAGACATGTAGCGAATTTTGTGGAGAAATAGGTAAGTCGCATATACGTGAAATCGCACAAACCAAACCTGAATCAACTGTGGAAACCTGTAGATACAGGTTAGTGAGATGAAAAGTGATATACAAGAGATAGGGATGAGAGTTGGAGACAAACTATGGTGATTAGCTGTCACATAGCTGACATTATGACGTAAATAAGTCACGTGACGTAACATGTACGCGTGGCACGTGATATTACATCGCTAACTTTTTGTAGCCCGCCAGATAATATTTCTGAAGAACCATTCGTTTTCATGTGCCTCTGTGCCAAGCACATGTCTGCATATCTCCATGTGGGTGATTTTGTGTTCCATAATCTCAAAATGCACCTAGCCTGGCACAGCTGCTACGGTCACATCACTCAATGGCGGCTGTTCTCTTAATTTATTCACTGGTCACTATCTGTGTCCTCAAATCCTGATGCTTGCATTTCCATGTGTGTGTGTCCTTCCACATCTTAAAAATAATAATATTCTGCATGTATTTAGCATCTTGCATGAAAATTCCATCTATAAACGTGGTAGAATTTGTAACACATGCAGTTTTCGCGTGGAGGCATGATAATACACAGACAAGCGGGGTAAATAGCCAGAACCAGTGCCAACAATTGCTCAAGCTCTGTGGTCCTATATTGAGCGGCCGGCATGTGGGTCGGGAGTGTTCCACTTTTCATCCCAGTGCGACCCGCGGTTGCTCACTTCTCCGTGATGCAGGGGAGGCTTCCGGCAGGCGTGGCCGAAAAAATGAAGATGTAAAGAGAGGCGGTGAGAGTCCTGGAGGGGAGTGAACTGGCATTGGTGCAGGGCGGACAACAAACGTCTCCCATTGATACGAGGCGACATCAACAACAAACGCAATTAACAGCAACATCCAGGATCAACTGGCGAATTCGAACAACACGCAGTTAACAGCAACACCGAGTCAACTGGAGTATCTAACAATACATGGGAGTTGATAGCGACATCTGTTCGGCCAGTAAATTCTAACAACACAGTTCACAGCAACTCCTAAAGTCTACCAGAGTACAAATAAGACGCGTAGTTTATACCAACTGCTCGAGTCACACAGGGTCTCCTGTAACTGCGACGTTAACAACACACGGATACAAGTACCCTGTGTGGCCAGTAACACCCAGACTCAACGGCAACACCCCAAAACACACCCAGTGTCACCAACATCATCTCACATTATCATTAACAGCTGATAATACCAGCTACAGCTAGCTACATTGAGCATCACCAGCAAAATGAGTGATAAACCAGCTTTAATACTTTCCATCAAATAATGAGAAACTCATGTCCTGCGCGTGTAAATAATAAGTTTTCACACGTGCAATGCCCATGCACTCTAACAGAATCACATGAACATAGATGTTAGCACTCACATGTGCACACATAAGCGCAAGCTTTTTTGATAACCCTGCACCCCCTGCATTACCAGTTTAATGACTTGTTCCCACATGGATGTTGTGGTGCTGACAAGTAGACCGCAAAGAAATGATGTAAAAATAAATTTGGTTTCACGTTTTTAAGCCTTCTCTCCTGCAGGAGGGACTTTGTCAAACGTGTCTTTTGTCGCTGTGTGTGTAGGTGTTTAAGGTGGGGAGTGGTAATGAATGTTGAACTTTTTTCTTCATGCTTTTGGAGTCCCTGACTGCTCACAATCATTATGCTGATGATCTAGTGATTGCTGTTCACTTAGAAGAAGTTGGAAGCGCTGCTGCTAGACCTGGAGCGTGCTATAAACTTACCATCAGCCCCACCAAAACTAAGCACCTGGCTGGGTATTTTGTGCCATCAAACACTCCACCCCCTCAACTCCCGATTGGTGATGGGGCAGTTGTCGAGAGAGTGGAGAGTTTTCCATACCTGGGCAGTGTGCTTATGACCAGCTCCGATTTGATAGCAAAGTCTCACTCCGAATCAGTCGAGTGGCATCTGTTCATCGGCTGGGTAAAGCTGTGTGGAAGCTTCCTGGTCTGTTGCTCCACATGAAGCCTCGGGTATTCACGGCCACCGTCATGCCCTGTATTCTTTCAATTATCGCTGGTATAACTCTAACACAATAATAAAAACATTCGCAAAAAAGTTATATTATTATTACATATTTTTAAAATATAACTGACGCTGTTAGCAGGGATATACATATTAATAGCTATATTTCATAATCTTAGCTCTTTCGGTAAAGTCACGTTGAAGGGAAACAATAAAATAATAAAATATATATAAAACAATAAAAATTCTCACGTTTCGACCATAACACAAAAGCTATATTTCAGTTCACACTGCATTCACTGAATTAAATACATTAAAATCGATGTTCAGAAATGTTTCACTCCGTGTATATATTTACAAATGTACAGAGTTGGGGAAATATATTTATACAGAACGCGGGCGTCTATGTACAGAAGCCGTGACAGTGGGAGAGACATAGGGGCGGGGCCGTGTTGGGAGAGTGGCGTGGGAGGGCGGGGCCACAGTTTGGAGGGGGCGTGGCTACGCCGGAAGGGGGAGGGGCTGGGCAGCGTAGCGTCATTACGTGGGCGGGGCGACTTCACTTCTACGCGATTGGGCTCCCACGACGGCCGCGAGCAGCAGAATCGCGTCTCCAAACTTCAAGATATTTTTGTTTTTCTCAACGCAAGGTAAGAATCTATTTTATACTGGTAGGAACGAAGTTGTAAACTGAGTGTACCAGCCTGCAATAGATTAATGTGTCTGTCCGTGTAATACAATTGCGCAAAATTCCAATGTTCCTACCAGCCCACCCTGCAGGGACCTGTTTTATATTTATTAAGGAAGACATAAAGCTGTTATATAGACCAAAACTACTAGTTTAGAACTGTTTCGGTCGCAACACAAGCGGCCGTCTTCAGGTGAGAATAATTATCTGCTGTTGCGTTAGGCACGGGGGGGGGGGGGAGGTTGCCTGTAGGGGTTAGGCACGGGGGGGGGGGGAGTTTGGCTGTTGCGTTAGGCACGGGGGGGGGGGGAGTTTGGCTGTAGGGGTTAGGCACTGGGGGGGGGGGGAAGAGGAGTTTGGCTGTAGGGGTTAGGCACGGGGGGGGGGGGGAGTTTGGCTGTTGCGTTAGGCACGGGGGGGGGGGGAGTTTGCCTGTAGGGGTTAGGCACGGGGGGGGGGGGGGGAGTTTGGCTGTAGGGGTTAGGCACGGGGGGGGGGGGGGGAAGAGGAGTTTGGCTGTAGAGGTTCACAGGGGGAGGGTTTGTGGTGTGCATGGACGGGTGGGGCTGGAGAAATTAGCAAGTAAATTGACTTGTAGTAATCGGACAACAAGACACACGGGTGGGTGAGTGAAAATCATAGCAGTTAAAATATAACGTAGTTGATCACATCCTTCCAATGATTGCTCAATCTGAATCCATCTTCTCTGATTTTCACTCACCCACCCGTGTGTCTTGTTGTCCGATGACTACAAGTCAATTTACTTGCTAATTTCTACAGCCCTACACGTCCATGCACACCACAAACCCTCCCCCTCTCTACAGCCAAACTCCTCCTCCCCGTGCCTATATAAAACCACAACAGCAGATAATTTTTCTCACCTGAAGACGGCCGCTTGTGTTGCGACCGAAACGTCGTGATTTCTTTCATTATTTTTTTTACTATCTACATGACTTTTACCGAAAGAACCAGAGAGTATGGATTCCTGCAGTAACGAAAGCTTCAAATCAAAGATATCAGAATCTTTATTTATGCTGGAGAAATCCGGTGAGATATGAAGCTCTTTTTCCTGTCTGTACTGCATACCTATGCCTGTGATTTAGCTTTATCACGTGTGTATCACACCTACATAGGTGATGCAGAGAGATGAAATTAGGACACAAACAAGACAAAGACATGTAGGGATATGATATGAGATACGGACAAAATTAAGTCGTACAATTAGATAAAACTAGATACAAATAAGATTTAGAGGTGTAAGGAGTTGTAGACAAGAGATATAGTATGAATGAGATATATAGGCAAGAAATAACTATAAAAGACAGTTGACAAAATATCCAAACTTAAGATACCTATTTAGCGATATGAGAGGAGTAGATAAGGGAGAGAAATGTTGCGAACTTGCTGAATGTATGCAAGCAGGAAATAAAGGCTATCATCAGACATGATCAATTGATTGGTGGATGAAGGCCTGATAAGCTTTTACCATCTCCCACAAGTCCTTCGATGCAACAATCCATCTAGTATCTAAAAACGAGCTGATTTCATTGCTCCATCTCCACGGATGTCCTCCTCTTGGGTTTATTTAATGTTCACCCAGAAGTGAAAATGTTACACCACAGGTGGTAGTTTGGCAGCAAGTCGTGTGTGATGTGGTCGAGTGTGGCGACTCCCACCTCTATCAATACGTCTCATTAGGGGGAAAGAGCAGATAGACTACTCTATAGAGATCCCTCTCGTGGAGGCCCTTTCACCATAAGCTGTATGAGCAAGCAATTGCAGGGCTGTACTTGCTTACAATTGAAGAGACTGGGTGCAACAATTGTCCAGCACCGTTTGAGCACTTATTTGGCCAATTTAAAGTCATAACCCGTTAATGAGCCTTGATTCATGTAAATCATCAAAGTGTCTGTTCACACAAAACCACAAAACCTCCACTGGTGGCCTTTAGCAAGTTTACTCAAATCCACGTTTCTCTGGCCATGACCAGTTATCTCCATGAGACAACCTCTGTCGACTGAAAAAGTCGAACCTATTTAATGAACCCAAGGGGCATGCCGGGTTGAGTTAACCCCATGTGGATTTTTTTTATTGGAACTAATTTCAATTTAAAGAGTAATGAGGAGTTAGGAAACTACTGTCAAAACGGCCACTTGTACTGATTGCTTGCACTCTTCTGCACCACTCCCTCTTAACCAGATGGCGACACATCTCCTCAACAATCGCTATGCGGTTTTGGAAAAACTGGGTGAAGGAACATTTGGCCAGGTGTTCAGATGCTGGGACCACAGGAACCACAAGGAGATGGCCCTCAAGATGATTGACTCCACATTAAGGTGAGAGACCAAGTCATGATTGTGCATCACAATCTTCACTGAAAAGTTTTCCTGCAACACAAACTCACGTGTGCCTACCTCGACATGAAGAATTCTATTTTAATGATGATCCTATTTTCGACATTCTCAGAAGTGTTTGTATTTCTTCACGCAGCGTCACGGACGCGGAAGTATATAACGAGGCTGGCTTCCTCAAGATGTTGAGACACAAAAGCATCATCCGGCTTGAGGAAAACTTCGTCGTGGGAGATTACCATTATCTCGTGTTGGACTACATCAAGTAAGAACACTAAGTCCATTACAAGCGTGACACTTACAGGATGTGTAAAACTACAAGCTTGGCAGCTGCTTCATCTCGATCAGTGCTCAATCCTTAGCTATGCTACACTGCATTGTTAAGAAGCAGATGCATTAACCATTTCGTAACCAGTTTGCAAAAAAGAAAACAACTATCTGCAGTCAGCACGTATTCCATGCATTGTTACACCTCGAATGTCTTACCTCACTTTTAGTGTTCTAGGACTTGCCGTGCATGTGTGGATGTGCTGGTGCCTTTGTGCTTGATGCTGTGTTTAATTAACCATCCTGCACTCTGTGTGTTGTGCGTTTTCCGTTGTCAGCGCGGGCAGCCTCTTTGACATGGTGAACTCGAACGGAGCATTTACTCTGTCCTCCGTCAAGAGATACGCCCGATCCCTGATGGAAGTGCTGGCCTTCCTGAAGAAGAACGGCGTAGTCCATGGGGACCTCAAGCTGGTAAGGGTTTATCATTACATTTCTTTTAGAGGAATTAAGCAGGTCTAAGGGACGCTGCCATGGTGTCATGGGTAGCACACTAGACTTTAAACCCAGAGGGAATCGATTAAATTTGATCTCCCGGCTTGGCAATTGCAACAGTGGACAGGTTCTGAAATCCCAACTCTCCAACCACCCACCCACCCACCACCTCTATACACCCAGAAGGATAAATAAGTACAACACAGTTCATCACAAAGTCACAAGTGGTGGCGTAAAGTGTGGGTACTCCGACCACTTTTGAGACATTTGGCTGTGTATACGAGTAGCCCAAAACCATTTAAGTAGCTCTCTCGACCTACTCAATGATGGAGGCCTTTCTGGAAGTAGAGGGGTGAGCAAATAATTGCAGGCCTGCACCTTTACGGTGATCTTTTAAACATATCGAGCAGTGTATGCGCCTCATGCACCTGTAGCTCTTTGCCACGTGGTGGCCAGTTGAATTCCCATCACAGCTGCCTCATACAGAAGAGCTCTTATCCGTGATCATATTACCTATGACTCCCATTATCCATGGCAGCTGTAGAGTCCACAGAAACACCAATTATCCGTGACCCTATTTTCATTCTTGTACGTAATTATTCAGGTTTTTCTTTTTTTACCATCCTGAATTGCGGAACAACTCCGTTCGCGCCGATGAGAAGAGTCGCCATGTCAATTCTTCCCATTATAAGTGTTTTGTTTTCATGACCAACTTCAGTACAAGATGTTGTATTGGATCATCTTTACGAGAGTTATTGATCCCCCTGCTTCCGACTCGAGAAATAATTCATTTACACTTATAACGTTAGATGTACAGTGCACAAAATGAACGCCATTCTTCCATACAGACAGGAATCATCTTAATGGACTCTCATTTGGTTAAATACAATACAAATAATGCGTCCGTTTTCTTAATTTTTTCAGGAAAACATCTTGGTGAAAGATCACCACACGGCAGCCATCCGATTGGCCGACTTCGGAGGAAGTTTTTTTGAATATGAATTTCGTAAGTTACACTTTATATACATTTATACACATCATCACATTTCTAAATATTCCTACAGATCCTGTTATCTGGAATAATTTTGTGTTTTATATAGCGTCGTTAATGCAAATTGCGTGAACGATGCGGATGTGAACAGGCATCACGCAGTGATCATCACGCAGTGATGCCTGCGCATGGTAGCTCCACACGAGGTATTAAGGGAATTCTCACAACTCCTTACGACCTCCAATTCACAACCGTGCATTGGGAATGTCCACTTCCGTGTAAAATCACGTCCTGTCATATTCTGTTTGTTGCGGTTGCACCCGACTTAAGAGCCGCATGGCTCACAGGGCTATACCTAATAAATGAAAACTTGAAACTTGAAAACTGTCACATATCATGCAGGACAGGGTGCGAACACATTGGGGATTCTTTTAGTGAAACTATGACTCCTACAGGCCACCTAAGCAATATTGTATTTTTTATTTTTCTCCAGCCGATGATTTCTTTGGGACGCCCGGATACAACGCTCCCGAAGTCTTGCTGGGCCAGCCGTTTGGAACATCAATTGACATGTGGGCTGCCGGGTGCATACTAGCTGAGATATCTGTCGGCAAACGACTGATGTCAATGAGCAGCGAGAGTCAGGAGATCGCTGGCATCACAAAGGTAACATTAATTTTATAATTTTGTATATTTATTAGCGAAAGATTGTGGGTTTAAATCTGGTTAGGGTTTAAATCTGGTTGGGGTTTATTCAGCCCTACAGTGTCGATATTCACCTGTGACGTATGAATGGAGTTTTACCACTGACTCAGGGCTGCAGCCAGGCTATGATCACTGCCTCAATGCTCATTTGACTTTGAGTACAAATTCAATTTTAAACAGCTTCATGTTACGTGAAATCAAGTGATTACTCAATAATGAATAATTTAATCAATATGATACGAACCATGTATGTAAGTACGTACAGAAAACGCCTCTTAACTTGCCAGTGACATGAGATCAAATGTATCGTTTATTTTCAGATTGTGGGAACACCACCCTTTGAGATGCTGCACGCTGCACCAGACGGTCCTCGGTATTTCAGTGAGTACTGCAAATTTTATTTTTAATATGCGATTAGGTGTTACAACATCACTCGTCTGGCTGCACAATTACGTGAAAGTTGGGTTGTTTCCCCACGTCCTTCACAGCCTTCATTGTACATCACAGCCTTGTGCACATGAATAATATTTTAATGCATGACATCGTTTGCGATTGTACCCACTGCAGACTTCTTTGGGCAACTGACCAAGGAATGTCTGCAGGAGACCCCTCAGTGTTGCCCGCTCAAGGAGTTTCTGAAAACGAGAGACCCATTGTTCCTGGACTTCATCAGCTCCATCCTATGGTGAGTGTCCCACTCTTTGAGTTTCCCTCAACTGTAACAAAATTCCAGTAAATTTCTATATCATAAGGGAATATGCATCCCCTTTGCAATGTACAGCTATCTTGCATCTCTCTGCAGAAGAAACTAGGTAAAGAATGAAAGGGCAAATGCAGTACTGTATCCTCATTTAACGTGCTAATAGATGTTCTGTATTAAGAAAAAATGCATTTAGTGAGGAATTACCGTTTACACATTACAGAGATAAACAAATAAAAACCATGCACATTTGCACATTTTCACTATAAAATGAGCTTGCAGTCATCCCATGGCGAGAAAAAAAAACTGTGATAAGGGTACGCCACCACGTACTATTATATTATTCCGCGCATATACCTAGAATTCCTATACTGCTCAGCCATGCAGCTGAATAAAGTTGTTTGTCATGAACCGCTCAGAAAGCCCGTACCCGAATGGAAGAACTTTACTTTAGCGATAACACATTGTGTACGCACACTTTGAGCGTGGACTTACCATACCTATCTTCACATACCTGCAAACCCTTAGATACTTTATCAAGTGGATGTAAGTTTATTGTATCACTATAATGTGTAATTTGGGTATGTATATTTTGCTGATCTTCTCATCGGTACTTGTCTCTTTGTTTTCAGCTGGAACCCAAATGACCGTCTAACTCCGAAAAGTGCTCTCAAGCACCCATGGATGAGTGCAGCTCCAGCTCCACCACCTGGACTTCACCAGGCACCAGCATGCAAGATCAACTCCCATCTGGCTCCTGCAACCAAGTCCTTCCCTATTCTGGACCCCTACAACATCCCTTCCAAGACAATGGACCCCTACAAATTATGCTGGCTGGATTCGGACCCCAACAACTTCTTCATCCCGGCTCCAGCACCTTGCCACCTTCCCTCAATTCCACAACTTACTTCTCCTGGCCAAATTCCAGTCGAATCATTTTGCAGCAGCTCTTCCGGAGTGGCAATTCCCATTTTGGCCACTAAGGTGTCCACTGCCACTTTCCTTCCATCTCCAGCCGCCGTTGCAGTCCCCTTAATTGAGCCAAGGACTGACGCCTTCCTGGCTTCTGCTTCTGTTGCATTAAGCGCCGGAACCATTTTGGATGTGGAGATGCCTACAGCCACTAGCTCAACATCCACCACAAAATGCAGCATTCAGGTGGAAGATGTGAACACTGCTGTGTCTTCGACAGCATCAATTGCTGACCCCCTCCCAGAGTCGGAGACCAGAATTGATGCGGACATCAAGCCTCTGGATATTGAGGAATTTCATATTTCAATTGAGGCAGTCGATGAGGCGACCCAAAATGGAGCCGAGACGAGCATGGGCTCCATATTGCCTCTGCCTATAAACGCAGACGACACTGTTAACCCTCTCCTGGAGTCCGAGAGCACGGTTAAGGCAGACTCTAAGCCTCACGATGCTGAACAAATGAAAGCCATGGTACAGAGTGACATGGACAGTGCAGAAAAAAATATTGAGGTCCCCAAATCCCAATCACCAACCATCCGCAAGAGATTGCATCGGTTCGGACGCGCTCTTATTAAGTTCGTCTGTTGTTGTGGGGGAAGTGTTGAGGGGGATTAAATGTTTTAATATTGTCAAATATATGGGCAGCCCTCGACTTATCACCTGTTCATAAGTCGAACGGTTTATAAGACGGTCGTCAAAAATGTATTATATTTAAATGCACATAACTCATTGCTATAAATTGTTTTACCGCTTTTAAAAGGGAAACATTGTTAAACTCATAAAAATATTGTACATTTGCATTTTATACTGTAATAAATACTATATTATACATAACATACCAAATAAATGTTGGTAAATAGAAAGAAAAATCAGTTTTAACTTAACTTGCCTTGATTCCCGATGATGCTGGCTTGTTTGTCAGAAGGCGCATAATGGATCCCAACAATTTCACACACAAGGGGGCATGTAAGCGCACTCACACAAAAACATACACGACAACGATCCCCTGTATGGCCTGCCTTCACAGCGTTTATGAAGGTCGCCTTTGACTCAACAGTAGCGATGTTTACACACACCGCACCAGGTACTCATTTGAGGCCGAGTTGACCTAGGAGAGGCCCAGGACCCATTCAGATTATCATCACTGATGTTGGTTGTGAGTGGGAATTAAATGTTTTAATATTGTTAAGTATACTCTGGTTCCTTCGGTAAAGTCACGTTGGTAAAAAGTAAAAAAACAATGAAAACAACTAAATCAAATCACGATGTTTCGGAGGCAACACAAGCTTCCGTCATCAGGTGGAACAGCCACAGTAAAAAATACTATGGTGAGTAGAGAGAGCTATTTGTGACAAGCGATTATAAATGGTAAGAAGGGGGGAGGAGCCAGGGAGGACGGATGCAGGGTAGGGAGGGGGGTGAGTGTTGGGGGACAGAGATTATTGAAGCTCCTGGCCATGGTACTCATGTACAACGGATGGGGGGGGGGGCGGCGGGGGGCGGGGGAGAGTGGGATGGGGGACAAATTTGCACGATTGAAACATTGCACGTCAAATTTCCTAGTGATGGTAGTGTGTAAGGCTGGGAGTAAAAGACCGGAGATATGGATATGAATATAAACTCTAAAGCAGCTAAAGTTTTACTTGATTAATAACATCCTTGCAATGAATGCTCAATTTTAAACCATCCTCTTGGTTGAAGTTACGACTATGTTTGTATATCTGGATGGATTCATGGACAAATCTTTGGTGGTATCCAGATGTCTTGCAGAGTACTTTGGTAGCAATGATCAGCCACAGCAGAATAATTTGTCCTATCGTGTTTCAAATCTGACTTGTGCTCGTGAATGCGGTCAGATACGTTGCTTCGTTTCCCCAATATAGCAATCACCACAAATGCAACTCAGTTTGTAGACACCAGGGTACTGTAAGTCAGGAATGACATCCTTTACGGATGGGATTAGATCACGTATTTTGTGTATTGTACTGAATCGGACCTGGATCTTGTGTTTGTTTAGAATTTTGGAAATATTTTTGGTAACGCCTGCTATGTATGGTAACGTGATGGTTTTGATCGGAATCTCAGGGGGTTGTTTCTCCATGGTAGGAGAAACAACTGTGGAAGGTAACCCAGAACTTGGGTTACATACAGAGCATAACTGTGAAACTGTGAAGCATAAATGTTAACTTTACAAACCTTAACCGTTTCTTTGTGCGTCGGTGAAAGTCGGAGGGAATATCGCCCCTCCCTCCAGGTTGTGCACCCAGACAGGGAGGCGCATTCGAGACAATTTATAACATTTGATTGTTTTACTTGTGGGTTTTATGGTAGGAGTATGACAACGGAATATACCGTGGGTGATCCACACAAGGACACACACTGACACACGTACGGACACACACACGGACGCAGATACATACGGACAAATCCTGACAGCAAAAATCGAAAGAAACCCCGCCTTGTGGGCAGGATCCAAGTGAAGGGATTTTTGGGCATAAAAAGAGGATCCTGAGCATGGAAACCTCAGTTCGACCAGGGGGTCGACTCAGGAGCGAGCTGCGACCAGCGGGTCGGCTCGACTCGTCCGCAGTTCATCGGAACTCAGATGAGTTCGATCGGCTCACCGGAGCCGGCCATCGGGGGCTCGACTCATCGGAGCGGCTCCCCTTCTCATCTGCAGGCGGGCAAGACCCGCTTGACAGCTCAACTCGCCCCTGCGTGGGTCAGCCTCTGCCGACGCGGAGGTCTCTGCTGCCGCCGGGGTGGTGAGGGTCGCTGTTTGGCGACGAGGCTGCGTGCACACCGTGCATCGCCAGCCGAGTGCGCACCCGGGTCAACACTCAACCACCGTGCACGCTGCGAGCGAGCTGTGGGCGCCATCTACCGACCGCGTTCTGAACTGCAGCAGCGTATCGACGACATCCGAATCCGTTCAACACGGTGACCGCCGAATTGACTTATACGTATGACGCGCACCGCCCTCTCACCACACGACAAGCAGGCGTCTGTTTTACACAAAGATCGACTCCGAACACTGACTATTCAAAACAATTCATGTCATTCAAACATACACGGGTCCTTAACCAGAAGCCAACACTCAAGTCTATCGGCCATCAGTGGCTGTGAAGGCGTCACATCGAGACCGAGTGACAACCACCCGTCGTTATAAGTATATCCATAGTTGTCCTCTTTACTATTTAGTGGGCTGTACTCTTAATCGCATGAATATTCAACAGATCCATCAATACGAATTGATTTTTGACACCTTCTTCCGTAGAGCCACGCTCTTGTGGGGAAGAGTGTGTCCCACCAGATCCTCATCAGGCGATCTGGTCCACAATCAATTAAAGGGGAAAGGAGCACAGCATCGCATGCCCTTACTCCAAGCCATTATGTAGTCAGATAATCTGCCGATGTATCTGTTGAGATTTGTGCCTTTAAGAATAATAACTGTTTTAATTGTTTTTCTTACCGCCGTATAATCTTTAAAGTACCTTTCGTTCGTAATCGCCGCACGTACACGCGTACTCTACAGAATAATCACCTGTTCTGTGACCCAATGTGCTAACAACGTGATAAGGGTTGCATATGATCTATGATCAATAACGAGTGCGATACTGCGGGGACAATTCAAGTATAATCATTCATTATAAAGTTAAGGTTTTTGTTTAGTATAGCATTTGCAAGTTCTAATAACTCTCTTTCACTAACAACCATCGCTTTATGCGGGGTCCATGTGTTATCAAAGTGAAATCGTACAGTCGTTGATGATACTGTCTTGATACCGTGTGGATACCGTGTTGAAGTTCTGAGATTGAGAGTTCACATACATATTATAGTTAAGGTTTAATTAGAAAATAAATTGATTAATACAGAAGTGGTCGTGTGATTCTTTCCTGAAATTTTTGCGTAAGATCTGTTTCCTGCGATGAGATATGAACTCGGGAACCTAAACTATAAACACACCAATCCACACTCATTAAACTTTAAAGCGAATTATATGAACTTGGCTACCATGCAAAGCGATTTTGATAAAGAAACCCCCTCGCAAATCGAGGAGAGGGAAGGGGAAATACGGACACAAACAGGAAAACAGGAGGCCGACCACCCCGAGGTTAGAGAGAGGCAAAATATTAACCCTAAGTCACCAGGGTATTCTGTACTGATAGAGCGACAAAGGGCGGAGCTGGGGCGAAACGAGCAACATGACAGACAACTCACCAGAAAGACGCACGCTACGCAAGTACGACCGACATGATGCAGATGACAGAGACAGCTCACTTGGTAGACTCCTTCCACGCAGGCACGACCGACGTGGAATCTATGGCAGGGACTACTCTCCGGAGAAGCGCACCTCGCGCAAACATGACCAACCAGTTCCAGATAGCTCAGTCAGCTCACCAGAAAGACGCACGCTACGCAAGTGCGACCGACATGGTGCAGATGACAGAGACAGCTCACTTGGAAAACGCACCTCACGTAAGCATGACCGACGTGGAACCTACAGCAGGGATCACTCTCCAGGAAGGCGTACATCACGCCAACATGACCCATCAGATGCAGATAGCTCAGACAGCTCACCAGAGAAACGCACCTCACGCAAACATGACCAACATAACACGGGTACAAGGGACAGCTCACCAGAGAAATGCACGACACATACAAATTACCAACGCAAAACCACCCGCACCACAAATGACAAACACAGGAATCCCGACAACCATGTAGCACAAGACAAACATAAACACAGCACATCACCTAGCAGCCACCACACACGTAGTAGACGGCGTGAAGGTCAAGGACAAAAACACTCACCACATAGACACAGCTCAAGGAGATCACGCACACCAACCCACAGGCATGGATCACAAGACCCACATAAGAGAAATAAGGGACACAAGCCACGGGACAGATACGAATCCTCGGACAGAGGGAGACCACGACACAGACACGGGAAACATGACAGTAGTGATAGCGAAGGCAGGGACAGCTCGAGTGACAAATCCTCTGAATCTGACGCCTCTGACGACGATCAACTGTCCGAATACTCATTCAGTAGTAAGACTCTGAAATTGATGGACAAAGCGCTCGTCAGAATTCCCTATTTCGATCCACACAACAAAACCAGGGATATACACAACCACATAGCTACAGTAGGACAGGAGGCTAAGATCCGGGGTCTGGGTAAATCAGCAGAAAAAGCATGTTTATTGTCAAGGAGCTTACATGAAACCGCCAGACCATGGGTAACATCCCTGCCAAATAGGGTCAAGAGCGATTTTAAGCAATTAAGCCGAGCAGTAGTTAATAGATTTGGGGAATACTCCACACTATCTGAAGGATTGAACGCGGCAAAATTGATGACTCAGCGTGCGGACGAAGACCCACGAGATTATCTCCTACGCCTCAAGAGAGCAAATTCCGCAGGTGACGTGGACAACGCCCAGGAAGAAGGGAAGATATTAAAAGTTATGTTCTTCCAATCACTAAGACCTGAAATAGTGAAGATAGTAGGAACGATGCTAGACCCCGAGACTGCCTCTTTGCCCCAGATTGAAAGCAAGGCCCACACGGCCTGGGTGAACGGACGGAGAACCACTAGCACAGCTAAAACACACATCATCACCAAAGACAAAGAACGTCTCAATCTGGAGGGAAACGAGTCTCCAGGGAATAACAACAGAACCACCCGGAACGAACATGAAACACCCCAGGAGAGGGCGCCAAATCCACTAGGATCAAAACTCAGCAGCAACACGCCGGACAACGGGTCATGGGGGACCTGGCACCCACGGCCGCCACAGCCCTGGAATATAGAAGAGGGCGGATCTTGGAACTATGGAGGATGGAGAGCGAATGACGGATCATACCTACCCCGCGGAGGCCGACGCCCACCGAACCAATCCCCATATCGTCTCCCACTGCCGCCTCCGCTAGCAATGGGGCATAGACCACAGGCAGCCAACAGGAGTCGATACGCTCACTATATTCGGATGGAAAGAGAACATCAAGAGAGTATGAAGACTCCCATGCGAACAGCCAAGACAAGAATACCAACAGAACACACGCAGGAAGAGGACGCACCCAACGCAAAGATAGCCCAAGAGAACATAAGAAACTCAAGAAACCCCAAAGCAGTCACCGAGGTGGTACCAGAGGGTAAAGGGTACCATCTGGGGGAATTAATTCCCGTAGGACCGGTCGGACGAGTCCACGTGGAAGTAATACTGCAAGACACCCTGACCAGCCAGGGCCTTTGTGAAACGGGAGCAGAAATATCCATGATATCCAGAGACATGTTTGATGAACTCCAGACTGCCGTCCAGAGGAAGAATGAAACGTTACAGATGATGCCAAGTAGGCTCACCTATTCAGGATGCGAAGGGACCCACATGCGGCCATTGGGCAAGGTCATGATGAAGCTCACGTTCAACAAAGTCAACATGAGCCATCCACTATATGTCGTGCAGAACCCAGGAAAAGAGCTGATCATTGGGATCGAACTACTGAATCGCCTTAAACCCGTCATGAACCTTGAATCCCGACAAATATGGGCACAGTCAATGCCGGAGCAGCATAGGGATCCAGAAGATGAAGAAGTTGAAGACTTTACAGGAATTCAAATGATAACAGAAGAACTCAACGACCTGTCACGGACAATCAAGAACGAAACCAAGCGTCCAGCAGAAATATGGACCACTCAACTACTGACCAACAGACTGGGAAAGGACCTTGAGGAAACCAACCTACGACCAGTAGTTAGAAAGGACTGTCCCTTCGCGGAGTATATACCGCCCACTAGTGGTCAAACAGGTGTTAACGTGTCTTTATTTGCCTGTCTGCATGCGTATGTCTTGTGTGTCAGCGGTTGCAACAGGTGTGTGGCCGTGTATATTATTGCGCGTGTGTGGGTGAGTGTGTTCACGTGTGTATTGTTCAGTCTGTATCTCTGTGCATCTTCTGTGCTAGCGTATGTCTGTATGTCACTAGAGAACGGTTGTGCAGTGGTGTGTGTAGTGGCACGTTCCTGATGGCCTAAGTTCCATTCCCGGTCACGACGAACAGCAGTAGTTTAGCTGGTTAGCGTGCTGCACTATTAACCTGGCGACCCAAGTTCGATTGCTGCTTATGGCCAACACCGGTGACGAATATCTAAACCGGTCCTGGGGCTCCCTTAGATTAATTCAGCCTTAAATGAGTACTCAGTGCGTGTAAAGCATCAGCACTGGGGAGACAAAGGTGGCTGGGTGTAGTGTTGGTCCTCCCATCCCCTTCGTGTTCTGTGCTGACCTTCGTAGATGCTCGCTAACAGCACTTGCCCTAAAAGTCTTTTCAAGGCTTTATTGAGGATCTTTGACTTTTGTCTTTGTGTGGTGCAGTGGAGGGAGCACGGAGGGCGGTGCCTGCCACGCGCCCGGTCCTCACCCTGTTTGACGTGAGCCCAACATCCTCACACGACCACAACCAACCCATGTCTCATCTCCCACACCGCTGGCGAAAGCACTGTGTGTGATCTCGTGTGCTGTAGCTTTCTGTACCGTGCTGTGTTTGCTGTGTTAGCCATCATGTGCTGGGGCGTTCTGTGCGTTCTCTTGTGTGCTGTCGCATTCTGAGCTGTGCTGAAATTGCTGTCATGTTGCTGTAGTGCGCTGCGATGTGCTGTAGCGCTCTGCGCTCTGCTGTGGTGTGCAGGACAGCGAAGAGCAGCAGAACGAGGCTCGCACTGCTCAGAGCTCCACGTCCCAGATGAAGGCAGCGCGTGTCCTGCAGACGTTCGTCAACCCCTTTGGCATGGTGAGACACGGGGAGACAGGGACATGTGGAGGCACAGGGGTAGTTGAGTGCCAAGGAGATACATGGACTTTGAGACACGGGAATTACAAGGACACCAAGACAATGCAGCGATACAAGCGACTTAGGGACGTGGGGAACACACAGGAGGCATGGTAAATGAGAGACCCCATAATACATGTTGTTTTATTGGTCGCTCGTCCATTTCATATCCCATAGCTTAAACATTCATATATTTGGATTCTTCTCGACGAGGCGAGCAGTACGAGTACCACCTTGATGGGTCTGCGACGTTTCCTTCCAGAGTTATTACCAAAAAACCACAAACATCCCAGAATTCTCTCGGTTTGGGGTCAAAATGTTGTCGCTCATTAAATCCCACAAGAAACGTCGCATCGAATGAAAGTGATTGAATTCTCCCCGTCTGGACGAGCGGAATTGAATGGTGCAACTGATTTTGCTGTGCTGTGAAAATTCAGATATTTGCATGACTGCTTTTGTTTTATTTTGTGAATAGCAAAAAGCATTCAACCCCATAATACATGTTGTTTTATTGGTCGCTCGTCCATTTCATATCCCATAGCTTAAACATTCATATATTTGGATTCTTCTCGACGAGGCGAGCAGTACGAGTACCACCTTGATGGGTCTGCGACGTTTCCTTCCAGAGTTATTACCAAAAAACCACAAACATCCCAGAATTTTCTCGGTTTGGGGTCAAAATGTTGTCGCTCATTAAATCCCACAAGAAACGTCGCATCGAATGAATGTGATTGAATTCTCCCCATCTGGACGAGCGGAATTGAATGGTGCAACTGATTTTGCTGTGCTGTGAAAATTCAGATATTTGCATGACTGCTTTTGTTTTATTTTGTGAATAGCAAAAAGCATTCAACCCCATAATACATGTTGTTTTATTGGTCGTTCGTCCATTTCATATCCCATAGCTTAACAACTCATATATTTGGATTCCTCTCGATGAGGCGAGCAGTACGAGTACCACCTTGATGGTTCTGCGACGTTTCCTTCCAGAGTTATTACCAAAAAACCACAAACATCCCAGAATCCTCTCGGTTTGGGGTCAAAATTTTGTCGCTCATTAAATCCCATAAGAAACGTCGCATCGAATGAAAGTGATTGAATTCTCCCCGTCTGGACGAGCGGAATTGAATGGTGCAACTGAGTTTGCTGTGCTGTGAAAATTCAGATATTTGCATGACTGCTTTTGTTTTATTTTGTGAATAGCAAAAAGCATTCAACCCCATAATACATGCTGTTTTATTGGTAGCTCGTCCATTTCATATCCCATAGCTTAACCATTCACATATTTGGATTCCTCTCGACGAGGCGAGCAGTACGAGTACCACCTTGATGGGTCTGCGACGTTTCCTTCCAGAGTTATTACCAAAAAAACACAAACATCCCAGAATCCTCTCGGTTTGGGGTCAAAATGTTGTCGCTCATTAAATTCCATAAGAAACGTCGCATCGAATGAATGTGATTGAATTCTCCCCGTCTGGACGAGCGGAATTGAATGGTGCAACTGATTTTGCTGTGCTGTGAAAATTCAGATATTTGCATGACTGCTTTTGTTTTATTTTGTGAATAGCAAAAAGCATTCAACCCCATAATACATGTTGTTTTATTGGTCGCTCGTCCATTTCATATCCCATAGCTTAACCATTCATATATTTGGATTCCTCTCGACGAGGCGAGCAGTACGAGTACCACCTAGATGGGTCTGCGACGTTTCCTTCCAGAGTTATTACCAAAAAACCACAAACATCCCAGAATCCTCTCGGTTTGGGGTCAAACTGTTGTCGCTTATTAAATCCCATAAGAAACGTCGCATCGAATGAATGTGATTGAATTCTCCCCGTCTGGACGAGCGGAATTGAATGGTGCAACTGATTTTGCTGTGCTGTGAAAATTCAGATATTTGCATGACTGCTTTTGTTTTATTTTGTGAATAGCAAAAAGCATTCAACCCCATAATACATGTTGTTTTATTGGTCGTTCGTCCATTTCATATCCCATAGCTTAACAACTCATATATTTGGATTCCTCTCGATGAGGCGAGCAGTACGAGTACCACCTTGATGGTTCTGCGACGTTTCCTTCCAGAGTTATTACCAAAAAAACACAAACATCCCAGAATCCTCTCGGTTTGGGGTCAAAATGTTGTCGCTCATTAAATCCCATAAGAAACGTCGCATCGAATGAATGTGATTGAATTCTCCCCGTCTGGACGAGCGGAATTGAATGGTGCAACTGATTTTGCTGTGCTGTGAAAATTCAGATATTTGCATGACTGCTTTTGTTTAATTTTGTGAATAGCAAGAAGCATTCAACCCCATAATACATGCTGTTTTATTGGTCGCTCGTCCATTTCATATCACATAGCTTAACCATTCATATATTTGGATTCCTCTCGACGAGGCGAGCAGTACGAGTACCACCTTGATGGGTCTGCGACGTTTCCTTCCAGAGTTATTACCAAAAAACCACAAACATCCCAGAATCCTCTCCGTTTGGGGTCAAACTGTTGTCGCTTATTAAATCCCATAAGAAACGTCGCATCGAATGAATGTGATTGAATTCTCCCCGTCTGGACGAGCGGAATTGAATGGTGCAACTGATTTTGCTGTGCTGTGAAAATTCAGATATTTGCATGACTGCTTTTGTTTTATTTTGTGAATAGCAAAAAGCATTCAACCCCATAATACATGTTGTTTCATTGGTCGCTCGTTCATTTCATATCACATAGCTTAACCATTCATATATATGGATTCCTCTCGACGAGGCGAGCAGTACGATTACCACCTTGATGGGTCTGCGACGTGTCCTTCCAGAGTTATTACCAAAAAACCACAAAAATCCCAGAATCCTCTCGGTTTAGGGTCAAAATGTTGTCGCTCATTAAATCCCATAAGAAACGTCGCATCGAATGAATGTGATTGAATTCTCCCCGTCTGGACGAACGGAATTGAATGGTGCAACTGATTTTGCTGTGCTGTGAAAATTCAGATATTTGCATGACTGCTTTTGTTTTATTTTGTGAATAGCAAGAAGCATTCAACCCCATAATACATGCTGTTTTATTGGTCGCTCGTCCATTTCATATCCCATAGCTTAACCATTCATATATTTGGATTTCTCTCGATGAGGCGAGCAGGACGAGTACCACCTTGATGGTTCTGCGACGTTTCCTTCCAGAGTTATTACCAAAAAACACAAACATCCCAGAATCCTCTCGGTTTGGGGTCAAAATGTTGTCGCTCATTAAATCCCATAAGAAACGTCGCATCGAATGAATGTGATTGAATTCTCCCCGTCTGGACGAGCGGAATTGAATGGTGCAACTGATTTTGCTGTGCTGTGAAAATTCAGATATTTGCATGACTGCTTTTGTTTTATTTTGTGAATAGCAAAAAGCATTCAACCCCATAATACATGTTGTTTTATTGGTCGCTCGTCCATTTCATATCCCATAGCTTAAACATTCATATATTTGGATTCTTCTCGACGAGGCGAGCAGTACGAGTACCACCTTGATGGGTCTGCGACGTTTCCTTCCAGAGTTATTACCAAAAAACCACAAACATCCCAGAATTGTCTCGGTTTGGGGTCAAAATGTTGTCGCTCATTAAATTCCACAAGAAACGTCGCATCGAATGAATGTGATTGAATTCTCCCCATCTGGACGAGCGGAATTGAATGGTGCAACTGATTTTGCTGTGCTGTGAAAATTCAGATATTTGCATGACTGCTTTTGTTTTATTTTGTGAATAGCAAAAAGCATTCAACCCCATAATACATGTTGTTTTATTGGTCGTTCGTCCATTTCATATCCCATAGCTTAACAACTCATATATTTGGATTCCTCTCGATGAGGCGAGCAGTACGAGTACCACCTTGATGGTTCTGCGACGTTTCCTTCCAGAGTTATTACCAAAAAACCACAAACATCCCAGAATCCTCTCGGTTTGGGGTCAAAATTTTGTCGCTCATTAAATCCCATAAGAAACGTCGCATCGAATGAAAGTGATTGAATTCTCCCCGTCTGGACGAGCGGAATTGAATGGTGCAACTGAGTTTGCTGTGCTGTGAAAATTCAGATATTTGCATGACTGCTTTTGTTTTATTTTGTGAATAGCAAAAAGCATTCAACCCCATAATACATGCTGTTTTATTGGTAGCTCGTCCATTTCATATCCCATAGCTTAACCATTCACATATTTGGATTCCTCTCGACGAGGCGAGCAGTACGAGTACCACCTTGATGGGTCTGCGACGTTTCCTTCCAGAGTTATTACCAAAAAAACACAAACATCCCAGAATCCTCTCGGTTTGGGGTCAAAATGTTGTCGCTCATTAAATTCCATAAGAAACGTCGCATCGAATGAATGTGATTGAATTCTCCCCGTCTGGACGAGCGGAATTGAATGGTGCAACTGATTTTGCTGTGCTGTGAAAATTCAGATATTTGCATGACTGCTTTTGTTTTATTTTGTGAATAGCAAGAAGCATTCAACCCCATAATACATGCTGTTTTATTGGTCGCTCGTCCATTTCATATCCCATAGCTTAACCATTCATATATTTGGATTCCTCTCGACGAGGCGAGCAGTACGAGTACCACCTAGATGGGTCTGCGACGTTTCCTTCCAGAGTTATTACCAAAAAACCACAAACATCCCAGAATCCTCTCGGTTTGGGGTCAAACTGTTGTCGCTTATTAAATCCCATAAGAAACGTCGCATCGAATGAATGTGATTGAATTCTCCCCGTCTGGACGAGCGGAATTGAATGGTGCAACTGATTTTGCTGTGCTGTGAAAATTCAGATATTTGCATGACTGCTTTTGTTTTATTTTGTGAATAGCAAAAAGCATTCAACCCCATAATACATGTTGTTTTATTGGTCGCTCGTCCATTTCATATCCCATAGCTTAACCATTCATATATTTGGATTCCTCTCGACGAGGCGAGCAGTACGAGTACCACCTTGATGGGTCTGCGACGTTTCCTTCCAGAGTTATTACCAAAAAACCACAAACATCCCAGAATCCTCTCCGTTTGGGGTCAAACTGTTGTCGCTTATTAAATCCCATAAGAAACGTCGCATCGAATGAATGTGATTGAATTCTCCCCGTCTGGACGAGCGGAATTGAATGGTGCAACTGATTTTGCTGTGCTGTGAAAATTCAGATATTTGCATGACTGCTTTTGTTTTATTTTGTGAATAGCAAGAAGCATTCAACCCCATAATACATGCTGTTTTATTGGTCGCTCGTCCATTTCATATCCCATAGCTTAACCATTCATATATTTGGATTCCTCTCGACGAGGCGAGCAGTACGAGTACCACCTAGATGGGTCTGCGACGTTTCCTTCCAGAGTTATTACCAAAAAACCACAAACATCCCAGAATCCTCTCGGTTTGGGGTCAAACTGTTGTCGCTTATTAAATCCCATAAGAAACGTCGCATCGAATGAATGTGATTGAATTCTCCCCGTCTGGACGAGCGGAATTGAATGGTGCAACTGATTTTGCTGTGCTGTGAAAATTCAGATATTTGCATGACTGCTTTTGTTTTATTTTGTGAATAGCAAAAAGCATTCAACCCCATAATACATGTTGTTTTATTGGTCGTTCGTCCATTTCATATCCCATAGCTTAACAACTCATATATTTGGATTCCTCTCGATGAGGCGAGCAGGACGAGTACCACCTTGATGGTTCTGCGACGTTTCCTTCCAGAGTTATTACCAAAAAACACAAACATCCCAGAATCCTCTCGGTTTGGGGTCAAAATGTTGTCGCTCATTAAATCCCATAAGAAACGTCGCATCGAATGAATGTGATTGAATTCTCCCCGTCTGGACGAGCGGAATTGAATGGTGCAACTGATTTTGCTGTGCTGTGAAAATTCAGATATTTGCATGACTGCTTTTGTTTAATTTTGTGAATAGCAAGAAGCATTCAACCCCATAATACATGCTGTTTTATTGGTCGCTCGTCCATTTCATATCCCATAGCTTAACCATTCATATATTTGGATTCCTCTCGACGAGGCGAGCAGTACGAGTACCACCTTGATGGGTCTGCGACGTTTCCTTCCAGAGTTATTACCAAAAAACCACAAACATCCCAGAATCCTCTCCGTTTGGGGTCAAACTGTTGTCGCTTATTAAATCCCATAAGAAACGTCGCATCGAATGAATGTGATTGAATTCTCCCCGTCTGGACGAGCGGAATTGAATGGTGCAACTGATTTTGCTGTGCTGTGAAAATTCAGATATTTGCATGACTGCTTTTGTTTTATTTTGTGAATAGCAAAAAGCATTCAACCCCATAATACATGTTGTTTTATTGGTCGCTCGTCCATTTCATATCCCATAGCTTAAACATTCATATATTTGGATTCTTCTCGACGAGGCGAGCAGTACGAGTACCACCTTGATGGGTCTGCGACGTTTCCTTCCAGAGTTATTACCAAAAAACCACAAACATCCCAGAATTGTCTCGGTTTGGGGTCAAAATGTTGTCGCTCATTAAATTCCACAAGAAACGTCGCATCGAATGAATGTGATTGAATTCTCCCCATCTGGACGAGCGGAATTGAATGGTGCAACTGATTTTGCTGTGCTGTGAAAATTCAGATATTTGCATGACTGCTTTTGTTTTATTTTGTGAATAGCAAAAAGCATTCAACCCCATAATACATGTTGTTTTATTGGTCGTTCGTCCATTTCATATCCCATAGCTTAACCATTCACATATTTGGATTCCTCTCGACGAGGCGAGCAGTACGAGTACCACCTTGATGGGTCTGCGACGTTTCCTTCCAGAGTTATTACCAAAAAAACACAAACATCCCAGAATCCTCTCGGTTTGGGGTCAAAATGTTGTCGCTCATTAAATTCCATAAGAAACGTCGCATCGAATGAATGTGATTGAATTCTCCCCGTCTGGACGAGCGGAATTGAATGGTGCAACTGATTTTGCTGTGCTGTGAAAATTCAGATATTTGCATGACTGCTTTTGTTTTATTTTGTGAATAGCAAGAAGCATTCAACCCCATAATACATGCTGTTTTATTGGTCGCTCGTCCATTTCATATCCCATAGCTTAACCATTCATATATTTGGATTCCTCTCGACGAGGCGAGCAGTACGAGTACCACCTAGATGGGTCTGCGACGTTTCCTTCCAGAGTTATTACCAAAAAACCACAAACATCCCAGAATCCTCTCGGTTTGGGGTCAAACTGTTGTCGCTTATTAAATCCCATAAGAAACGTCGCATCGAATGAATGTGATTGAATTCTCCCCGTCTGGACGAGCGGAATTGAATGGTGCAACTGATTTTGCTGTGCTGTGAAAATTCAGATATTTGCATGACTGCTTTTGTTTTATTTTGTGAATAGCAAAAAGCATTCAACCCCATAATACATGCTGTTTTATTGGTCGCTCGTCCATTTCATATCCCATAGCTTAACCATTCATATATTTGGATTCCTCTCGACGAGGCGAGCAGTACGAGTACCACCTTGATGGGTCTGCGACGTTTCCTTCCAGAGTTATTACCAAAAAACCACAAACATCCCAGAATCCTCTCCGTTTGGGGTCAAACTGTTGTCGCTTATTAAATCCCATAAGAAACGTCGCATCGAATGAATGTGATTGAATTCTCCCCGTCTGGACGAGCGGAATTGAATGGTGCAACTGATTTTGCTGTGCTGTGAAAATTCAGATATTTGCATGACTGCTTTTGTTTTATTTTGTGAATAGCAAAAAGCATTCAACCCCATAATACATGTTGTTTTATTGGTCGTTCGTCCATTTCATATCCCATAGCTTAACAACTCATATATTTGGATTCCTCTCGATGAGGCGAGCAGTACGAGTACCACCTTGATGGTTCTGCGACGTTTCCTTCCAGAGTTATTACCAAAAAACCACAAACATCCCAGAATCCTCTCGGTTTGGGGTCAAAATTTTGTCGCTCATTAAATCCCATAAGAAACGTCGCATCGAATGAAAGTGATTGAATTCTCCCCGTCTGGACGAGCGGAATTGAATGGTGCAACTGAGTTTGCTGTGCTGTGAAAATTCAGATATTTGCATGACTGCTTTTGTTTTATTTTGTGAATAGCAAAAAGCATTCAACCCCATAATACATGCTGTTTTATTGGTAGCTCGTCCATTTCATATCCCATAGCTTAACCATTCACATATTTGGATTCCTCTCGACGAGGCGAGCAGTACGAGTACCACCTTGATGGGTCTGCGACGTTTCCTTCCAGAGTTATTACCAAAAAAACACAAACATCCCAGAATCCTCTCGGTTTGGGGTCAAAATGTTGTCGCTCATTAAATTCCATAAGAAACGTCGCATCGAATGAATGTGATTGAATTCTCCCCGTCTGGACGAGCGGAATTGAATGGTGCAACTGATTTTGCTGTGCTGTGAAAATTCAGATATTTGCATGACTGCTTTTGTTTTATTTTGTGAATAGCAAAAAGCATTCAACCCCATAATACATGCTGTTTTATTGGTAGCTCGTCCATTTCATATCCCATAGCTTAACCATTCACATATTTGGATTCCTCTCGACGAGGCGAGCAGTACGAGTACCACCTTGATGGGTCTGCGACGTTTCCTTCCAGAGTTATTACCAAAAAAACACAAACATCACAGAATCCTCTCGGTTTGGGGTCAAAATGTTGTCGCTCATTAAATTCCATAAGAAACGTCGCATCGAATGAATGTGATTGAATTCTCCCCGTCTGGACGAGCGGAATTGAATGGTGCAACTGATTTTGCTGTGCTGTGAAAATTCAGATATTTGCATGACTGCTTTTGTTTTATTTTGTGAATAGCAAGAAGCATTCAACCCCATAATACATGCTGTTTTATTGGTCGCTCGTCCATTTCATATCCCATAGCTTAACCATTCATATATTTGGATTCCTCTCGACGAGGCGAGCAGTACGAGTACCACCTAGATGGGTCTGCGACGTTTCCTTCCAGAGTTATTACCAAAAAACCACAAACATCCCAGAATCCTCTCGGTTTGGGGTCAAACTGTTGTCGCTTATTAAATCCCATAAGAAACGTCGCATCGAATGAATGTGATTGAATTCTCCCCGTCTGGACGAGCGGAATTGAATGGTGCAACTGATTTTGCTGTGCTGTGAAAATTCAGATATTTGCATGACTGCTTTTGTTTTATTTTGTGAATAGCAAAAAGCATTCAACCCCATAATACATGCTGTTTTATTGGTCGCTCGTCCATTTCATATCCCATAGCTTAACCATTCATATATTTGGATTCCTCTCGACGAGGCGAGCAGTACGAGTACCACCTTGATGGGTCTGCGACGTTTCCTTCCAGAGTTATTACCAAAAAACCACAAACATCCCAGAATCCTCTCCGTTTGGGGTCAAACTGTTGTCGCTTATTAAATCCCATAAGAAACGTCGCATCGAATGAATGTGATTGAATTCTCCCCGTCTGGACGAGCGGAATTGAATGGTGCAACTGATTTTGCTGTGCTGTGAAAATTCAGATATTTGCATGACTGCTTTTGTTTTATTTTGTGAATAGCAAAAAGCATTCAACCCCATAATACATGTTGTTTTATTGGTCGCTCGTCCATTTCATATCCCATAGCTTAAACATTCATATATTTGGATTCTTCTCGACGAGGCGAGCAGTACGAGTACCACCTTGATGGGTCTGCGACGTTTCCTTCCAGAGTTATTACCAAAAAACCACAAACATCCCAGAATTGTCTCGGTTTGGGGTCAAAATGTTGTCGCTCATTAAATCCCACAAGAAACGTCGCATCGAATGAATGTGATTGAATTCTCCCCATCTGGACGAGCGGAATTGAATGGTGCAACTGATTTTTCTGTGCTGTGAAAATTCAGATATTTGCATGACTGCTTTTGTTTTATTTTGTGAATAGCAAAAAGCATTCAACCCCATAATACATGTTGTTTTATTGGTCGTTCGTCCATTTCATATCCCATAGCTTAACAACTCATATATTTGGATTCCTCTCGATGAGGCGAGCAGTACGAGTACCACCTTGATGGTTCTGCGACGTTTCCTTCCAGAGTTATTACCAAAAAACCACAAACATCCCAGAATCCTCTCGGTTTGGGGTCAAAATTTTGTCGCTCATTAAATCCCATAAGAAACGTCGCATCGAATGAAAGTGATTGAATTCTCCCCGTCTGGACGAGCGGAATTGAATGGTGCAACTGAGTTTGCTGTGCTGTGAAAATTCAGATATTTGCATGACTGCTTTTGTTTTATTTTGTGAATAGCAAAAAGCATTCAACCCCATAATACATGCTGTTTTATTGGTAGCTCGTCCATTTCATATCCCATAGCTTAACCATTCACATATTTGGATTCCTCTCGACGAGGCGAGCAGTACGAGTACCACCTTGATGGGTCTGCGACGTTTCCTTCCAGAGTTATTACCAAAAAAACACAAACATCCCAGAATCCTCTTGGTTTGGGGTCAAAATGTTGTCGCTCATTAAATTCCATAAGAAACGTCGCATCGAATGAATGTGATTGAATTCTCCCCGTCTGGACGAGCGGAATTGAATGGTGCAACTGATTTTGCTGTGCTGTGAAAATTCAGATATTTGCATGACTGCTTTTGTTTTATTTTGTGAATAGCAAGAAGCATTCAACCCCATAATACATGCTGTTTTATTGGTCGCTCGTCCATTTCATATCCCATAGCATAACCATTCATATATTTGGATTCCTCTCGACGAGGCGAGCAGTACGAGTACCACCTAGATGGGTCTGCGACGTTTCCTTCCAGAGTTATTACCAAAAAACCACAAACATCCCAGAATCCTCTCGGTTTGGGGTGAAACTGTTGTCGCTTATTAAATCCCATAAGAAACGTCGCATCGAATGAATGTGATTGAATTCTCCCCGTCTGGACGAGCGGAATTGAATGGTGCAACTGATTTTGCTGTGCTGTGAAAATTCAGATATTTGCATGACTGCTTTTGTTTTATTTTGTGAATAGCAAAAAGCATTCAACCCCATAATACATGTTGTTTCATTGGTCGCTCGTTCATTTCATATCACATAGCTTAACCATTCATATATTTGGATTCCTCTCGACGAGGCGAGCAGTACGATTACCACCTTGATGGGTCTGCGACGTGTCCTTCCAGAGTTATTACCAAAAAACCACAAAAATCCCAGAATCCTCTCGGTTTAGGGTCAAAATGTTGTCGCTCATTAAATCCCATAAGAAACGTCGCATCGAATGAATGTGATTGAATTCTCCCCGTCTGGACGAGCGGAATTGAATGGTGCAACTGATTTTGCTGTGCTGTGAAAATTCAGATATTTGCATGACTGCTTTTGTTTTATTTTGTGAATAGCAAGAAGCATTCAACCCCATAATACATGCTGTTTTATTGGTCGCTCGTCCATTTCATATCCCATAGCTTAACCATTCATATATTTGGATTCCTCTCGACGAGGCGAGCAGTACGAGTACCACCTTGATGGGTCTGCGACGTTTCCTTCCAGAGTTATTACCAAAAAACCACAAACATCCCAGAATCCTCTCCGTTTGGGGTCAAACTGTTGTCGCTTATTAAATCCCATAAGAAACGTCGCATCGAATGAATGTGATTGAATTCTCCCCGTCTGGACGAGCGGAATTGAATGGTGCAACTGATTTTGCTGTGCTGTGAAAATTCAGATATTTGCATGACTGCTTTTGTTTTATTTTGTGAATAGCAAAAAGCATTCAACCCCATAATACATGTTGTTTTATTGGTCGCTCGTCCATTTCATATCCCATAGCTTAAACATTCATATATTTGGATTCTTCTCGACGAGGCGAGCAGTACGAGTACCACCTTGATGGGTCTGCAACGTTTCCTTCCAGAGTTATTACCAAAAAACCACAAACATCCCAGAATTGTCTCGGTTTGGGGTCAAAATGTTGTCGCTCATTAAATCCCACAAGAAACGTCGCATCGAATGAATGTGATTGAATTCTCCCCATCTGGACGAGTGGAATTGAATGGTGCAACTGATTTTGCTGTGCTGTGAAAATTCAGATATTTGCATGACTGCTTTTGTTTTATTTTGTGAATAGCAAAAAGCATTCAACCCCATAATACATGTTGTTTTATTGGTCGTTCGTCCATTTCATATCCCATAGCTTAACAACTCATATATTTGGATTCCTCTCGATGAGGCGAGCAGTACGAGTACCACCTTGATGGTTCTGCGACGTTTCCTTCCAGAGTTATTACCAAAAAACCACAAACATCCCAGAATCCTCTCGGTTTGGGGTCAAAATTTTGTCGCTCATTAAATCCCATAAGAAACGTCGCATCGAATGAAAGTGATTGAATTCTCCCCGTCTGGACGAGCGGAATTGAATGGTGCAACTGAGTTTGCTGTGCTGTGAAAATTCAGATATTTGCATGACTGCTTTTGTTTTATTTTGTGAATAGCAAAAAGCATTCAACCCCATAATACATGCTGTTTTATTGGTAGCTCGTCCATTTCATATCCCATAGCTTAACCATTCACATATTTGGATTCCTCTCGACGAGGCGAGCAGTACGAGTACCACCTTGATGGGTCTGCGACGTTTCCTTCCAGAGTTATTACCAAAAAAACACAAACATCCCAGAATCCTCTCGGTTTGGGGTCAAAATGTTGTCGCTCATTAAATTCCATAAGAAACGTCGCATCGAATGAATGTGATTGAATTCTCCCCGTCTGGACGAGCGGAATTGAATGGTGCAACTGATTTTGCTGTGCTGTGAAAATTCAGATATTTGCATGACTGCTTTTGTTTTATTTTGTGAATAGCAAGAAGCATTCAACCCCATAATACATGCTGTTTTATTGGTCGCTCGTCCATTTCATATCCCATAGCTTAACCATTCATATATTTGGATTCCTCTCGACGAGGCGAGCAGTACGAGTACCACCTAGATGGGTCTGCGACGTTTCCTTCCAGAGTTATTACCAAAAAACCACAAACATCCCAGAATCCTCTCGGTTTGGGGTCAAACTGTTGTCGCTTATTAAATCCCATAAGAAACGTCGCATCGAATGAATGTGATTGAATTCTCCCCGTCTGGACGAGCGGAATTGAATGGTGCAACTGATTTTGCTGTGCTGTGAAAATTCAGATATTTGCATGACTGCTTTTGTTTTATTTTGTGAATAGCAAAAAGCATTCAACCCCATAATACATGTTGTTTTATTGGTCGTTCGTCCATTTCATATCCCATAGCTTAACAACTCATATATTTGGATTCCTCTCGATGAGGCGAGCAGTACGAGTACCACCTTGATGGTTCTGCGACGTTTCCTTCCAGAGTTATTACCAAAAAAACACAAACATCCCAGAATCCTCTCGGTTTGGGGTCAAAATGTTGTCGCTCATTAAATCCCATAAGAAACGTCGCATCGAATGAATGTGATTGAATTCTCCCCGTCTGGACGAGCGGAATTGAATGGTGCAACTGATTTTGCTGTGCTGTGAAAATTCAGATATTTGCATGACTGCTTTTGTTTAATTTTGTGAATAGCAAGAAGCATTCAACCCCATAATACATGCTGTTTTATTGGTCGCTCGTCCATTTCATATCCCATAGCTTAACCATTCATATATTTGGATTCCTCTCGACGAGGCGAGCAGTACGAGTACCACCTTGATGGGTCTGCGACGTTTCCTTCCAGAGTTATTACCAAAAAACCACAAACATCCCAGAATCCTCTCCGTTTGGGGTCAAAATTTTGTCGCTCATTAAATCCCATAAGAAACGTCGCATCGAATGAAAGTGATTGAATTCTCCCCGTCTGGACGAGCGGAATTGAATGGTGCAACTGAGTTTGCTGTGCTGTGAAAATTCAGATATTTGCATGACTGCTTTTGTTTTATTTTGTGAATAGCAAAAAGCATTCAACCCCATAATACATGCTGTTTTATTGGTAGCTCGTCCATTTCATATCCCATAGCTTAACCATTCACATATTTGGATTCCTCTCGACGAGGCGAGCAGTACGAGTACCACCTTGATGGGTCTGCGACGTTTCCTTCCAGAGTTATTACCAAAAAAACACAAACATCCCAGAATCCTCTCGGTTTGGGGTCAAAATGTTGTCGCTCATTAAATTCCATAAGAAACGTCGCATCGAATGAATGTGATTGAATTCTCCCCGTCTGGACGAGCGGAATTGAATGGTGCAACTGATTTTGCTGTGCTGTGAAAATTCAGATATTTGCATGACTGCTTTTGTTTTATTTTGTGAATAGCAAGAAGCATTCAACCCCATAATACATGCTGTTTTATTGGTCGCTCGTCCATTTCATATCCCATAGCTTAACCATTCACATATTTGGATTCCTCTCGACGAGGCGAGCAGTACGAGTACCACCTAGATGGGTCTGCGACGTTTCCTTCCAGAGTTATTACCAAAAAAACACAAACATCCCAGAATCCTCTCGGTTTGGGGTCAAAATGTTGTCGCTTATTAAATCCCATAAGAAACGTCGCATCGAATGAATGTGATTGAATTCTCCCCGTCTGGACGAGCGGAATTGAATGGTGCAACTGATTTTGCTGTGCTGTGAAAATTCAGATATTTGCATGACTGCTTTTGTTTTATTTTGTGAATAGCAAGAAGCATTCAACCCCATAATACATGCTGTTTTATTGGTCGCTCGTCCATTTCATATCCCATAGCTTAACCATTCATATATTTGGATTCCTCTCGACGAGGCGAGCAGTACGAGTACCACCTTGATGGGTCTGCGACGTTTCCTTCCAGAGTTATTACCAAAAAACCACAAACATCCCAGAATCCTCTCCGTTTGGGGTCAAACTGTTGTCGCTTATTAAATCCCATAAGAAACGTCGCATCGAATGAATGTGATTGAATTCTCCCCGTCTGGACGAGCGGAATTGAATGGTGCAACTGATTTTGCTGTGCTGTGAAAATTCAGATATTTGCATGACTGCTTTTGTTTTATTTTGTGAATAGCAAAAAGCATTCAACCCCATAATACATGTTGTTTTATTGGTCGTTCGTCCATTTCATATCCCATAGCTTAACAACTCATATATTTGGATTCCTCTCGATGAGGCGAGCAGTACGAGTACCACCTTGATGGTTCTGCGACGTTTCCTTCCAGAGTTATTACCAAAAAACCACAAACATCCCAGAATCCTCTCGGTTTGGGGTCAAAATTTTGTCGCTCATTAAATCCCATAAGAAACGTCGCATCGAATGAAAGTGATTGAATTCTTTCCGTCTGGACGAGCGGAATTGAATGGTGCAACTGAGTTTGCTGTGCTGTGAAAATTCAGATATTTGCATGACTGCTTTTGTTTTATTTTGTGAATAGCAAAAAGCATTCAACCCCATAATACATGCTGTTTTATTGGTAGCTCGTCCATTTCATATCCCATAGCTTAACCATTCACATATTTGGATTCCTCTCGACGAGGCGAGCAGTACGAGTACCACCTTGATGGGTCTGCGACGTTTCCTTCCAGAGTTATTACCAAAAAAACACAAACATCCCAGAATCCTCTCGGTTTGGGGTCAAAATGTTGTCGCTCATTAAATTCCATAAGAAACGTCGCATCGAATGAATGTGATTGAATTCTCCCCGTCTGGACGAGCGGAATTGAATGGTGCAACTGATTTTGCTGTGCTGTGAAAATTCAGATATTTGCATGACTGCTTTTGTTTTATTTTGTGAATAGCAAGAAGCATTCAACCCCATAATACATGCTGTTTTATTGGTCGCTCGTCCATTTCATATCCCATAGCTTAACCATTCATATATTTGGATTCCTCTCGACGAGGCGAGCAGTACGAGTACCACCTAGATGGGTCTGCGACGTTTCCTTC
The DNA here is from genome assembly GCF_048934315.1 of Petromyzon marinus. Lineage (NCBI taxonomy): Eukaryota > Metazoa > Chordata > Hyperoartia > Petromyzontiformes > Petromyzontidae > Petromyzon > Petromyzon marinus. The sequence goes on from NW_027423268.1 coordinate 408,007, forward strand.
CAGAGTTATTACCAAAAAACCACAAACATCCCAGAATCCTCTCGGTTTGGGGTCAAACTGTTGTCGCTTATTAAATCCCATAAGAAACGTCGCATCGAATGAATGTGATTTAATTCTCCCCGTCTGGACGAGCGGAATTGAATGGTGCAACTGATTTTGCTGTGCTGTGAAAATTCAGATATTTGCATGACTGCTTTTGTTTTATTTTGTGAATAGCAAAAAGCATTCAACCACATAATACATGCTGTTTTATTGGTCGCTCGTCCATTTCATATCCCATAGCTTAACCATTCATATATTTGGATTCCTCTCGACGAGGCGAGCAGTACGAGTACCACCTTGATGGGTCTGCGACGTTTCCTTCCAGAGTTATTACCAAAAAACCACAAACATCCCAGAATCCTCTCCGTTTGGGGTCAAACTGTTGTCGCTTATTAAATCCCATAAGAAACGTCGCATCGAATGAATGTGATTGAATTCTCCCCGTCTGGACGAGCGGAATTGAATGGTGCAACTGATTTTGCTGTGCTGTGAAAATTCAGATATTTGCATGACTGCTTTTGTTTTATTTTGTGAATAGCAAAAAGCATTCAACCCCATAATACATGTTGTTTTATTGGTCGCTCGTCCATTTCATATCCCATAGCTTAAACATTCATATATTTGGATTCTTCTCGACGAGGCGAGCAGTACGAGTACCACCTTGATGGGTCTGCGACGTTTCCTTCCAGAGTTATTACCAAAAAACCACAAACATCCCAGAATTGTCTCGGTTTGGGGTCAAAATGTTGTCGCTCATTAAATCCCACAAGAAACGTCGCATCGAATGAATGTGATTGAATTCTCCCCATCTGGACGAGCGGAATTGAATGGTGCAACTGATTTTTCTGTGCTGTGAAAATTCAGATATTTGCATGACTGCTTTTGTTTTATTTTGTGAATAGCAAAAAGCATTCAACCCCATAATACATGTTGTTTTATTGGTCGTTCGTCCATTTCATATCCCATAGCTTAACAACTCATATATTTGGATTCCTCTCGATGAGGCGAGCAGTACGAGTACCACCTAGATGGGTCTGCGACGTTTCCTTCCAGAGTTATTACCAAAAAACCACAAACATCCCAGAATCCTCTCGGTTTGGGGTCAAAATTTTGTCGCTCATTAAATCCCATAAGAAACGTCGCATCGAATGAAAGTGATTGAATTCTCCCCGTCTGGACGAGCGGAATTGAATGGTGCAACTGAGTTTGCTGTGCTGTGAAAATTCAGATATTTGCATGACTGCTTTTGTTTTATTTTGTGAATAGCAAAAAGCATTCAACCCCATAATACATGCTGTTTTATTGGTAGCTCGTCCATTTCATATCCCATAGCTTAACCATTCACATATTTGGATTCCTCTCGACGAGGCGAGCAGTACGAGTACCACCTTGATGGGTCTGCGACGTTTCCTTCCAGAGTTATTACCAAAAAAACACAAACATCCCAGAATCCTCTCGGTTTGGGGTCAAAATGTTGTCGCTCATTAAATTCCATAAGAAACGTCGCATCGAATGAATGTGATTGAATTCTCCCCGTCTGGACGAGCGGAATTGAATGGTGCAACTGATTTTGCTGTGCTGTGAAAATTCAGATATTTGCATGACTGCTTTTGTTTTATTTTGTGAATAGCAAGAAGCATTCAACCCCATAATACATGCTGTTTTATTGGTCGCTCGTCCATTTCATATCCCATAGCTTAACCATTCATATATTTGGATTCCTCTCGACGAGGCGAGCAGTACGAGTACCACCTAGATGGGTCTGCGACGTTTCCTTCCAGAGTTATTACCAAAAAACCACAAACATCCCAGAATCCTCTCGGTTTGGGGTCAAACTGTTGTCGCTTATTAAATCCCATAAGAAACGTCGCATCGAATGAATGTGATTGAATTATCCCCGTCTGGACGAGCGGAATTGAATGGTGCAACTGATTTTGCTGTGCTGTGAAAATTCAGATATTTGCATGACTGCTTTTGTTTTATTTTGTGAATAGCAAAAAGCATTCAACCCCATAATACATGTTGTTTCATTGGTCGCTCGTTCATTTCATATCACATAGCTTAACCATTCATATATTTGGATTCCTCTCGACGAGGCGAGCAGTACGATTACCACCTTGATGGGTCTGCGACGTGTCCTTCCAGAGTTATTACCAAAAAACCACAAAAATCCCAGAATCCTCTCGGTTTAGGGTCAAAATGTTGTCGCTCATTAAATCCCATAAGAAACGTCGCATCGAATGAATGTGATTGAATTCTCCCCGTCTGGACGAGCGGAATTGAATGGTGCAACTGATTTTGCTGTGCTGTGAAAATTCAGATATTTGCATGACTGCTTTTGTTTTATTTTGTGAATAGCAAGAAGCATTCAACCCCATAATACATGCTGTTTTATTGGTCGCTCGTCCATTTCATATCCCATAGCTTAACCATTCATATATTTGGATTCCTCTCGACGAGGCGAGCAGTACGAGTACCACCTTGATGGGTCTGCGACGTTTCCTTCCAGAGTTATTACCAAAAAACCACAAACATCCCAGAATCCTCTCCGTTTGGGGTCAAACTGTTGTCGCTTATTAAATCCCATAAGAAACGTCGCATCGAATGAATGTGATTGAATTCTCCCCGTCTGGACGAGCGGAATTGAATGGTGCAACTGATTTTGCTGTGCTGTGAAAATTCAGATATTTGCATGACTGCTTTTGTTTTATTTTGTGAATAGCAAAAAGCATTCAACCCCATAATACATGTTGTTTTATTGGTCGCTCGTCCATTTCATATCCCATAGCTTAAACATTCATATATTTGGATTCTTCTCGACGAGGCGAGCAGTACGAGTACCACCTTGATGGGTCTGCAACGTTTCCTTCCAGAGTTATTACCAAAAAACCACAAACATCCCAGAATTGTCTCGGTTTGGGGTCAAAATGTTGTCGCTCATTAAATCCCACAAGAAACGTCGCATCGAATGAATGTGATTGAATTCTCCCCATCTGGACGAGTGGAATTGAATGGTGCAACTGATTTTGCTGTGCTGTGAAAATTCAGATATTTGCATGACTGCTTTTGTTTTATTTTGTGAATAGCAAAAAGCATTCAACCCCATAATACATGCTGTTTTATTGGTAGCTCGTCCATTTCATATCCCATAGCTTAACAACTCATATATTTGGATTCCTCTCGATGAGGCGAGCAGTACGAGTATCACCTTGATGGTTCTGCGACGTTTCCTTCCAGAGTTATTACCAAAAAACCACAAACATCCCAGAATCCTCTCGGTTTGGGGTCAAAATTTTGTCGCTCATTAAATCCCATAAGAAACGTCGCATCGAATGAAAGTGATTGAATTCTCCCCGTCTGGACGAGCGGAATTGAATGGTGCAACTGAGTTTGCTGTGCTGTGAAAATTCAGATATTTGCATGACTGCTTTTGTTTTATTTTGTGAATAGCAAAAAGCATTCAACCCCATAATACATGCTGTTTTATTGGTAGCTCGTCCATTTCATATCCCATAGCTTAACCATTCACATATTTGGATTCCTCTCGACGAGGCGAGCAGTACGAGTACCACCTTGATGGGTCTGCGACGTTTCCTTCCAGAGTTATTACCAAAAAAACACAAACATCCCAGAATCCTCTCGGTTTGGGGTCAAAATGTTGTCGCTCATTAAATTCCATAAGAAACGTCGCATCGAATGAATGTGATTGAATTCTCCCCGTCTGGACGAGCGGAATTGAATGGTGCAACTGATTTTGCTGTGCTGTGAAAATTCAGATATTTGCATGACTGCTTTTGTTTTATTTTGTGAATAGCAAGAAGCATTCAACCCCATAATACATGCTGTTTTATTGGTCGCTCGTCCATTTCATATCCCATAGCTTAACCATTCATATATTTGGATTCCTCTCGACGAGGCGAGCAGTACGAGTACCACCTAGATGGGTCTGCGACGTTTCCTTCCAGAGTTATTACCAAAAAACCACAAACATCCCAGAATCCTCTCGGTTTGGGGTCAAACTGTTGTCGCTTATTAAATCCCATAAGAAACGTCGCATCGAATGAATGTGATTGAATTCTCCCCGTCTGGACGAGCGGAATTGAATGGTGCAACTGATTTTGCTGTGCTGTGAAAATTCAGATATTTGCATGACTGCTTTTGTTTTATTTTGTGAATAGCAAAAAGCATTCAACCCCATAATACATGTTGTTTTATTGGTCGTTCGTCCATTTCATATCCCATAGCTTAACAACTCATATATTTGGATTCCTCTCGATGAGGCGAGCAGTACGAGTACCACCTTGATGGTTCTGCGACGTTTCCTTCCAGAGTTATTACCAAAAAAACACAAACATCCCAGAATCCTCTCGGTTTAGGGTCAAAATGTTGTCGCTCATTAAATCCCATAAGAAACGTCGCATCGAATGAATGTGATTGAATTCTCCCCATCTGGACGAGCGGAATTGAATGGTGCAACTGATTTTGCTGTGCTGTGAAAATTCAGATATTTGCATGACTGCTTTTGTTAAATTTTGTGAATAGCAAGAAGCATTCAACCCCATAATACATGCTGTTTTATTGGTCGCTCGTCCATTTCATATCACATAGCTTAACCATTCATATATTTGGATTCCTCTCGACGAGGCGAGCAGTACGAGTACCACCTTGATGGGTCTGCGACGTTTCCTTCCAGAGTTATTACCAAAAAACCACAAACATCCCAGAATCCTCTCCGTTTGGGGTCAAACTGTTGTCGCTTATTAAATCCCATAAGAAACGTCGCATCGAATGAATGTGATTGAATTCTCCCCGTCTGGACGAGCGGAATTGAATGGTGCAACTGATTTTGCTGTGCTGTGAAAATTCAGATATTTGCATGACTGCTTTTGTTTTATTTTGTGAATAGCAAAAAGCATTCAACCCCATAATACATGTTGTTTCATTGGTCGCTCGTTCATTTCATATCACATAGCTTAACCATTCATATATATGGATTCCTCTCGACGAGGCGAGCAGTACGATTACCACCTTGATGGGTCTGCGACGTGTACTTCCAGAGTTATTACCAAAAAACCACAAAAATCCCAGAATCCTCTCGGTTTAGGGTCAAAATGTTGTCGCTCATTAAATCCCATAAGAAACGTCGCATCGAATGAATGTGATTGAATTCTCCCCGTCTGAACGAACGGAATTGAATGGTGCAACTGATTTTGCTGTGCTGTGAAAATTCAGATATTTGCATGACTGCTTTTGTTTTATTTTGTGAATAGCAAGAAGCATTCAACCCCATAATACATGCTTTTTTATTGGTCGCTCGTCCATTTCATATCCCATAGCTTAACCATTCATATATTTGGATTCCTCTCGACGAGGCGAGCAGTACGAGTACCACCTTGATGGGTCTGCGACGTTTCCTTCCAGAGTTATTACCAAAAAACCACAAACATCCCAGAATCCTCTCGGTTTGGGGTCAAACTGTTGTCGCTTATTAAATCCCATAAGAAACGTCGCATCGAATGAATGTGATTGAATTCTCCCCGTCTGGACGAGCGGAATTGAATGGTGCAACTGATTTTGCTGTGCTGTGAAAATTCAGATATTTGCATGACTGCTTTTGTTTTATTTTGTGAATAGCAAAAAACATTCAACCCCATAATACATGTTGTTTTATTGGTCGTTCGTCCATTTCATATCCCATAGCTTAACAACTCATATATTTGGATTCCTCTCGATGAGGCGAGCAGTACGAGTACCACCTTGATGGTTCTGCGACGTTTCCTTCCAGAGTTATTACCAAAAAACACAAACATCCCAGAATCCTCTCGGTTTGGGGTCAAAATGTTGTCGCTCATTAAATCCCATAAGAAACGTCGCATCGAATGAATGTGATTGAATTCTCCCCGTCTGGACGAGCGGAATTGAATGGTGCAACTGATTTTGCTGTGCTGTGAAAATTCAGATATTTGCATGACTGCTTTTGTTTAATTTTGTGAATAGCAAGAAGCATTCAACCCCATAATACATGCTGTTTTATTGGTCGCTCGTCCATTTCATATCCCATAGCTTAACCATTCATATATTTGGATTTCTCTCGACGAGGCGAGCAGTACGAGTACCACCTTGATGGGTCTGCGACGTTTCCTTCCAGAGTTATTACCAAAAAACCACAAACATCCCAGAATCCTCTCGGTTTGGGGTCAAACTGTTGTCGCTTATTAAATCCCATAAGAAACGTCGCATCGAATGAATGTGATTGAATTCTCCCCGTCTGGACGAGCGGAATTGAATGGTGCAACTGATTTTGCTGTGCTGTGAAATTCAGATATTTGCATGACTGCTTTTGTTTTATTTTGTGAATAGCAAGAAGCATTCAACCCCATAATACATGCTGTTTTATTGGTCGCTCGTCCATTTCATATCCCATAGCTTAACCATTCATATATTTGGATTCCTCTCGACGAGGCGAGCAGTACGAGTACCACCTAGATGGGTCTGCGACGTTTCCTTCCAGAGTTATTACCAAAAAACCACAAACATCCCAGAATCCTCTCGGTTTGGGGTCAAACTGTTGTCGCTTATTAAATCCCATAAGAAACGTCGCATCGAATGAATGTGATTGAATTCTCCCCGTCTGGACGAGCGGAATTGAATGGTGCAACTGATTTTGCTGTGCTGTGAAAATTCAGATATTTGCATGACTGCTTTTGTTTTATTTTGTGAATAGCAAAAAGCATTCAACCCCATAATACATGTTGTTTCATTGGTCGCTCGTTCATTTCATATCACATAGCTTAACCATTCATATATTTGGATTCCTCTCGACGAGGCGAGCAGTACGATTACCACCTTGATGGGTCTGCGACGTGTCCTTCCAGAGTTATTACCAAAAAAACACAAAAATCCCAGAATCCTCTCGGTTTAGGGTCAAAATGTTGTCGCTCATTAAATCCCATAAGAAACGTCGCATCGAATGAATGTGATTGAATTCTCCCCGTCTGGACGAGCGGAATTGAATGGTGCAACTGATTTTGCTGTGCTGTGAAAATTCAGATATTTGCATGACTGCTTTTGTTTTATTTTGTGAATAGCAAGAAGCATTCAACCCCATAATACATGCTGTTTTATTGGTCGCTCGTCCATTTCATATCCCATAGCTTAACCATTCATATATTTGGATTCCTCTCGACGAGGCGAGCAGTACGAGTACCACCTTGATGGGTCTGCGACGTTTCCTTCCAGAGTTATTACCAAAAAACCACAAACATCCCAGAATCCTCTCCGTTTGGGGTCAAACTGTTGTCGCTTATTAAATCCCATAAGAAACGTCGCATCGAATGAATGTGATTGAATTCTCCCCGTCTGGACGAGCGGAATTGAATGGTGCAACTGATTTTGCTGTGCTGTGAAAATTCAGATATTTGCATGACTGCTTTTGTTTTATTTTGTGAATAGCAAAAAGCATTCAACCCCATAATACATGTTGTTTTATTGGTCGCTCGTCCATTTCATATCCCATAGCTTAAACATTCATATATTTGGATTCTTCTCGACGAGGCGAGCAGTACGAGTACCACCTTGATGGGTCTGCAACGTTTCCTTCCAGAGTTATTACCAAAAAACCACAAACATCCCAGAATTGTCTCGGTTTGGGGTCAAAATGTTGTCGCTCATTAAATCCCACAAGAAACGTCGCATCGAATGAATGTGATTGAATTCTCCCCATCTGGACGAGTGGAATTGAATGGTGCAACTGATTTTGCTGTGCTGTGAAAATTCAGATATTTGCATGACTGCTTTTGTTTTATTTTGTGAATAGCAAAAAGCATTCAACCCCATAATACATGCTGTTTTATTGGTAGCTCGTCCATTTCATATCCCATAGCTTAACAACTCATATATTTGGATTCCTCTCGATGAGGCGAGCAGTACGAGTATCACCTTGATGGTTCTGCGACGTTTCCTTCCAGAGTTATTACCAAAAAACCACAAACATCCCAGAATCCTCTCGGTTTGGGGTCAAAATTTTGTCGCTCATTAAATCCCATAAGAAACGTCGCATCGAATGAAAGTGATTGAATTCTCCCCGTCTGGACGAGCGGAATTGAATGGTGCAACTGAGTTTGCTGTGCTGTGAAAATTCAGATATTTGCATGACTGCTTTTGTTTTATTTTGTGAATAGCAAAAAGCATTCAACCCCATAATACATGCTGTTTTATTGGTAGCTCGTCCATTTCATATCCCATAGCTTAACCATTCACATATTTGGATTCCTCTCGACGAGGCGAGCAGTACGAGTACCACCTTGATGGGTCTGCGACGTTTCCTTCCAGAGTTATTACCAAAAAAACACAAACATCCCAGAATCCTCTCGGTTTGGGGTCAAAATGTTGTCGCTCATTAAATTCCATAAGAAACGTCGCATCGAATGAATGTGATTGAATTCTCCCCGTCTGGACGAGCGGAATTGAATGGTGCAACTGATTTTGCTGTGCTGTGAAAATTCAGATATTTGCATGACTGCTTTTGTTTTATTTTGTGAATAGCAAGAAGCATTCAACCCCATAATACATGCTGTTTTATTGGTCGCTCGTCCATTTCATATCCCATAGCTTAACCATTCATATATTTGGATTCCTCTCGACGAGGCGAGCAGTACGAGTACCACCTAGATGGGTCTGCGACGTTTCCTTCCAGAGTTATTACCAAAAAACCACAAACATCCCAGAATCCTCTCGGTTTGGGGTCAAACTGTTGTCGCTTATTAAATCCCATAAGAAACGTCGCATCGAATGAATGTGATTGAATTCTCCCCGTCTGGACGAGCGGAATTGAATGGTGCAACTGATTTTGCTGTGCTGTGAAAATTCAGATATTTGCATGACTGCTTTTGTTTTATTTTGTGAATAGCAAAAAGCATTCAACCCCATAATACATGTTGTTTTATTGGTCGTTCGTCCATTTCATATCCCATAGCTTAACAACTCATATATTTGGATTCCTCTCGATGAGGCGAGCAGTACGAGTACCACCTTGATGGTTCTGCGACGTTTCCTTCCAGAGTTATTACCAAAAAAACACAAACATCCCAGAATCCTCTCGGTTTAGGGTCAAAATGTTGTCGCTCATTAAATCCCATAAGAAACGTCGCATCGAATGAATGTGATTGAATTCTCCCCATCTGGACGAGCGGAATTGAATGGTGCAACTGATTTTGCTGTGCTGTGAAAATTCAGATATTTGCATGACTGCTTTTGTTAAATTTTGTGAATAGCAAGAAGCATTCAACCCCATAATACATGCTGTTTTATTGGTCGCTCGTCCATTTCATATCACATAGCTTAACCATTCATATATTTGGATTCCTCTCGACGAGGCGAGCAGTACGAGTACCACCTTGATGGGTCTGCGACGTTTCCTTCCAGAGTTATTACCAAAAAACCACAAACATCCCAGAATCCTCTCCGTTTGGGGTCAAACTGTTGTCGCTTATTAAATCCCATAAGAAACGTCGCATCGAATGAATGTGATTGAATTCTCCCCGTCTGGACGAGCGGAATTGAATGGTGCAACTGATTTTGCTGTGCTGTGAAAATTCAGATATTTGCATGACTGCTTTTGTTTTATTTTGTGAATAGCAAAAAGCATTCAACCCCATAATACATGTTGTTTCATTGGTCGCTCGTTCATTTCATATCACATAGCTTAACCATTCATATATATGGATTCCTCTCGACGAGGCGAGCAGTACGATTACCACCTTGATGGGTCTGCGACGTGTACTTCCAGAGTTATTACCAAAAAACCACAAAAATCCCAGAATCCTCTCGGTTTAGGGTCAAAATGTTGTCGCTCATTAAATCCCATAAGAAACGTCGCATCGAATGAATGTGATTGAATTCTCCCCGTCTGGACGAACGGAATTGAATGGTGCAACTGATTTTGCTGTGCTGTGAAAATTCAGATATTTGCATGACTGCTTTTGTTTTATTTTGTGAATAGCAAGAAGCATTCAACCCCATAATACATGCTTTTTTATTGGTCGCTCGTCCATTTCATATCCCATAGCTTAACCATTCATATATTTGGATTCCTCTCGACGAGGCGAGCAGTACGAGTACCACCTTGATGGGTCTGCGACGTTTCCTTCCAGAGTTATTACCAAAAAACCACAAACATCCCAGAATCCTCTCGGTTTGGGGTCAAACTGTTGTCGCTTATTAAATCCCATAAGAAACGTCGCATCGAATGAATGTGATTGAATTCTCCCCGTCTGGACGAGCGGAATTGAATGGTGCAACTGATTTTGCTGTGCTGTGAAAATTCAGATATTTGCATGACTGCTTTTGTTTTATTTTGTGAATAGCAAAAAGCATTCAACCCCATAATACATGTTGTTTTATTGGTCGTTCGTCCATTTCATATCCCATAGCTTAACAACTCATATATTTGGATTCCTCTCGATGAGGCGAGCAGTACGAGTACCACCTTGATGGTTCTGCGACGTTTCCTTCCAGAGTTATTACCAAAAAACACAAACATCCCAGAATCCTCTCGGTTTGGGGTCAAAATGTTGTCGCTCATTAAATCCCATAAGAAACGTCGCATCGAATGAATGTGATTGAATTCTCCCCGTCTGGACGAGCGGAATTGAATGGTGCAACTGATTTTGCTGTGCTGTGAAAATTCAGATATTTGCATGACTGCTTTTGTTTAATTTTGTGAATAGCAAGAAGCATTCAACCCCATAATACATGCTGTTTTATTGGTCGCTCGTCCATTTCATATCCCATAGCTTAACCATTCATATATTTGGATTTCTCTCGACGAGGCGAGCAGTACGAGTACCACCTTGATGGGTCTGCGACGTTTCCTTCCAGAGTTATTACCAAAAAACCACAAACATCCCAGAATCCTCTCGGTTTGGGGTCAAACTGTTGTCGCTTATTAAATCCCATAAGAAACGTCGCATCGAATGAATGTGATTGAATTCTCCCCGTCTGGACGAGCGGAATTGAATGGTGCAACTGATTTTGCTGTGCTGTGAAAATTCAGATATTTGCATGACTGCTTTTGTTTTATTTTGTGAATAGCAAAAAGCATTCAACCCCATAATACATGTTGTTTTATTGGTCGTTCGTCCATTTCATATCCCATAGCTTAACAACTCATATATTTGGATTCCTCTCGATGAGGCGAGCAGTACGAGTACCACCTTGATGGTTCTGCGACGTTTCCTTCCAGAGTTATTACCAAAAAACACAAACATCCCAGAATCCTCTCGGTTTGGGGTCAAAATGTTGTCGCTCATTAAATCCCATAAGAAACGTCGCATCGAATGAATGTGATTGAATTCTCCCCGTCTGGACGAGCGGAATTGAATGGTGCAACTGATTTTGCTGTGCTGTGAAAATTCAGATATTTGCATGACTGCTTTTGTTTAATTTTGTGAATAGCAAGAAGCATTCAACCCCATAATACATGCTGTTTTATTGGTCGCTCGTCCATTTCATATCCCATAGCTTAACCATTCATATATTTGGATTTCTCTCGACGAGGCGAGCAGTACGAGTACCACCTTGATGGGTCTGCGACGTTTCCTTCCAGAGTTATTACCAAAAAACCACAAACATCCCAGAATCCTCTCGGTTTGGGGTCAAACTGTTGTCGCTTATTAAATCCCATAAGAAACGTCGCATCGAATGAATGTGATTGAATTCTCCCCGTCTGGACGAGCGGAATTGAATGGTGCAACTGATTTTGCTGTGCTGTGAAAATTCAGATATTTGCATGACTGCTTTTGTTTTATTTTGTGAATAGCAAAAAGCATTCAACCCCATAATACATGTTGTTTCATTGGTCGCTCGTTCATTTCATATCACATAGCTTAACCATTCATATATTTGGATTTCTCTCGACGAGGCGAGCAGTACGAGTACCACCTTGATGGGTCTGCGACGTTTCCTTCCAGAGTTATTACCAAAAAACCACAAACATCCCAGAATCCTCTCCGTTTGGGGTCAAAATGTTGTCGCTCATTAAATCCCATAAGAAACGTCGCATCGAATGAATGTGATTGAATTCTCCCCGTCTGGACGAGCGGAATTGAATGGTGCAACTGATTTTGCTGTGCTGTGAAAATTCAGATATTTGCATGACTGCTTTTGTTTTATTTTGTGAATAGCAAAAAGCATTCAACCCCATAATACATGTTGTTTCATTGGTCGCTCGTTCATTTCATATCACATAGTTTAACCATTCATATATTTGGATTCCTCTCGACGAGGCGAGCAGTACGATTACCACCTTGATGGGTCTGCGACGTGTCCTTCCAGAGTTATTACCAAAAAACCACAAAAATCCCAGAATCCTCTCGGTTTAGGGTCAAAATGTTGTCGCTCATTAAATCCCATAAGAAACGTCGCATCGAATGAATGTGATTGAATTCTCCCCGTCTGGACGAGCGGAATTGAATGGTGCAACTGATTTTGCTGTGCTGTGAAAATTCAGATATTTGCATGACTGCTTTTGTTTTATTTTGTGAATAGCAAGAAGCATTCAACCCCATAATACATGCTGTTTTATTGGTCGCTCGTCCATTTCATATCCCATAGCTTAACCATTCATATATTTGGATTCCTCTCGACGAGGCGAGCAGTACGAGTACCACCTTGATGGGTCTGCGACGTTTCCTTCCAGAGTTATTACCAAAAAACCACAAACATCCCAGAATCCTCTCCGTTTGGGGTCAAACTGTTGTCGCTTATTAAATCCCATAAGAAACGTCGCATCGAATGAATGTGATTGAATTCTCCCCGTCTGGACGAGCGGAATTGAATGGTGCAACTGATTTTGCTGTGCTGTGAAAATTCAGATATTTGCATGACTGCTTTTGTTTTATTTTGTGAATAGCAAAAAGCATTCAACCCCATAATACATGTTGTTTCATTGGTCGCTCGTTCATTTCATATCACATAGCTTAACCATTCATATATTTGGATTCCTCTCGACGAGGCGAGCAGTACGATTACCACCTTGATGGGTCTGCGACGTGTCCTTCCAGAGTTATTACCAAAAAACCACAAAAATCCCAGAATCCTCTCGGTTTAGGGTCAAAATGTTGTCGCTCATTAAATCCCATAAGAAACGTCGCATCGAATGAATGTGATTGAATTCTCCCCGTCTGGACGAGCGGAATTGAATGGTGCAACTGATTTTGCTGTGCTGTGAAAATTCAGATATTTGCATGACTGCTTTTGTTTTATTTTGTGAATAGCAAGAAGCATTCAACCCCATAATACATGCTGTTTTATTGGTAGCTCGTCCATTTCATATCCCATAGCTTAACCGTTCACATATTTGGATTCCTCTCGACGAGGCGAGCAGTACGAGTACCACCTTGATGGGTCTGCGACGTTTGCTTCCAGAGTTATTACCAAAAAAACACAAACATCCCAGAATCCTCTCGGTTTGGGGTCAAAATGTTGTCGCTCATTAAATTCCATAAGAAACGTCGCATCGAATGAATGTGATTGAATTCTCCCCGTCTGGACGAGCGGAATTGAATGGTGCAACTGATTTTGCTGTGCTGTGAAAATTCAGATATTTGCATGACTGATTTTGTTTTATTTTGTGAATAGCAAGAAGCATTCAACCCCATAATACATGCTGTTTTATTGGTCGCTCGTCCATTTCATATCCCATAGCTTAACCATTCATATATTTGGATTCCTCTCGACGAGGCGAGCAGTACGAGTACCACCTAGATGGGTCTGCGACGTTTCCTTCCAGAGTTATTACCAAAAAACCACAAACATCCCAGAATCCTCTCGGTTTGGGGTCAAACTGTTGTCGCTTATTAAATCCCATAAGAAACGTCGCATCGAATGAATGTGATTGAATTCTCCCCGTCTGGACGAGCGGAATTGAATGGTGCAACTGATTTTGCTGTGCTGTGAAAATTCAGATGTTTGCATGACTGCTTTTGTTTTATTTTGTGAATAGCAAAAAGCATTCAACCCCATAATACATGTTGTTTTATTGGTCGTTCGTCCATTTCATATCCCATAGCTTAACAACTCATATATTTGGATTCCTCTCGATGAGGCGAGCAGTACGAGTACCACCTTGATGGTTCTGCGACGTTTCCTTCCAGAGTTATTACCAAAAAAACACAAACATCCCAGAATCCTCTCGGTTTGGGGTCAAAATGTTGTCGCTCATTAAATCCCATAAGAAACGTCGCATCGAATGAATGTGATTGAATTCTCCCCGTCTGGACGAGCGGAATTGAATGGTGCAACTGATTTTGCTGTGCTGTGAAAATTCAGATATTTGCATGACTGCTTTTGTTTAATTTTGTGAATAGCAAGAAGCATTCAACCCCATAATACATGCTGTTTTATTGGTCGCTCGTCCATTTCATATCCCATAGCTTAACCATTCATATATTTGGATTCCTCTCGACGAGGCGAGCAGTACGAGTACCACCTAGATGGGTCTGCGACGTTTCCTTCCAGAGTTATTACCAAAAAACCACAAACATCCCAGAATCCTCTCGGTTTGGGGTCAAACTGTTGTCGCTTATTAAATCCCATAAGAAACGTCGCATCGAATGAATGTGATTGAATTCTCCCCGTCTGGACGAGCGGAATTGAATGGTGCAACTGATTTTGCTGTGCTGTGAAAATTCAGATGTTTGCATGACTGCTTTTGTTTTATTTTGTGAATAGCAAAAAGCATTCAACCCCATAATACATGTTGTTTTATTGGTCGTTCGTCCATTTCATATCCCATAGCTTAACAACTCATATATTTGGATTCCTCTCGATGAGGCGAGCAGTACGAGTACCACCTTGATGGTTCTGCGACGTTTCCTTCCAGAGTTATTACCAAAAAAACACAAACATCCCAGAATCCTCTCGGTTTGGGGTCAAAATGTTGTCGCTCATTAAATCCCATAAGAAACGTCGCATCGAATGAATGTGATTGAATTCTCCCCGTCTGGACGAGCGGAATTGAATGGTGCAACTGATTTTGCTGTGCTGTGAAAATTCAGATATTTGCATGACTGCTTTTGTTTAATTTTGTGAATAGCAAGAAGCATTCAACCCCATAATACATGCTGTTTTATTGGTCGCTCGTCCATTTCATATCCCATAGCTTAACCATTCATATATTTGGATTCCTCTCGACGAGGCGAGCAGTACGATTACCACCTTGATGGGTCTGCGACGTGTCCTTCCAGAGTTATTACCAAAAAACCACAAAAATCCCAGAATCCTCTCGGTTTAGGGTCAAAATGTTGTCGCTCATTAAATCCCATAAGAAACGTCGCATCGAATGAATGTGATTGAATTCTCCCCGTCTGGACGAGCGGAATTGAATGGTGCAACTGATTTTGCTGTGCTGTGAAAATTCAGATATTTGCATGACTGCTTTTGTTTTATTTTGTGAATAGCAAAAAGCATTCAACCCCATAATACATGCTGTTTTATTGGTCGCTCGTCCATTTCATATCCCATAGCTTAACAACTCATATATTTGGATTCCTCTCGATGAGGCGAGCAGTACGAGTACCACCTTGATGGTTCTGCGACGTTTCCTTCCAGAGTTATTACCAAAAAACCACAAACATCCCAGAATCCTCTCCGTTTGGGGTCAAACTGTTGTCGCTTATTAAATCCCATAAGAAACGTCGCATCGAATGAATGTGATTGAATTCTCCCCGTCTGGACGAGCGGAATTGAATGGTGCAACTGATTTTGCTGTGCTGTGAAAATTCAGATATTTGCATGACTGCTTTTGTTTTATTTTGTGAATAGCAAAAAGCATTCAACCCCATAATACATGTTGTTTCATTGGTCGCTCGTTCATTTCATATCACATAGCTTAACCATTCATATATTTGGATTCTTCTCGACGAGGCGAGCAGTACGATTACCACCTTGATGGGTCTGCGACGTGTCCTTCCAGAGTTATTACCAAAAAACCACAAAAATCCCAGAATCCTCTCGGTTTAGGGTCAAAATGTTGTCGCTCATTAAATCCCATAAGAAACGTCGCATCGAATGAATGTGATTGAATTCTCCCCGTCTGGACGAACGGAATTGAATGGTGCAACTGATTTTGCTGTGCTGTGAAAATTCAGATATTTGCATGACTGCTTTTGTTTTATTTTGTGAATAGCAAGATGCATTCAACCCCATAATACATGCTTTTTTATTGGTCGCTCGTCCATTTCATATCCCATAGCTTAACCATTCATATATTTGGATTCCTCTCGACGAGGCGAGCAGTACGAGTACCACCTTGATGGGTCTGCGACGTTTCCTTCCAGAGTTATTACCAAAAAACCACAAACATCCCAGAATCCTCTCGGTTTGGGGTCAAACTGTTGTCGCTTATTAAATCCCATAAGAAACGTCGCATCGAATGAATGTGATTGAATTATCCCCGTCTGGACGAGCGGAATTGAATGGTGCAACTGATTTTGCTGTGCTGTGAAAATTCAGATATTTGCATGACTGCTTTTGTTTTATTTTGTGAATAGCAAAAAGCATTCAACCCCATAATACATGTTGTTTTATTGGTCGTTCGTCCATTTCATATCCCATAGCTTAACAACTCATATATTTGGATTCCTCTCGATGAGGCGAGCAGTACGAGTACCACCTTGATGGTTCTGCGACGTTTCCTTCCAGAGTTATTACCAAAAAACACAAACATCCCAGAATCCTCTCGGTTTGGGGTCAAAATGTTGTCGCTCATTAAATCCCATAAGAAACGTCGCATCGAATGAATGTGATTGAATTCTCCCCGTCTGGACGAGCGGAAATGAATGGTGCAACTGATTTTGCTGTGCTGTGAAAATTCAGATATTTGCATGACTGCTTTTGTTTAATTTTGTGAATAGCAAGAAGCATTCAACCCCATAATACATGCTGTTTTATTGGTCGCTCGTCCATTTCATATCCCATAGCTTAACCATTCATATATTTGGATTTCTCTCGACGAGGCGAGCAGTACGAGTACCACCTTGATGGGTCTGCGACGTTTCCTTCCAGAGTTATTACCAAAAAACCACAAACATCCCAGAATCCTCTCGGTTTGGGGTCAAACTGTTGTCGCTTATTAAATCCCATAAGAAACGTCGCATCGAATGAATGTGATTGAATTCTCCCCGTCTGGACGAGCGGAATTGAATGGTGCAACTGATTTTGCTGTGCTGTGAAAATTCAGATATTTGCATGACTGCTTTTGTTTTATTTTGTGAATAGCAAAAAGCATTCAACCCCATAATACATGTTGTTTCATTGGTCGCTCGTTCATTTCATATCACATAGCTTAACCATTCATATATTTGGATTCCTCTCGACGAGGCGAGCAGTAGGATTACCACCTTGATGGGTCTGCGACGTGTGCTTCCAGAGTTATTACCAAAAAACCACAAAAATCCCAGAATCCTCTCGGTTTAGGGTCAAAATGTTGTCGCTCATTAAATCCCATAAGAAACGTCGCATCGAATGAATGTGATTGAATTCTCCCCGTCTGGACGAGCGGAATTGAATGGTGCAACTGATTTTGCTGTGCTGTGAAAATTCAGATATTTGCATGACTGCTTTTGTTTTATTTTGTGAATAGCAAGAAGCATTCAACCCCATAATACATGCTGTTTTATTGGTCGCTCGTCCATTTCATATCCCATAGCTTAACCATTCATATATTTGGATTTCTCTCGACGAGGCGAGCAGTACGAGTACCACCTTGATGGGTCTGCGACGTTTCCTTCCAGAGTTATTACCAAAAAACCACAAACATCCCAGAATCCTCTCCGTTTGGGGTCAAAATGTTGTCGCTCATTAAATCCCATAAGAAACGTCGCATCGAATGAATGTGATTGAATTCTCCCCGTCTGGACGAGCGGAATTGAATGGTGCAAATGATTTTGCTGTGCTGTGAAAATTCAGATATTTGCATGACTGCTTTTGTTTTATTTTGTGAATAGCAAAAAGCATTCAACCCCATAATACATGTTGTTTCATTGGTCGCTCGTTCATTTCATATCACATAGCTTAACCATTCATATATTTGGATTCCTCTCGACGAGGCGAGCAGTACGATTACCACCTTGATGGGTCTGCGACGTGTCCTTCCAGAGTTATTACCAAAAAACCACAAAAATCCCAGAATCCTCTCGGTTTAGGGTCAAAATGTTGTCGCTCATTAAATCCCATAAGAAACGTCGCATCGAATGAATGTGATTGAATTCTCCCCGTCTGGACGAGCGGAATTGAATGGTGCAACTGATTTTGCTGTGCTGTGAAAATTCAGATATTTGCATGACTGCTTTTGTTTTATTTTGTGAATAGCAAGAAGCATTCAACCCCATAATACATGCTGTTTTATTGGTCGCTCGTCCATTTCATATCCCATAGCTTAACCATTCATATATTTGGATTCCTCTCGACGAGGCGAGCAGTACGAGTACCACCTTGATGGGTCTGCGACGTTTCCTTCCAGAGTTATTACCAAAAAACCACAAACATCCCAGAATCCTCTCCGTTTGGGGTCAAACTGTTGTCGCTTATTAAATCCCATAAGAAACGTCGCATCGAATGAATGTGATTGAATTCTCCCCGTCTGGACGAGCGGAATTGAATGGTGCAACTGATTTTGCTGTGCTGTGAAAATTCAGATATTTGCATGACTGCTTTTGTTTTATTTTGTGAATAGCAAAAAGCATTCAACCCCATAATACATGTTGTTTCATTGGTCGCTCGTTCATTTCATATCACATAGCTTAACCATTCATATATTTGGATTCCTCTCGACGAGGCGAGCAGTACGATTACCACCTTGATGGGTCTGCGACGTGTCCTTCCAGAGTTATTACCAAAAAACCACAAAAATCCCAGAATCCTCTCGGTTTAGGGTCAAAATGTTGTCGCTCATTAAATCCCATAAGAAACGTCGCATCGAATGAATGTGATTGAATTCTCCCCGTCTGGACGAGCGGAATTGAATGGTGCAACTGATTTTGCTGTGCTGTGAAAATTCAGATATTTGCATGACTGCTTTTGTTTTATTTTGTGAATAGCAAGAAGCATTCAACCCCATAATACATGCTGTTTTATTGGTAGCTCGTCCATTTCATATCCCATAGCTTAACCGTTCACATATTTGGATTCCTCTCGACGAGGCGAGCAGTACGAGTACCACCTTGATGGGTCTGCGACGTTTCCTTCCAGAGTTATTACCAAAAAAACACAAACATCCCAGAATCCTCTCGGTTTGGGGTCAAAATGTTGTCGCTCATTAAATTCCATAAGAAACGTCGCATCGAATGAATGTGATTGAATTCTCCCCGTCTGGACGAGCGGAATTGAATGGTGCAACTGATTTTGCTGTGCTGTGAAAATTCAGATATTTGCATGACTGCTTTTGTTTTATTTTGTGAATAGCAAGAAGCATTCAACCCCATAATACATGCTGTTTTATTGGTCGCTCGTC
This sequence comes from Petromyzon marinus, assembly GCF_048934315.1. Lineage (NCBI taxonomy): Eukaryota > Metazoa > Chordata > Hyperoartia > Petromyzontiformes > Petromyzontidae > Petromyzon > Petromyzon marinus. The sequence goes on from NW_027423268.1 coordinate 427,559, forward strand.
CATTTCATATCCCATAGCTTAACCATTCATATATTTGGATTCCTCTCGACGAGGCGAGCAGTACGAGTACCACCTAGATGGGTCTGCGACGTTTCCTTCCAGAGTTATTACCAAAAAACCACAAACATCCCAGAATCCTCTCGGTTTGGGGTCAAACTGTTGTCGCTTATTAAATCCCATAAGAAACGTCGCATCGAATGAATGTGATTGAATTCTCCCCGTCTGGACGAGCGGAATTGAATGGTGCAACTGATTTTGCTGTGCTGTGAAAATTCAGATGTTTGCATGACTGCTTTTGTTTTATTTTGTGAATAGCAAAAAGCATTCAACCCCATAATACATGTTGTTTTATTGGTCGTTCGTCCATTTCATATCCCATAGCTTAACAACTCATATATTTGGATTCCTCTCGATGAGGCGAGCAGTACGAGTACCACCTTGATGGTTCTGCGACGTTTCCTTCCAGAGTTATTACCAAAAAAACACAAACATCCCAGAATCCTCTCGGTTTGGGGTCAAAATGTTGTCGCTCATTAAATCCCATAAGAAACGTCGCATCGAATGAATGTGATTGAATTCTCCCCGTCTGGACGAGCGGAATTGAATGGTGCAACTGATTTTGCTGTGCTGTGAAAATTCAGATATTTGCATGACTGCTTTTGTTTAATTTTGTGAATAGCAAGAAGCATTCAACCCCATAATACATGCTGTTTTATTGGTCGCTCGTCCATTTCATATCCCATAGCTTAACCATTCATATATTTGGATTCCTCTCGACGAGGCGAGCAGTACGAGTACCACCTAGATGGGTCTGCGACGTTTCCTTCCAGAGTTATTACCAAAAAACCACAAACATCCCAGAATCCTCTCGGTTTGGGGTCAAACTGTTGTCGCTTATTAAATCCCATAAGAAACGTCGCATCGAATGAATGTGATTGAATTCTCCCCGTCTGGACGATCGGAATTGAATGGTGCAACTGATTTTGCTGTGCTGTGAAAATTCAGATGTTTGCATGACTGCTTTTGTTTTATTTTGTGAATAGCAAAAAGCATTCAACCCCATAATACATGTTGTTTTATTGGTCGTTCGTCCATTTCATATCCCATAGCTTAACAACTCATATATTTGGATTCCTCTCGATGAGGCGAGCAGTACGAGTACCACCTTGATGGTTCTGCGACGTTTCCTTCCAGAGTTATTACCAAAAAAACACAAACATCCCAGAATCCTCTCGGTTTGGGGTCAAAATGTTGTCGCTCATTAAATCCCATAAGAAACGTCGCATCGAATGAATGTGATTGAATTCTCCCCGTCTGGACGAGCGGAATTGAATGGTGCAACTGATTTTGCTGTGCTGTGAAAATTCAGATATTTGCATGACTGCTTTTGTTTAATTTTGTGAATAGCAAGAAGCATTCAACCCCATAATACATGCTGTTTTATTGGTCGCTCGTCCATTTCATATCCCATAGCTTAACCATTCATATATTTGGATTCCTCTCGACGAGGCGAGCAGTACGATTACCACCTTGATGGGTCTGCGACGTGTCCTTCCAGAGTTATTACCAAAAAACCACAAAAATCCCAGAATCCTCTCGGTTTAGGGTCAAAATGTTGTCGCTCATTAAATCCCATAAGAAACGTCGCATCGAATGAATGTGATTGAATTCTCCCCGTCTGGACGAGCGGAATTGAATGGTGCAACTGATTTTGCTGTGCTGTGAAAATTCAGATATTTGCATGACTGCTTTTGTTTTATTTTGTGAATAGCAAAAAGCATTCAACCCCATAATACATGCTGTTTTATTGGTCGCTCGTCCATTTCATATCCCATAGCTTAACAACTCATATATTTGGATTCCTCTCGATGAGGCGAGCAGTACGAGTACCACCTTGATGGTTCTGCGACGTTTCCTTCCAGAGTTATTACCAAAAAACCACAAACATCCCAGAATCCTCTCCGTTTGGGGTCAAACTGTTGTCGCTTATTAAATCCCATAAGAAACGTCGCATCGAATGAATGTGATTGAATTCTCCCCGTCTGGACGAGCGGAATTGAATGGTGCAACTGATTTTGCTGTGCTGTGAAAATTCAGATATTTGCATGACTGCTTTTGTTTTATTTTGTGAATAGCAAAAAGCATTCAACCCCATAATACATGTTGTTTCATTGGTCGCTCGTTCATTTCATATCACATAGCTTAACCATTCATATATTTGGATTCTTCTCGACGAGGCGAGCAGTACGATTACCACCTTGATGGGTCTGCGACGTGTCCTTCCAGAGTTATTACCAAAATACCACAAAAATCCCAGAATCCTCTCGGTTTAGGGTCAAAATGTTGTCGCTCATTAAATCCCATAAGAAACGTCGCATCGAATGAATGTGATTGAATTCTCCCCGTCTGGACGAGCGGAATTGAATGGTGCAACTGATTTTGCTGTGCTGTGAAAATTCAGATATTTGCATGACTGCTTTTGTTTTATTTTGTGAATAGCAAGAAGCATTCAACCCCATAATACATGCTGTTTTATTGGTCGCTCGTCCATTTCATATCCCATAGCTTAACCATTCATATATTTGGATTCCTCTCGACGAGGCGAGCAGTACGAGTACCACCTTGATGGGTCTGCGACGTTTCCTTCCAGAGTTATTACCAAAAAACCACAAACATCCCAGAATCCTCTCCGTTTGGGGTCAAACTGTTGTCGCTTATTAAATCCCATAAGAAACGTCGCATCGAATGAATGTGATTGAATTCTCCCCGTCTGGACGAGCGGAATTGAATGGTGCAACTGATTTTGCTGTGCTGTGAAAATTCAGATATTTGCATGACTGCTTTTGTTTTATTTTGTGAATAGCAAAAAGCATTCAACCCCATAATACATGTTGTTTTATTGGTCGTTCGTCCATTTCATATCCCATAGCTTAACAACTTATATATTTGGATTCCTCTCGATGAGGCGAGCAGTACGAGTACCACCTTGATGGTTCTGCGACGTTTCCTTCCAGAGTTATTACCAAAAAACCACAAACATCCCAGAATCCTCTCCGTTTGGGGTCAAACTGTTGTCGCTTATTAAATCCCATAAGAAACGTCGCATCGAATGAATGTGATTGAATTCTCCCCGTCTGGACGAGCGGAATTGAATGGTGCAACTGATTTTGCTGTGCTGTGAAAATTCAGATATTTGCATGACTGCTTTTGTTTTATTTTGTGAATAGCAAAAAGCATTCAACCCCATAATACATGTTGTTTTATTGGTCGTTCGTCCATTTCATATCCCATAGCTTAACAACTTATATATTTGGATTCCTCTCGATGAGGCGAGCAGTACGAGTACCACCTTGATGGTTCTGCGACGTTTCCTTCCAGAGTTATTACCAAAAAACCACAAACATCCCAGAATCCTCTCGGTTTGGGGTCAAAATGTTGTCGCTCATTAAATTCCATAAGAAACGTCGCATCGAATGAATGTGATTGAATTCTCCCCGTCTGGACGAGCGGAATTGAATGGTGCAACTGATTTTGCTGTGCTGTGAAAATTCAGATATTTGCATGACTGCTTTTGTTTTATTTTGTGAATAGCAAAAAGCATTCAACCCCATAATACATGCTGTTTTATTGGTCGCTCGTCCATTTCATATCCCATAGCTTAAGAACTCATATATTTGGATTCCTCTCGATGAGGCGAGCAGTACGAGTACCACCTTGATGGTTCTGCGACGTTTCCTTCCAGAGTTATTACCAAAAAACCACAAACATCCCAGAATCCTCTCGGTTTGGGGTCAAACTGTTGTCGCTTATTAAATCCCATAAAAAACGTCGCATCGAATGAATGTGATTGAATTCTCCCCGTCTGGACGAGCGGAATTGAATGGTGCAACTGATTTTGCTGTGCTGTGAAAATTCAGATGTTTGCATGACTGCTTTTGTTTTATTTTGTGAATAGCAAAAAGCATTCAACCCCATAATACATGTTGTTTTATTGGTCGTTCGTCCATTTCATATCCCATAGCTTAACAACTCATATATTTGGATTCCTCTCGATGAGGCGAGCAGTACGAGTACCACCTTGATGGTTCTGCGACGTTTCCTTCCAGAGTTATTACCAAAAAAACACAAACATCCCAGAATCCTCTCGGTTTGGGGTCAAAATGTTGTCGCTCATTAAATCCCATAAGAAACGTCGCATCGAATGAATGTGATTGAATTCTCCCCGTCTGGACGAGCGGAATTGAATGGTGCAACTGATTTTGCTGTGCTGTGAAAATTCAGATATTTGCATGACTGCTTTTGTTTAATTTTGTGAATAGCAAGAAGCATTCAACCCCATAATACATGCTGTTTTATTGGTCGCTCGTCCATTTCATATCCCATAGCTTAACCATTCATATATTTGGATTCCTCTCGACGAGGCGAGCAGTACGAGTACCACCTAGATGGGTCTGCGACGTTTCCTTCCAGAGTTATTACCAAAAAACCACAAACATCCCAGAATCCTCTCGGTTTGGGGTCAAACTGTTGTCGCTTATTAAATCCCATAAGAAACGTCGCATCGAATGAATGTGATTGAATTCTCCCCGTCTGGACGAGCGGAATTGAATGGTGCAACTGATTTTGCTGTGCTGTGAAAATTCAGATGTTTGCATGACTGCTTTTGTTTTATTTTGTGAATAGCAAAAAGCATTCAACCCCATAATACATGTTGTTTTATTGGTCGTTCGTCCATTTCATATCCCATAGCTTAACAACTCATATATTTGGATTCCTCTCGATGAGGCGAGCAGTACGAGTACCACCTTGATGGTTCTGCGACGTTTCCTTCCAGAGTTATTACCAAAAAAACACAAACATCCCAGAATCCTCTCGGTTTGGGGTCAAAATGTTGTCGCTCATTAAATCCCATAAGAAACGTCGCATCGAATGAATGTGATTGAATTCTCCCCGTCTGGACGAGCGGAATTGAATGGTGCAACTGATTTTGCTGTGCTGTGAAAATTCAGATATTTGCATGACTGCTTTTGTTTAATTTTGTGAATAGCAAGAAGCATTCGACCCCATAATACATGCTGTTTTATTGGTCGCTCGTCCATTTCATATCCCATAGCTTAACCATTCATATATTTGGATTCCTCTCGACGAGGCGAGCAGTACGAGTACCACCTTGATGGGTCTGCGACGTTTCCTTCCAGAGTTATTACCAAAAAACCACAAACATCCCAGAATCCTCTCCGTTTGGGGTCAAACTGTTGTCGCTTATTAAATCCCATAAGAAACGTCGCATCGAATGAATGTGATTGAATTCTCCCCGTCTGGACGAGCGGAATTGAATGGTGCAACTGATTTTGCTGTGCTGTGAAAATTCAGATATTTGCATGACTGCTTTTGTTTTATTTTGTGAATAGCAAAAAGCATTCAACCCCATAATACATGTTGTTTTATTGGTCGCTCGTTCATTTCATATCACATAGCTTAACCATTCATATATTTGGATTCCTCTCGACGAGGCGAGCAGAACGATTACCACCTTGATGGGTCTGCGACGTGTCCTTCCAGAGTTATTACCAAAAAACCACAAAAATCCCAGAATCCTCTCGGTTTAGGGTCAAAATGTTGTCGCTCATTAAATCCCATAAGAAACGTCGCATCGAATGAATGTGATTGAATTCTCCCTGTCTGGACGAGCGGAATTGAATGGTGCAACTGATTTTGCTGTGCTGTGAAAATTCAGATATTTGCATGACTGCTTTTGTTTTATTTTGTAAATAGCAAAAAGCATTCAACCCCATAATACATGTTGTTTTATTGGTCGTTCGTCCATTTCATATCCCATAGCTTAACAACTTATATATTTGGATTCCTCTCGATGAGGCGAGCAGTACGAGTACCACCTTGATGGTTCTGCGACGTTTCCTTCCAGAGTTATTACCAAAAAACCACAAACATCCCAGAATCCTCTCGGTTTGGGGTCAAAATTTTGTCGCTCATTAAATCCCATAAGAAACGTCGCATCGAATGAATGTGATTGAATTCTCTCCGTCTGGACGAGCGGAATTGAATGGTGCAACTGATTTTGCTGTGCTGTGAAAATTCAGATATTTGCATGACTGCTTTTGTTTTATTTTGTGAATAGCAAAAAGCATTCAACCCCATAATACATGTTGTTTTATTGGTCGCTCGTCCATTTCATATCCCATAGCTTAAACATTCATATATTTGGATTCTTCTCGACGAGGCGAGCAGTACGACTACCACCTTGATGGGTCTGCGACGTTTCCTTCCAGAGTTATTACCAAAAAACCACAAACATCCCAGAATTCTCTCGGTTTGGGGTCAAAATGTTGTCGCTCATTAAATCCCACAAGAAACGTCGCATCGAATGAATGTGATTGAATTATCCCCGTCTGGACGAGCGGAATTGAATGGTGCAACTGATTTTGCTGTGCTGTGAAAATTCAGATATTTGCATGACTGCTTTTGTTTTATTTTGTGAATAGCAAAAAGCATTCAACCCCATAATACATGTTGTTTTATTGGTCGTTCGTCCATTTCATATCCCATAGCTTAAGAACTCATATATTTGGATTCCTCTCGATGAGGCGAGCAGTACGAGTACCACCTTGATGGTTCTGCGACGTTTCCTTCCAGAGTTATTACCAAAAAACCACAAACATCCCAGAATCCTCTCGGTTTGGGGTCAAAATTTTGTCGCTCATTAAATCCCATAAGAAACGTCGCATCGAATGAATGTGATTGAATTCTCCCCGTCTGGACGAGCGGAATTGAATGGTGCAACTGATTTTGCTGTGCTGTGAAAATTCAGATATTTGCATGACTGCTTTTGTTTTATTTTGTGAATAGCAAGAAGCATTCAACCCCATAATACATGCTGTTTTATTGGTAGCTCGTCCATTTCATATCCCATAGCTTAACCGTTCACATATTTGGATTCCTCTCGACGAGGCGAGCAGTACGAGTACCACCTTGATGGGTCTGCGACGTTTCCTTCCAGAGTTATTACCAAAAAAACACAAACATCCCAGAATCCTCTCGGTTTGGGGTCAAAATGTTGTCGCTCATTAAATTCCATAAGAAACGTCGCATCGAATGAATGTGATTGAATTCTCCCCGTCTGGACGAGCGGAATTGAATGGTGCAACTGATTTTGCTGTGCTGTGAAAATTCAGATATTTGCATGACTGCTTTTGTTTTATTTTGTGAATAGCAAGAAGCATTCAACCCCATAATACATGCTGTTTTATTGGTCGCTCGTCCATTTCATATCCCATAGCTTAACCATTCATATATTTGGATTCCTCTCGACGAGGCGAGCAGTACGAGTACCACCTAGATGGGTCTGCGACGTTTCCTTCCAGAGTTATTACCAAAAAACCACAAACATCCCAGAATCCTCTCGGTTTGGGGTCAAACTGTTGTCGCTTATTAAATCCCATAAGAAACGTCGCATCGAATGAATGTGATTGAATTCTCCCCGTCTGGACGAGCGGAATTGAATGGTGCAACTGATTTTGCTGTGCTGTGAAAATTCAGATATTTGCATGACTGCTTTTGTTTTATTTTGTGAATAGCAAAAAGCATTCAACCCCATAATACATGTTGTTTTATTGGTCGTTCGTCCATTTCATATCCCATAGCTTAACAACTCATATATTTGGATTCCTCTCGATGAGGCGAGCAGGACGAGTACCACCTTGATGGTTCTGCGACGTTTCCTTCCAGAGTTATTACCAAAAAAACACAAACATCCCAGAATCCTCTCGGTTTGGGGTCAAAATGTTGTCGCTCATTAAATCCCATAAGAAACGTCGCATCGAATGAATGTGATTGAATTCTCCCCGTCTGGACGAGCGGAATTGAATGGTGCAACTGATTTTGCTGTGCTGTGAAAATTCAGATATTTGCATGACTGCTTTTGTTTAATTTTGTGAATAGCAAGAAGCATTCAACCCCATAATACATGCTGTTTTATTGGTCGCTCGTCCATTTCATATCCCATAGCTTAACCATTCATATATTTGGATTCCTCTCGACGAGGCGAGCAGTACGAGTACCACCTTGATGGGTCTGCGACGTTTCCTTCCAGAGTTATTACCAAAAAACCACAAACATCCCAGAATCCTCTCCGTTTGGGGTCAAACTGTTGTCGCTTATTAAATCCCATAAGAAACGTCGCATCGAATGAATGTGATTGAATTCTCCCCGTCTGGACGAGCGGAATTGAATGGTGCAACTGATTTTGCTGTGCTGTGAAAATTCAGATATTTGCATGACTGCTTTTGTTTTATTTTGTGAATAGCAAAAAGCATTCAACCCCATAATACATGTTGTTTTATTGGTCGCTCGTTCATTTCATATCACATAGCTTAACCATTCATATATTTGGATTCCTCTCGACGAGGCGAGCAGTACGATTACCACCTTGATGGGTCTGCGACGTGTCCTTCCAGAGTTATTACCAAAAAACCACAAAAATCCCAGAATCCTCTCGGTTTAGGGTCAAAATGTTGTCGCTCATTAAATCCCATAAGAAACGTCGCATCGAATGAATGTGATTGAATTCTCCCTGTCTGGACGAGCGGAATTGAATGGTGCAACTGATTTTGCTGTGCTGTGAAAATTCAGATATTTGCATGACTGCTTTTGTTTTATTTTGTGAATAGCAAAAAGCATTCAACCCCATAATACATGTTGTTTTATTGGTCGTTCGTCCATTTCATATCCCATAGCTTAACAACTTATATATTTGGATTCCTCTCGATGAGGCGAGCAGTACGAGTACCACCTTGATGGTTCTGCGACGTTTCCTTCCAGAGTTATTACCAAAAAACCACAAACATCCCAGAATCCTCTCGGTTTGGGGTCAAAATTTTGTCGCTCATTAAATCCCATAAGAAACGTCGCATCGAATGAATGTGATTGAATTCTCTCCGTCTGGACGAGCGGAATTGAATGGTGCAACTGATTTTGCTGTGCTGTGAAAATTCAGATATTTGCATGACTGCTTTTGTTTTATTTTGTGAATAGCAAAAAGCATTCAACCCCATAATACATGTTGTTTTATTGGTCGCTCGTCCATTTCATATCCCATAGCTTAAACATTCATATATTTGGATTCTTCTCGACGAGGCGAGCAGTACGACTACCACCTTGATGGGTCTGCGACGTTTCCTTCCAGAGTTATTACCAAAAAACCACAAACATCCCAGAATTCTCTCGGTTTGGGGTCAAAATGTTGTCGCTCATTAAATCCCACAAGAAACGTCGCATCGAATGAATGTGATTGAATTATCCCCGTCTGGACGAGCGGAATTGAATGGTGCAACTGATTTTGCTGTGCTGTGAAAATTCAGATATTTGCATGACTGCTTTTGTTTTATTTTGTGAATAGCAAAAAGCATTCAACCCCATAATACATGTTGTTTTATTGGTCGTTCGTCCATTTCATATCCCATAGCTTAAGAACTCATATATTTGGATTCCTCTCGATGAGGCGAGCAGTACGAGTACCACCTTGATGGTTCTGCGACGTTTCCTTCCAGAGTTATTACCAAAAAACCACAATCATCCCAGAATCCTCTCGGTTTGGGGTCAAAATTTTGTCGCTCATTAAATCCCATAAGAAACGTCGCATCGAATGAAAGTGATTGAATTCTCCCCGTCTGGACGATCGGAATTGAATGGTGCAACTGATTTTGCTGTGCTGTGAAAATTCAGATATTTGCATGACTGCTTTTGTTTTATTTTGTGAATAGCAAAAAGCATTCAACCCCATAATACATGTTGTTTTATTGGTCGCTCGTCCATTTCATATCCCATAGCTTAAACATTCACATATTTGGATTCCTCTCGACGAGGCGAGCAGTACGAGTACCACCTTGATGGGTCTGCGACGTTTCCTTCCAGAGTTATTACCAAAAAAACACAAACATCCCAGAATCCTCTCGGTTTGGGGTCAAAATGTTGTCGCTCATTAAATTCCATAAGAAACGTCGCATCGAATGAATGTGATTGAATTCTCCCCGTCTGGACGAGCGGAATTGAATGGTGCAACTGATTTTGCTGTGCTGTGAAAATTCAGATATTTGCATGACTGCTTTTGTTTTATTTTGTGAATAGCAAAAAGCATTCAACCCCATAATACATGCTGTTTTATTGGTCGCTCGTCCATTTCATATCCCATAGCTTAACCATTCATATATTTGGATTCCTCTCGACGAGGCGAGCAGTACGAGTACCACCTAGATGGGTCTGCGACGTTTCCTTCCAGAGTTATTACCAAAAAACCACAAACATCCCAGAATCCTTTCGGTTTGGGGACAAACTATTGTCGCTTATTAAATCCCATAAGAAACGTCGCATCGAATGAATGTGATTGAATTCTCCCCGTCTGGACGAGCGGAATTGAATGGTGCAACTGATTTTGCTGTGCTGTGAAAATTCAGATATTTGCATGACTGCTTTTGTTTTATTTTGTGAATAGCAAGAAGCATTCAACCCCATAATACATGCTGTTTTATTGGTCGCTCGTCCATTTCATATCCCATAGCTTAACCATTCATATATTTGGATTCCTCTCGACGAGGCGAGCAGTACGAGTACCACCTTGATGGGTCTGCGACGTTTCCTTCCAGAGTTATTACCAAAAAAACACAAACATCCCAGAATCCTCTCGGTTTGGGGTCAAAATGTTGTCGCTCATTAAATCCCATAAGAAACGTCGCATCAAATGAATGTGATTGAATTCTCCCCGTCTGGACGAGCGGAATTGAATGGTGCAACTGATTTTGCTGTGCTGTGAAAATTCAGATATTTGCATGACTGCTTTTGTTTAATTTTGTGAATAGCAAGAAGCATTCAACCCCATAATACATGCTGTTTTATTGGTCGCTCGTCCATTTCATATCCCATAGCTTAACCATTCATATATTTGGATTCCTCTCGACGAGGCGAGCAGTACGAGTACCACCTAGATGGGTCTGCGACGTTTCCTTCCAGAGTTATTACCAAAAAACCACAAACATCCCAGAATCCTCTCGGTTTGGGGTCAAACTGTTGTCGCTTATTAAATCCCATAAGAAACGTCGCATCGAATGAATGTGATTGAATTCTCCCCGTCTGGACGAGCGGAATTGAATGGTGCAACTGATTTTGCTGTGCTGTGAAAATTCAGATATTTGCATGACTGCTTTTGTTTTATTTTGTGAATAGCAAAAAGCATTCAACCCCATAATACATGTTGTTTTATTGGTCGTTCGTCCATTTCATATCCCATAGCTTAACAACTCATATATTTGGATTCCTCTCGATGAGGCGAGCAGGACGAGTACCACCTTGATGGTTCTGCGACGTTTCCTTCCAGAGTTATTACCAAAAAAACACAAACATCCCAGAATCCTCTCGGTTTGGGGTCAAAATGTTGTCGCTCATTAAATCCCATAAGAAACGTCGCATCGAATGAATGTGATTGAATTCTCCCCGTCTGGACGAGCGGAATTGAATGGTGCAACTGATTTTGCTGTGCTGTGAAAATTCAGATATTTGCATGACTGCTTTTGTTTAATTTTGTGAATAGCAAGAAGCATTCAACCCCATAATACATGCTGTTTTATTGGTCGCTCGTCCATTTCATATCCCATAGCTTAACCATTCATATATTTGGATTCCTCTCGACGAGGCGAGCAGTACGAGTACCACCTTGATGGGTCTGCGACGTTTCCTTCCAGAGTTATTACCAAAAAACCACAAACATCCCAGAATCCTCTCCGTTTGGGGTCAAACTGTTGTCGCTTATTAAATCCCATAAGAAACGTCGCATCGAATGAATGTGATTGAATTCTCCCCGTCTGGACGAGCGGAATTGAATGGTGCAACTGATTTTGCTGTGCTGTGAAAATTCAGATATTTGCATGACTGCTTTTGTTTTATTTTGTGAATAGCAAAAAGCATTCAACCCCATAATACATGTTGTTTTATTGGTCGCTCGTTCATTTCATATCACATAGCTTAACCATTCATATATTTGGATTCCTCTCGACGAGGCGAGCAGTACGATTACCACCTTGATGGGTCTGCGACGTGTCCTTCCAGAGTTATTACCAAAAAACCACAAAAATCCCAGAATCCTCTCGGTTTAGGGTCAAAATGTTGTCGCTCATTAAATCCCATAAGAAACGTCGCATCGAATGAATGTGATTGAATTCTCCCTGTCTGGACGAGCGGAATTGAATGGTGCAACTGATTTTGCTGTGCTGTGAAAATTCAGATATTTGCATGACTGCTTTTGTTTTATTTTGTGAATAGCAAAAAGCATTCAACCCCATAATACATGTTGTTTTATTGGTCGTTCGTCCATTTCATATCCCATAGCTTAACAACTTATATATTTGGATTCCTCTCGATGAGGCGAGCAGTACGAGTACCACCTTGATGGTTCTGCGACGTTTCCTTCCAGAGTTATTACCAAAAAACCACAAACATCCCAGAATCCTCTCGGTTTGGGGTCAAAATTTTGTCGCTCATTAAATCCCATAAGAAACGTCGCATCGAATGAATGTGATTGAATTCTCTCCGTCTGGACGAGCGGAATTGAATGGTGCAACTGATTTTGCTGTGCTGTGAAAATTCAGATATTTGCATGACTGCTTTTGTTTTATTTTGTGAATAGCAAAAAGCATTCAACCCCATAATACATGTTGTTTTATTGGTCGCTCGTCCATTTCATATCCCATAGCTTAAACATTCATATATTTGGATTCTTCTCGACGAGGCGAGCAGTACGACTACCACCTTGATGGGTCTGCGACGTTTCCTTCCAGAGTTATTACCAAAAAACCACAAACATCCCAGAATTCTCTCGGTTTGGGGTCAAAATGTTGTCGCTCATTAAATCCCACAAGAAACGTCGCATCGAATGAATGTGATTGAATTATCCCCGTCTGGACGAGCGGAATTGAATGGTGCAACTGATTTTGCTGTGCTGTGAAAATTCAGATATTTGCATGACTGCTTTTGTTTTATTTTGTGAATAGCAAAAAGCATTCAACCCCATAATACATGTTGTTTTATTGGTCGTTCGTCCATTTCATATCCCATAGCTTAAGAACTCATATATTTGGATTCCTCTCGATGAGGCGAGCAGTACGAGTACCACCTTGATGGTTCTGCGACGTTTCCTTCCAGAGTTATTACCAAAAAACCACAATCATCCCAGAATCCTCTCGGTTTGGGGTCAAAATTTTGTCGCTCATTAAATCCCATAAGAAACGTCGCATCGAATGAAAGTGATTGAATTCTCCCCGTCTGGACGATCGGAATTGAATGGTGCAACTGATTTTGCTGTGCTGTGAAAATTCAGATATTTGCATGACTGCTTTTGTTTTATTTTGTGAATAGCAAAAAGCATTCAACCCCATAATACATGTTGTTTTATTGGTCGCTCGTCCATTTCATATCCCATAGCTTAAACATTCACATATTTGGATTCCTCTCGACGAGGCGAGCAGTACGAGTACCACCTTGATGGGTCTGCGACGTTTCCTTCCAGAGTTATTACCAAAAAAACACAAACATCCCAGAATCCTCTCGGTTTGGGGTCAAAATGTTGTCGCTCATTAAATTCCATAAGAAACGTCGCATCGAATGAATGTGATTGAATTCTCCCCGTCTGGACGAGCGGAATTGAATGGTGCAACTGATTTTGCTGTGCTGTGAAAATTCAGATATTTGCATGACTGCTTTTGTTTTATTTTGTGAATAGCAAAAAGCATTCAACCCCATAATACATGCTGTTTTATTGGTCGCTCGTCCATTTCATATCCCATAGCTTAACCATTCATATATTTGGATTCCTCTCGACGAGGCGAGCAGTACGAGTACCACCTAGATGGGTCTGCGACGTTTCCTTCCAGAGTTATTACCAAAAAACCACAAACATCCCAGAATCCTTTCGGTTTGGGGACAAACTATTGTCGCTTATTAAATCCCATAAGAAACGTCGCATCGAATGAATGTGATTGAATTCTCCCCGTCTGGACGAGCGGAATTGAATGGTGCAACTGATTTTGCTGTGCTGTGAAAATTCAGATATTTGCATGACTGCTTTTGTTTTATTTTGTGAATAGCAAGAAGCATTCAACCCCATAATACATGCTGTTTTATTGGTCGCTCGTCCATTTCATATCCCATAGCTTAACCATTCATATATTTGGATTCCTCTCGACGAGGCGAGCAGTACGAGTACCACCTTGATGGGTCTGCGACGTTTCCTTCCAGAGTTATTACCAAAAAAACACAAACATCCCAGAATCCTCTCGGTTTGGGGTCAAAATGTTGTCGCTCATTAAATCCCATAAGAAACGTCGCATCAAATGAATGTGATTGAATTCTCCCCGTCTGGACGAGCGGAATTGAATGGTGCAACTGATTTTGCTGTGCTGTGAAAATTCAGATATTTGCATGACTGCTTTTGTTTAATTTTGTGAATAGCAAGAAGCATTCAACCCCATAATACATGCTGTTTTATTGGTCGCTCGTCCATTTCATATCCCATAGCTTAACCATTCATATATTTGGATTCCTCTCGACGAGGCGAGCAGTACGAGTACCACCTAGATGGGTCTGCGACGTTTCCTTCCAGAGTTATTACCAAAAAACCACAAACATCCCAGAATCCTCTCGGTTTGGGGTCAAACTGTTGTCGCTTATTAAATCCCATAAGAAACGTCGCATCGAATGAATGTGATTGAATTCTCCCCGTCTGGACGAGCGGAATTGAATGGTGCAACTGATTTTGCTGTGCTGTGAAAATTCAGATGTTTGCATGACTGCTTTTGTTTTATTTTGTGAATAGCAAAAAGCATTCAACCCCATAATACATGTTGTTTTATTGGTCGTTCGTCCATTTCATATCCCATAGCTTAACAACTCATATATTTGGATTCCTCTCGATGAGGCGAGCAGTACGAGTACCACCTTGATGGTTCTGCGACGTTTCCTTCCAGAGTTATTACCAAAAAACCACAAACATCCCAGAATCCTTTCGGTTTGGGGACAAACTATTGTCGCTTATTAAATCCCATAAGAAACGTCGCATCGAATGAATGTGATTGAATTCTCCCCGTCTGGACGAGCGGAATTGAATGGTGCAACTGATTTTGCTGTGCTGTGAAAATTCAGATATTTGCATGACTGCTTTTGTTTTATTTTGTGAATAGCAAGAAGCATTCAACCCCATAATACATGCTGTTTTATTGGTCGCTCGTCCATTTCATATCCCATAGCTTAACCATTCATATATTTGGATTCCTCTCGACGAGGCGAGCAGTACGAGTACCACCTTGATGGGTCTGCGACGTTTCCTTCCAGAGTTATTACCAAAAAAACACAAACATCCCAGAATCCTCTCGGTTTGGGGTCAAAATGTTGTCGCTCATTAAATCCCATAAGAAACGTCGCATCGAATGAATGTGATTGAATTCTCCCCGTCTGGACGAGCGGAATTGAATGGTGCAACTGATTTTGCTGTGCTGTGAAAATTCAGATATTTGCATGACTGCTTTTGTTTAATTTTGTGAATAGCAAGAAGCATTCAACCCCATAATACATGCTGTTTTATTGGTCGCTCGTCCATTTCATATCCCATAGCTTAACCATTCATATATTTGGATTCCTCTCGACGAGGCGAGCAGTACGAGTACCACCTAGATGGGTCTGCGACGTTTCCTTCCAGAGTTATTACCAAAAAACCACAAACATCCCAGAATCCTCTCGGTTTGGGGTCAAACTGTTGTCGCTTATTAAATCCCATAAGAAACGTCGCATCGAATGAATGTGATTGAATTCTCCCCGTCTGGACGAGCGGAATTGAATGGTGCAACTGATTTTGCTGTGCTGTGAAAATTCAGATGTTTGCATGACTGCTTTTGTTTTATTTTGTGAATAGCAAAAAGCATTCAACCCCATAATACATGTTGTTTTATTGGTCGTTCGTCCATTTCATATCCCATAGCTTAACAACTCATATATTTGGATTCCTCTCGATGAGGCGAGCAGTACGAGTACCACCTTGATGGTTCTGCGACGTTTCCTTCCAGAGTTATTACCAAAAAAACACAAACATCCCAGAATCCTCTCGGTTTGGGGTCAAAATGTTGTCGCTCATTAAATCCCATGAGAAACGTCGCATCGAATGAATGTGATTGAATTCTCCCCGTCTGGACGAGCGGAATTGAATGGTGCAACTGATTTTGCTGTGCTGTGAAAATTCAGATATTTGCATGACTGCTTTTGTTTAATTTTGTGAATAGCAAGAAGCATTCAACCCCATAATACATGCTGTTTTATTGGTCGCTCGTCCATTTCATATCCCATAGCTTAACCATTCATATATTTGGATTCCTCTCGACGAGGCGAGCAGTACGAGTACCACCTTGATGGGTCTGCGACGTTTCCTTCCAGAGTTATTACCAAAAAACCACAAACATCCCAGAATCCTCTCGGTTTAGGGTCAAAATGTTGTCGCTCATTAAATCCCATAAGAAACGTCGCATCGAATGAATGTGATTGAATTCTCCCTGTCTGGACGAGCGGAATTGAATGGTGCAACTGATTTTGCTGTGCTGTGAAAATTCAGATATTTGCATGACTGCTTTTGTTTTATTTTGTGAATAGCAAAAAGCATTCAACCCCATAATACATGTTGTTTTATTGGTCGTTCGTCCATTTCATATCCCATAGCTTAACAACTTATATATTTGGATTCCTCTCGATGAGGCGAGCAGTACGAGTACCACCTTGATGGGTCTGCGACGTTTCCTTCCAGAGTTATTACCAAAAAACCACAAACATCCCAGAATCCTCTCCGTTTGGGGTCAAACTGTTGTCGCTTATTAAATCCCATAAGAAACGTCGCATCGAATGAATGTGATTGAATTCTCCCCGTCTGGACGAGCGGAATTGAATGGTGCAACTGATTTTGCTGTGCTGTGAAAATTCAGATATTTGCATGACTGCTTTTGTTTTATTTTGTGAATAGCAAAAAGCATTCAACCCCATAATACATGTTGTTTTATTGGTCGCTCGTTCATTTCATATCACATAGCTTAACCATTCATATATTTGGATTCCTCTCGACGAGGCGAGCAGTACGATTACCACCTTGATGGGTCTGCGACGTTTCCTTCCAGAGTTATTACCAAAAAACCACAAACATCCCAGAATCCTCTCGGTTTGGGGTCAAACTGTTGTCGCTTATTAAATCCCATAAGAAACGTCGCATCGAATGAATGTGATTGAATTCTCCCCGTCTGGACGAGCGGAATTGAATGGTGCAACTGATTTTGCTGTGCTGTGAAAATTCAGATGTTTGCATGACTGCTTTTGTTTTATTTTGTGAATAGCAAAAAGCATTCAACCCCATAATACATGTTGTTTTATTGGTCGTTCGTCCATTTCATATCCCATAGCTTAACAACTCATATATTTGGATTCCTCTCGATGAGGCGAGCAGTACGAGTACCACCTTGATGGTTCTGCGACGTTTCCTTCCAGAGTTATTACCAAAAAAACACAAACATCCCAGAATCCTCTCGGTTTGGGGTCAAAATGTTGTCGCTCATTAAATCCCATGAGAAACGTCGCATCGAATGAATGTGATTGAATTCTCCCCGTCTGGACGAGCGGAATTGAATGGTGCAACTGATTTTGCTGTGCTGTGAAAATTCAGATATTTGCATGACTGCTTTTGTTTAATTTTGTGAATAGCAAGAAGCATTCAACCCCATAATACATGCTGTTTTATTGGTCGCTCGTCCATTTCATATCCCATAGCTTAACCATTCATATATTTGGATTCCTCTCGACGAGGCGAGCAGTACGAGTACCACCTTGATGGGTCTGCGACGTTTCCTTCCAGAGTTATTACCAAAAAACCACAAACATCCCAGAATCCTCTCGGTTTAGGGTCAAAATGTTGTCGCTCATTAAATCCCATAAGAAACGTCGCATCGAATGAATGTGATTGAATTCTCCCTGTCTGGACGAGCGGAATTGAATGGTGCAACTGATTTTGCTGTGCTGTGAAAATTCAGATATTTGCATGACTGCTTTTGTTTTATTTTGTGAATAGCAAAAAGCATTCAACCCCATAATACATGTTGTTTTATTGGTCGTTCGTCCATTTCATATCCCATAGCTTAACAACTTATATATTTGGATTCCTCTCGATGAGGCGAGCAGTACGAGTACCACCTTGATGGGTCTGCGACGTTTCCTTCCAGAGTTATTACCAAAAAACCACAAACATCCCAGAATCCTCTCCGTTTGGGGTCAAACTGTTGTCGCTTATTAAATCCCATAAGAAACGTCGCATCGAATGAATGTGATTGAATTCTCCCCGTCTGGACGAGCGGAATTGAATGGTGCAACTGATTTTGCTGTGCTGTGAAAATTCAGATATTTGCATGACTGCTTTTGTTTTATTTTGTGAATAGCAAAAAGCATTCAACCCCATAATACATGTTGTTTTATTGGTCGCTCGTTCATTTCATATCACATAGCTTAACCATTCATATATTTGGATTCCTCTCGACGAGGCGAGCAGTACGATTACCACCTTGATGGGTCTGCGACGTGTCCTTCCAGAGTTATTACCAAAAAACCACAAAAATCCCAGAATCCTCTCGGTTTAGGGTCAAAATGTTGTCGCTCATTAAATCCCATAAGAAACGTCGCATCGAATGAATGTGATTGAATTCTCCCTGTCTGGACGAGCGGAATTGAATGGTGCAACTGATTTTGCTGTGCTGTGAAAATTCAGATATTTGCATGACTGCTTTTGTTTTATTTTGTGAATAGCAAAAAGCATTCAACCCCATAATACATGTTGTTTTATTGGTCGTTCGTCCATTTCATATCCCATAGCTTAACAACTTATATATTTGGATTCCTCTCGATGAGGCGAGCAGTACGAGTACCACCTTGATGGTTCTGCGACGTTTCCTTCCAGAGTTATTACCAAAAAACCACAAACATCCCAGAATCCTCTCGGTTTGGGGTCAAAATTTTGTCGCTCATTAAATCCCATAAGAAACGTCGCATCGAATGAATGTGATTGAATTCTCTCCGTCTGGACGAGCGGAATTGAATGGTGCAACTGATTTTGCTGTGCTGTGAAAATTCAGATATTTGCATGACTGCTTTTGTTTTATTTTGTGAATAGCAAAAAGCATTCAACCCCATAATACATGTTGTTTTATTGGTCGCTCGTCCATTTCATATCCCATAGCTTAAACATTCATATATTTGGATTCTTCTCGACGAGGCGAGCAGTACGACTACCACCTTGATGGGTCTGCGACGTTTCCTTCCAGAGTTATTACCAAAAAACCACAAACATCCCAGAATTCTCTCGGTTTGGGGTCAAAATGTTGTCGCTCATTAAATCCCACAAGAAACGTCGCATCGAATGAATGTGATTGAATTATCCCCGTCTGGACGAGCGGAATTGAATGGTGCAACTGATTTTGCTGTGCTGTGAAAATTCAGATATTTGCATGACTGCTTTTGTTTTATTTTGTGAATAGCAAAAAGCATTCAACCCCATAATACATGTTGTTTTATTGGTCGTTCGTCCATTTCATATCCCATAGCTTAAGAACTCATATATTTGGATTCCTCTCGATGAGGCGAGCAGTACGAGTACCACCTTGATGGTTCTGCGACGTTTCCTTCCAGAGTTATTACCAAAAAACCACAATCATCCCAGAATCCTCTCGGTTTGGGGTCAAAATTTTGTCGCTCATTAAATCCCATAAGAAACGTCGCATCGAATGAAAGTGATTGAATTCTCCCCGTCTGGACGATCGGAATTGAATGGTGCAACTGATTTTGCTGTGCTGTGAAAATTCAGATATTTGCATGACTGCTTTTGTTTTATTTTGTGAATAGCAAAAAGCATTCAACCCCATAATACATGTTGTTTTATTGGTCGCTCGTTCATTTCATATCACATAGCTTAACCATTCATATATTTGGATTCCTCTCGACGAGGCGAGCAGTACGATTACCACCTTGATGGGTCTGCGACGTGTCCTTCCAGAGTTATTACCAAAAAACCACAAAAATCCCAGAATCCTCTCGGTTTAGGGTCAAAATGTTGTCGCTCATTAAATCCCATAAGAAACGTCGCATCGAATGAATGTGATTGAATTCTCCCTGTCTGGACGAGCGGAATTGAATGGTGCAACTGATTTTGCTGTGCTGTGAAAATTCAGATATTTGCATGACTGCTTTTGTTTTATTTTGTGAATAGCAAAAAGCATTCAACCCCATAATACATGTTGTTTTATTGGTCGTTCGTCCATTTCATATCCCATAGCTTAACAACTTATATATTTGGATTCCTCTCGATGAGGCGAGCAGTACGAGTACCACCTTGATGGTTCTGCGACGTTTCCTTCCAGAGTTATTACCAAAAAACCACAAACATCCCAGAATCCTCTCGGTTTGGGGTCAAAATTTTGTCGCTCATTAAATCCCATAAGAAACGTCGCATCGAATGAATGTGATTGAATTCTCTCCGTCTGGACGAGCGGAATTGAATGGTGCAACTGATTTTGCTGTGCTGTGAAAATTCAGATATTTGCATGACTGCTTTTGTTTTATTTTGTGAATAGCAAAAAGCATTCAACCCCATAATACATGTTGTTTTATTGGTCGCTCGTCCATTTCATATCCCATAGCTTAAACATTCATATATTTGGATTCTTCTCGACGAGGCGAGCAGTACGACTACCACCTTGATGGGTCTGCGACGTTTCCTTCCAGAGTTATTACCAAAAAACCACAAACATCCCAGAATTCTCTCGGTTTGGGGTCAAAATGTTGTCGCTCATTAAATCCCACAAGAAACGTCGCATCGAATGAATGTGATTGAATTATCCCCGTCTGGACGAGCGGAATTGAATGGTGCAACTGATTTTGCTGTGCTGTGAAAATTCAGATATTTGCATGACTGCTTTTGTTTTATTTTGTGAATAGCAAAAAGCATTCAACCCCATAATACATGTTGTTTTATTGGTCGTTCGTCCATTTCATATCCCATAGCTTAAGAACTCATATATTTGGATTCCTCTCGATGAGGCGAGCAGTACGAGTACCACCTTGATGGTTCTGCGACGTTTCCTTCCAGAGTTATTACCAAAAAACCACAATCATCCCAGAATCCTCTCGGTTTGGGGTCAAAATTTTGTCGCTCATTAAATCCCATAAGAAACGTCGCATCGAATGAAAGTGATTGAATTCTCCCCGTCTGGACGATCGGAATTGAATGGTGCAACTGATTTTGC
Source organism: Petromyzon marinus (assembly GCF_048934315.1). NCBI lineage: Eukaryota > Metazoa > Chordata > Hyperoartia > Petromyzontiformes > Petromyzontidae > Petromyzon > Petromyzon marinus. Next base: position 448,930 of record NW_027423268.1, read on the forward strand.
TGTGCTGTGAAAATTCAGATATTTGCATGACTGCTTTTGTTTTATTTTGTGAATAGCAAAAAGCATTCAACCCCATAATACATGTTGTTTTATTGGTCGCTCGTCCATTTCATATCCCATAGCTTAAACATTCACATATTTGGATTCCTCTCGACGAGGCGAGCAGTACGAGTACCACCTTGATGGGTCTGCGACGTTTCCTTCCAGAGTTATTACCAAAAAAACACAAACATCCCAGAATCCTCTCGGTTTGGGGTCAAAATGTTGTCGCTCATTAAATTCCATAAGAAACGTCGCATCGAATGAATGTGATTGAATTCTCCCCGTCTGGACGAGCGGAATTGAATGGTGCAACTGATTTTGCTGTGCTGTGAAAATTCAGATATTTGCATGACTGCTTTTGTTTTATTTTGTGAATAGCAAAAAGCATTCAACCCCATAATACATGCTGTTTTATTGGTCGCTCGTCCATTTCATATCCCATAGCTTAACCATTCATATATTTGGATTCCTCTCGACGAGGCGAGCAGTACGAGTACCACCTAGATGGGTCTGCGACGTTTCCTTCCAGAGTTATTACCAAAAAACCACAAACATCCCAGAATCCTTTCGGTTTGGGGACAAACTATTGTCGCTTATTAAATCCCATAAGAAACGTCGCATCGAATGAATGTGATTGAATTCTCCCCGTCTGGACGAGCGGAATTGAATGGTGCAACTGATTTTGCTGTGCTGTGAAAATTCAGATATTTGCATGACTGCTTTTGTTTTATTTTGTGAATAGCAAGAAGCATTCAACCCCATAATACATGCTGTTTTATTGGTCGCTCGTCCATTTCATATCCCATAGCTTAACCATTCATATATTTGGATTCCTCTCGACGAGGCGAGCAGTACGAGTACCACCTTGATGGGTCTGCGACGTTTCCTTCCAGAGTTATTACCAAAAAAACACAAACATCCCAGAATCCTCTCGGTTTGGGGTCAAAATGTTGTCGCTCATTAAATCCCATAAGAAACGTCGCATCGAATGAATGTGATTGAATTCTCCCCGTCTGGACGAGCGGAATTGAATGGTGCAACTGATTTTGCTGTGCTGTGAAAATTCAGATATTTGCATGACTGCTTTTGTTTAATTTTGTGAATAGCAAGAAGCATTCAACCCCATAATACATGCTGTTTTATTGGTCGCTCGTCCATTTCATATCCCATAGCTTAACCATTCATATATTTGGATTCCTCTCGACGAGGCGAGCAGTACGAGTACCACCTAGATGGGTCTGCGACGTTTCCTTCCAGAGTTATTACCAAAAAACCACAAACATCCCAGAATCCTCTCGGTTTGGGGTCAAACTGTTGTCGCTTATTAAATCCCATAAGAAACGTCGCATCGAATGAATGTGATTGAATTCTCCCCGTCTGGACGAGCGGAATTGAATGGTGCAACTGATTTTGCTGTGCTGTGAAAATTCAGATGTTTGCATGACTGCTTTTGTTTTATTTTGTGAATAGCAAAAAGCATTCAACCCCATAATACATGTTGTTTTATTGGTCGTTCGTCCATTTCATATCCCATAGCTTAACAACTCATATATTTGGATTCCTCTCGATGAGGCGAGCAGTACGAGTACCACCTTGATGGTTCTGCGACGTTTCCTTCCAGAGTTATTACCAAAAAAACACAAACATCCCAGAATCCTCTCGGTTTGGGGTCAAAATGTTGTCGCTCATTAAATCCCATGAGAAACGTCGCATCGAATGAATGTGATTGAATTCTCCCCGTCTGGACGAGCGGAATTGAATGGTGCAACTGATTTTGCTGTGCTGTGAAAATTCAGATATTTGCATGACTGCTTTTGTTTAATTTTGTGAATAGCAAGAAGCATTCAACCCCATAATACATGCTGTTTTATTGGTCGCTCGTCCATTTCATATCCCATAGCTTAACCATTCATATATTTGGATTCCTCTCGACGAGGCGAGCAGTACGAGTACCACCTTGATGGGTCTGCGACGTTTCCTTCCAGAGTTATTACCAAAAAACCACAAACATCCCAGAATCCTCTCGGTTTAGGGTCAAAATGTTGTCGCTCATTAAATCCCATAAGAAACGTCGCATCGAATGAATGTGATTGAATTCTCCCTGTCTGGACGAGCGGAATTGAATGGTGCAACTGATTTTGCTGTGCTGTGAAAATTCAGATATTTGCATGACTGCTTTTGTTTTATTTTGTGAATAGCAAAAAGCATTCAACCCCATAATACATGTTGTTTTATTGGTCGTTCGTCCATTTCATATCCCATAGCTTAACAACTTATATATTTGGATTCCTCTCGATGAGGCGAGCAGTACGAGTACCACCTTGATGGTTCTGCGACGTTTCCTTCCAGAGTTATTACCAAAAAACCACAAACATCCCAGAATCCTCTCGGTTTGGGGTCAAAATTTTGTCGCTCATTAAATCCCATAAGAAACGTCGCATCGAATGAATGTGATTGAATTCTCTCCGTCTGGACGAGCGGAATTGAATGGTGCAACTGATTTTGCTGTGCTGTGAAAATTCAGATATTTGCATGACTGCTTTTGTTTTATTTTGTGAATAGCAAAAAGCATTCAACCCCATAATACATGTTGTTTTATTGGTCGCTCGTCCATTTCATATCCCATAGCTTAAACATTCATATATTTGGATTCTTCTCGACGAGGCGAGCAGTACGACTACCACCTTGATGGGTCTGCGACGTTTCCTTCCAGAGTTATTACCAAAAAACCACAAACATCCCAGAATTCTCTCGGTTTGGGGTCAAAATGTTGTCGCTCATTAAATCCCACAAGAAACGTCGCATCGAATGAATGTGATTGAATTCTCCCCGTCTGGACGAGCGGAATTGAATGGTGCAACTGATTTTGCTGTGCTGTGAAAATTCAGATATTTGCATGACTGCTTTTGTTTTATTTTGTGAATAGCAAAAAGCATTCAACCCCATAATACATGTTGTTTTATTGGTCGTTCGTCCATTTCATATCCCATAGCTTAAGAACTCATATATTTGGATTCCTCTCGATGAGGCGAGCAGTACGAGTACCACCTTGATGGTTCTGCGACGTTTCCTTCCAGAGTTATTACCAAAAAACCACAAACATCCCAGAATCCTCTCGGTTTGGGGTCAAAATGTTGTCGCTCATTAAATTCCATAAGAAACGTCGCATCGAATGAATGTGATTGAATTCTCCCCGTCTGGACGAGCGGAATTGAATGGTGCAACTGATTTTGCTGTGCTGTGAAAATTCAGATATTTGCATGACTGCTTTTGTTTTATTTTGTGAATAGCAAGAAGCATTCAACCCCATAATACATGCTGTTTTATTGGTCGCTCGTCCATTTCATATCCCATAGCTTAACCATTCATATATTTGGATTCCTCTCGACGAGGCGAGCAGTACGAGTACCACCTAGATGGGTCTGCGACGTTTCCTTCCAGAGTTATTATCAAAAAACCACAAACATCCCAGAATCCTTTCGGTTTGGGGACAAACTGTTGTCCCTTATTAAATCCCATAAGAAACGTCGCATCGAATGAATGTGATTGAATTCTCCCCGTCTGGACGAGCGGAATTGAATGGTGCAACTGATTTTGCTGTGCTGTGAAAATTCAGATATTTGCATGACTGCTTTTGTTTTATTTTGTGAATAGCAAAAAGCATTCAACCCCATAATACATGTTGTTTTATTGGTCGTTCGTCCATTTCATATCCCATAGCTTAACAACTCATATATTTGGATTCCTCTCGATGAGGCGAGCAGTACGAGTACCACCTTGATGGTTCTGCGACGTTTCCTTCCAGAGTTATTACCAAAAAAACACAAACATCCCAGAATCCTCTCGGTTTGGGGTCAAAATGTTGTCGCTCATTAAATCCCATAAGAAACGTCGCATCGAATGAATGTGATTGAATTCTCCCCGTCTGGACGAGCGGAATTGAATGGTGCAACTGATTTTGCTGTGCTGTGAAAATTCAGATATTTGCATGACTGCTTTTGTTTAATTTTGTGAATAGCAAGAAGCATTCAACCCCATAATACATGCTGTTTTATTGGTCGCTCGTCCATTTCATATCCCATAGCTTAACCATTCATATATTTGGATTCCTCTCGACGAGGCGAGCAGTACGAGTACCACCTTGATGGGTCTGCGACGTTTCCTTCCAGAGTTATTACCAAAAAACCACAAACATCCCAGAATCCTCTCCGTTTGGGGTCAAAATGTTGTCGCTCATTAAATCCCATAAGAAACGTCGCATCGAATGAATGTGATTGAATTCTCCCCGTCTGGACGAGCGGAATTGAATGGTGCAACTGATTTTGCTGTGCTGTGAAAATTCAGATATTTGCATGACTGCTTTTGTTTAATTTTGTGAATAGCAAGAAGCATTCAACCCCATAATACATGCTGTTTTATTGGTCGCTCGTCCATTTCATATCCCATAGCTTAACCATTCATATATTTGGATTCCTCTCGACGAGGCGAGCAGTACGAGTACCACCTTGATGGGTCTGCGACGTTTCCTTCCAGAGTTATTACCAAAAAACCACAAACATCGCAGAATCCTCTCCGTTTGGGGTCAAACTGTTGTCGCTTATTAAATCCCATAAGAAACGTCGCATCGAATGAATGTGATTGAATTCTCCCCGTCTGGACGAGCGGAATTGAATGGTGCAACTGATTTTGCTGTGCTGTGAAAATTCAGATATTTGCATGACTGCTTTTGTTTTATTTTGTGAATAGCAAAAAGCATTCAACCCCATAATACATGTTGTTTTATTGGTCGCTCGTTCATTTCATATCACATAGCTTAACCATTCATATATTTGGATTCCTCTCGACGAGGCGAGCAGTACGATTACCACCTTGATGGGTCTGCGACGTGTCCTTCCAGAGTTATTACCAAAAAACCACAAAAATCCCAGAATCCTCTCGGTTTAGGGTCAAAATGTTGTCGCTCATTAAATCCCATAAGAAACGTCGCATCGAATGAATGTGATTGAATTCTCCCCGTCTGGACGAGCGGAATTGAATGGTGCAACTGATTTTGCTGTGCTGTGAAAATTCAGATATTTGCATGACTGCTTTTGTTTTATTTTGTGAATAGCAAAAAGCATTCAACCCCATAATACATGTTGTTTTATTGGTCGTTCGTCCATTTCATATCCCATAGCTTAACAACTCATATATTTGGATTCCTCTCGATGAGGCGAGCAGTACGAGTACCACCTTGATGGTTCTGCGACGTTTCCTTCCAGAGTTATTACCAAAAAACCACAAACATCCCAGAATCCTCTCGGTTTGGGGTCAAAATTTTGTCGCTCATTAAATCCCATAAGAAACGTCGCATCGAATGAATGTGATTGAATTCTCCCCGTCTGGACGAGCGGAATTGAATGGTGCAACTGATTTTGCTGTGCTGTGAAAATTCAGATATTTGCATGACTGCTTTTGTTTTATTTTGTGAATAGCAAAAAGCATTCAACCCCATAATACATGTTGTTTTATTGGTCGCTCGTCCATTTCATATCCCATAGCTTAAACATTCTTATATTTGGATTCTTCTCGACGAGGCGAGCAGTACGAGTACCACCTTGATGGGTCTGCGACGTTTCCTTCCAGAGTTATTACCAAAAAACCACAAACATCCCAGAATTCTCTCGGTTTGGGGTCAAAATGTTGTCGCTCATTAAATCCCACAAGAAACGTCGCATCGAATGAATGTGATTGAATTCTCCCCGTCTGGACGAGCGGAATTGAATGGTGCAACTGATTTTGCTGTGCTGTGAAAATTCAGATATTTGCATGACTGCTTTTGTTTTATTTTGTGAATAGCAAAAAGCATTCAACCCCATAATACATGTTGTTTTATTGGTCGCTCGTCCATTTCATATCCCATAGCTTAAACATTCGTATATTTGGATTCTTCTCGACGAGGCGAGCAGTACGAGTACCACCTTGATGGGTCTGCGACGTTTCCTTCCAGAGTTATTACCAAAAAACCACAAACATCCCAGAATTCTCTCGGTTTGGGGTCAAAATGTTGTCGCTCATTAAATCCCACAAGAAACGTCGCATCGAATGAATGTGATTGAATTCTCCCCGTCTGGACGAGCGGAATTGAATGGTGCAACTGATTTTGCTGTGCTGTGAAAATTCAGATATTTGCATGACTGCTTTTGTTTTATTTTGTGAATAGCAAAAAGCATTCAACCCCATAATACATGTTGTTTTATTGGTCGTTCGTCCATTTCATATCCCATAGCTTAACCATTCATATATTTGGATTCCTCTCGACGAGGCGAGCAGTACGAGTACCACCTTGATGGGTCTGCGACGTTTCCTTCCAGAGTTATTACCAAAAAACCACAAACATCCCAGAATCCTCTCGGTTTAGGGTCAAAATGTTGTCGCTCATTAAATCCCATAAGAAACGTCGCATCGAATGAATGTGATTGAATTCTCCCTGTCTGGACGAGCGGAATTGAATGGTGCAACTGATTTTGCTGTGCTGTGAAAATTCAGATATTTGCATGACTGCTTTTGTTTTATTTTGTGAATAGCAAAAAGCATTCAACCCCATAATACATGTTGTTTTATTGGTCGTTCGTCCATTTCATATCCCATAGCTTAACAACTTATATATTTGGATTCCTCTCGATGAGGCGAGCAGTACGAGTACCACCTTGATGGTTCTGCGACGTTTCCTTCCAGAGTTATTACCAAAAAACCACAAACATCCCAGAATCCTCTCGGTTTGGGGTCAAAATTTTGTCGCTCATTAAATCCCATAAGAAACGTCGCATCGAATGAATGTGATTGAATTCTCTCCGTCTGGACGAGCGGAATTGAATGGTGCAACTGATTTTGCTGTGCTGTGAAAATTCAGATATTTGCATGACTGCTTTTGTTTTATTTTGTGAATAGCAAAAAGCATTCAACCCCATAATACATGTTGTTTTATTGGTCGCTCGTCCATTTCATATCCCATAGCTTAAACATTCATATATTTGGATTCTTCTCGACGAGGCGAGCAGTACGACTACCACCTTGATGGGTCTGCGACGTTTCCTTCCAGAGTTATTACCAAAAAACCACAAACATCCCAGAATTCTCTCGGTTTGGGGTCAAAATGTTGTCGCTCATTAAATCCCACAAGAAACGTCGCATCGAATGAATGTGATTGAATTCTCCCCGTCTGGACGAGCGGAATTGAATGGTGCAACTGATTTTGCTGTGCTGTGAAAATTCAGATATTTGCATGACTGCTTTTGTTTTATTTTGTGAATAGCAAAAAGCATTCAACCCCATAATACATGTTGTTTTATTGGTCGTTCGTCCATTTCATATCCCATAGCTTAAGAACTCATATATTTGGATTCCTCTCGATGAGGCGAGCAGTACGAGTACCACCTTGATGGTTCTGCGACGTTTCCTTCCAGAGTTATTACCAAAAAACCACAAACATCCCAGAATCCTCTCGGTTTGGGGTCAAAATTTTGTCGCTCATTAAATCCCATAAGAAACGTCGCATCGAATGAAAGTGATTGAATTCTCCCCGTCTGGACGATCGGAATTGAATGGTGCAACTGATTTTGCTGTGCTGTGAAAATTCAGATATTTGCATGACTGCTTTTGTTTTATTTTGTGAATAGCAAAAAGCATTCAACCCCATAATACATGTTGTTTTATTGGTCGCTCGTCCATTTCATATCCCATAGCTTAAACATTCACATATTTGGATTCCTCTCGACGAGGCGAGCAGTACGAGTACCACCTTGATGGGTCTGCGACGTTTCCTTCCAGAGTTATTACCAAAAAAACACAAACATCCCAGAATCCTCTCGGTTTGGGGTCAAAATGTTGTCGCTCATTAAATTCCATAAGAAACGTCGCATCGAATGAATGTGATTGAATTCTCCCCGTCTGGACGAGCGGAATTGAATGGTGCAACTGATTTTGCTGTGCTGTGAAAATTCAGATATTTGCATGACTGCTTTTGTTTTATTTTGTGAATAGCAAGAAGCATTCAACCCCATAATACATGCTGTTTTATTGGTCGCTCGTCCATTTCATATCCCATAGCTTAACCATTCATATATTTGGATTCCTCTCGACGAGGCGAGCAGTACGAGTACCACCTAGATGGGTCTGCGACGTTTCCTTCCAGAGTTATTACCAAAAAACCACAAACATCCCAGAATCCTTTCGGTTTGGGGACAAACTGTTGTCCCTTATTAAATCCCATAAGAAACGTCGCATCGAATGAATGTGATTGAATTCTCCCCGTCTGGACGAGCGGAATTGAATGGTGCAACTGATTTTGCTGTGCTGTGAAAATTCAGATATTTGCATGACTGCTTTTGTTTTATTTTGTGAATAGCAAAAAGCATTCAACCCCATAATACATGTTGTTTTATTGGTCGTTCGTCCATTTCATATCCCATAGCTTAACAACTCATATATTTGGATTCCTCTCGATGAGGCGAGCAGTACGAGTACCACCTTGATGGTTCTGCGACGTTTCCTTCCAGAGTTATTACCAAAAAAACACAAACATCCCAGAATCCTCTCGGTTTGGGGTCAAAATGTTGTCGCTCATTAAATCCCATAAGAAACGTCGCATCGAATGAATGTGATTGAATTCTCCCCGTCTGGACGAGCGGAATTGAATGGTGCAACTGATTTTGCTGTGCTGTGAAAATTCAGATATTTGCATGACTGCTTTTGTTTAATTTTGTGAATAGCAAGAAGCATTCAACCCCATAATACATGCTGTTTTATTGGTCGCTCGTCCATTTCATATCCCATAGCTTAACCATTCATATATTTGGATTCCTCTCGACGAGGCGAGCAGTACGAGTACCACCTTGATGGGTCTGCGACGTTTCCTTCCAGAGTTATTACCAAAAAACCACAAACATCCCAGAATCCTCTCCGTTTGGGGTCAAAATGTTGTCGCCCATTAAATCCCATAAGAAACGTCGCATCGAATGAATGTGATTGAATTCTCCCCGTCTGGACGAGCGGAATTGAATGGTGCAACTGATTTTGCTGTGCTGTGAAAATTCAGATATTTGCATGACTGCTTTTGTTTAATTTTGTGAATAGCAAGAAGCATTCAACCCCATAATACATGCTGTTTTATTGGTCGCTCGTCCATTTCATATCCCATAGCTTAACCATTCATATATTTGGATTCCTCTCGACGAGGCGAGCAGTACGAGTACCACCTTGATGGGTCTGCGACGTTTCCTTCCAGAGTTATTACCAAAAAACCACAAACATCCCAGAATCCTCTCCGTTTGGGGTCAAAATGTTGTCGCTCATTAAATCCCATAAGAAACGTCGCATCGAATGAATGTGATTGAATTCTCCCCGTCTGGACGAGCGGAATTGAATGGTGCAACTGATTTTGCTGTGCTGTGAAAATTCAGATATTTGCATGACTGCTTTTGTTTAATTTTGTGAATAGCAAGAAGCATTCAACCCCATAATACATGCTGTTTTATTGGTCGCTCGTCCATTTCATATCCCATAGCTTAACCATTCATATATTTGGATTCCTCTCGACGAGGCGAGCAGTACGAGTACCACCTTGATGGGTCTGCGACGTTTCCTTCCAGAGTTATTACCAAAAAACCACAAACATCGCAGAATCCTCTCCGTTTGGGGTCAAACTGTTGTCGCTTATTAAATCCCATAAGAAACGTCGCATCGAATGAATGTGATTGAATTCTCCCCGTCTGGACGAGCGGAATTGAATGGTGCAACTGATTTTGCTGTGCTGTGAAAATTCAGATATTTGCATGACTGCTTTTGTTTTATTTTGTGAATAGCAAAAAGCATTCAACCCCATAATACATGTTGTTTTATTGGTCGCTCGTTCATTTCATATCACATAGCTTAACCATTCATATATTTGGATTCCTCTCGACGAGGCGAGCAGTACGATTACCACCTTGATGGGTCTGCGACGTGTCCTTCCAGAGTTATTACCAAAAAACCACAAAAATCCCAGAATCCTCTCGGTTTAGGGTCAAAATGTTGTCGCTCATTAAATCCCATAAGAAACGTCGCATCGAATGAATGTGATTGAATTCTCCCCGTCTGGACGAGCGGAATTGAATGGTGCAACTGATTTTGCTGTGCTGTGAAAATTCAGATATTTGCATGACTGCTTTTGTTTTATTTTGTGAATAGCAAAAAGCATTCAACCCCATAATACATGTTGTTTTATTGGTCGTTCGTCCATTTCATATCCCATAGCTTAACAACTCATATATTTGGATTCCTCTCGATGAGGCGAGCAGTACGAGTACCACCTTGATGGTTCTGCGACGTTTCCTTCCAGAGTTATTACCAAAAAACCACAAACATCCCAGAATCCTCTCGGTTTGGGGTCAAAATTTTGTCGCTCATTAAATCCCATAAGAAACGTCGCATCGAATGAATGTGATTGAATTCTCCCCGTCTGGACGAGCGGAATTGAATGGTGCAACTGATTTTGCTGTGCTGTGAAAATTCAGATATTTGCATGACTGCTTTTGTTTTATTTTGTGAATAGCAAAAAGCATTCAACCCCATAATACATGTTGTTTTATTGGTCGCTCGTCCATTTCATATCCCATAGCTTAAACATTCTTATATTTGGATTCTTCTCGACGAGGCGAGCAGTACGAGTACCACCTTGATGGGTCTGCGACGTTTCCTTCCAGAGTTATTACCAAAAAACCACAAACATCCCAGAATTCTCTCGGTTTGGGGTCAAAATGTTGTCGCTCATTAAATCCCACAAGAAACGTCGCATCGAATGAATGTGATTGAATTCTCCCCGTCTGGACGAGCGGAATTGAATGGTGCAACTGATTTTGCTGTGCTGTGAAAATTCAGATATTTGCATGACTGCTTTTGTTTTATTTTGTGAATAGCAAAAAGCATTCAACCCCATAATACATGTTGTTTTATTGGTCGTTCGTCCATTTCATATCCCATAGCTTAACCATTCATATATTTGGATTCCTCTCGACGAGGCGAGCAGTACGAGTACCACCTTGATGGGTCTGCGACGTTTCCTTCCAGAGTTATTACCAAAAAACCACAAACATCCCAGAATCCTCTCGGTTTAGGGTCAAAATGTTGTCGCTCATTAAATCCCATAAGAAACGTCGCATCGAATGAATGTGATTGAATTCTCCCTGTCTGGACGAGCGGAATTGAATGGTGCAACTGATTTTGCTGTGCTGTGAAAATTCAGATATTTGCATGACTGCTTTTGTTTTATTTTGTGAATAGCAAAAAGCATTCAACCCCATAATACATGTTGTTTTATTGGTCGTTCGTCCATTTCATATCCCATAGCTTAACAACTTATATATTTGGATTCCTCTCGATGAGGCGAGCAGTACGAGTACCACCTTGATGGTTCTGCGACGTTTCCTTCCAGAGTTATTACCAAAAAACCACAAACATCCCAGAATCCTCTCGGTTTGGGGTCAAAATTTTGTCGCTCATTAAATCCCATAAGAAACGTCGCATCGAATGAATGTGATTGAATTCTCTCCGTCTGGACGAGCGGAATTGAATGGTGCAACTGATTTTGCTGTGCTGTGAAAATTCAGATATTTGCATGACTGCTTTTGTTTTATTTTGTGAATAGCAAAAAGCATTCAACCCCATAATACATGTTGTTTTATTGGTCGCTCGTCCATTTCATATCCCATAGCTTAAACATTCATATATTTGGATTCTTCTCGACGAGGCGAGCAGTACGACTACCACCTTGATGGGTCTGCGACGTTTCCTTCCAGAGTTATTACCAAAAAACCACAAACATCCCAGAATTCTCTCGGTTTGGGGTCAAAATGTTGTCGCTCATTAAATCCCACAAGAAACGTCGCATCGAATGAATGTGATTGAATTCTCCCCGTCTGGACGAGCGGAATTGAATGGTGCAACTGATTTTGCTGTGCTGTGAAAATTCAGATATTTGCATGACTGCTTTTGTTTTATTTTGTGAATAGCAAAAAGCATTCAACCCCATAATACATGTTGTTTTATTGGTCGTTCGTCCATTTCATATCCCATAGCTTAAGAACTCATATATTTGGATTCCTCTCGATGAGGCGAGCAGTACGAGTACCACCTTGATGGTTCTGCGACGTTTCCTTCCAGAGTTATTACCAAAAAACCACAAACATCCCAGAATCCTCTCGGTTTGGGGTCAAAATTTTGTCGCTCATTAAATCCCATAAGAAACGTCGCATCGAATGAAAGTGATTGAATTCTCCCCGTCTGGACGATCGGAATTGAATGGTGCAACTGATTTTGCTGTGCTGTGAAAATTCAGATATTTGCATGACTGCTTTTGTTTTATTTTGTGAATAGCAAAAAGCATTCAACCCCATAATACATGTTGTTTTATTGGTCGCTCGTCCATTTCATATCCCATAGCTTAAACATTCACATATTTGGATTCCTCTCGACGAGGCGAGCAGTACGAGTACCACCTTGATGGGTCTGCGACGTTTCCTTCCAGAGTTATTACCAAAAAAACACAAACATCCCAGAATCCTCTCGGTTTGGGGTCAAAATGTTGTCGCTCATTAAATTCCATAAGAAACGTCGCATCGAATGAATGTGATTGAATTCTCCCCGTCTGGACGAGCGGAATTGAATGGTGCAACTGATTTTGCTGTGCTGTGAAAATTCAGATATTTGCATGACTGCTTTTGTTTTATTTTGTGAATAGCAAGAAGCATTCAACCCCATAATACATGCTGTTTTATTGGTCGCTCGTCCATTTCATATCCCATAGCTTAACCATTCATATATTTGGATTCCTCTCGACGAGGCGAGCAGTACGAGTACCACCTAGATGGGTCTGCGACGTTTCCTTCCAGAGTTATTACCAAAAAACCACAAACATCCCAGAATCCTTTCGGTTTGGGGACAAACTGTTGTCCCTTATTAAATCCCATAAGAAACGTCGCATCGAATGAATGTGATTGAATTCTCCCCGTCTGGACGAGCGGAATTGAATGGTGCAACTGATTTTGCTGTGCTGTGAAAATTCAGATATTTGCATGACTGCTTTTGTTTTATTTTGTGAATAGCAAAAAGCATTCAACCCCATAATACATGTTGTTTTATTGGTCGTTCGTCCATTTCATATCCCATAGCTTAACAACTCATATATTTGGATTCCTCTCGATGAGGCGAGCAGTACGAGTACCACCTTGATGGTTCTGCGACGTTTCCTTCCAGAGTTATTACCAAAAAAACACAAACATCCCAGAATCCTCTCGGTTTGGGGTCAAAATGTTGTCGCTCATTAAATCCCATAAGAAACGTCGCATCGAATGAATGTGATTGAATTCTCCCCGTCTGGACGAGCGGAATTGAATGGTGCAACTGATTTTGCTGTGCTGTGAAAATTCAGATATTTGCATGACTGCTTTTGTTTAATTTTGTGAATAGCAAGAAGCATTCAACCCCATAATACATGCTGTTTTATTGGTCGCTCGTCCATTTCATATCCCATAGCTTAACCATTCATATATTTGGATTCCTCTCGACGAGGCGAGCAGTACGAGTACCACCTTGATGGGTCTGCGACGTTTCCTTCCAGAGTTATTACCAAAAAACCACAAACATCCCAGAATCCTCTCCGTTTGGGGTCAAAATGTTGTCGCCCATTAAATCCCATAAGAAACGTCGCATCGAATGAATGTGATTGAATTCTCCCCGTCTGGACGAGCGGAATTGAATGGTGCAACTGATTTTGCTGTGCTGTGAAAATTCAGATATTTGCATGACTGCTTTTGTTTAATTTTGTGAATAGCAAGAAGCATTCAACCCCATAATACATGCTGTTTTATTGGTCGCTCGTCCATTTCATATCCCATAGCTTAACCATTCATATATTTGGATTCCTCTCGACGAGGCGAGCAGTACGAGTACCACCTTGATGGGTCTGCGACGTTTCCTTCCAGAGTTATTACCAAAAAACCACAAACATCGCAGAATCCTCTCCGTTTGGGGTCAAACTGTTGTCGCTTATTAAATCCCATAAGAAACGTCGCATCGAATGAATGTGATTGAATTCTCCCCGTCTGGACGAGCGGAATTGAATGGTGCAACTGATTTTGCTGTGCTGTGAAAATTCAGATATTTGCATGACTGCTTTTGTTTTATTTTGTGAATAGCAAAAAGCATTCAACCCCATAATACATGTTGTTTTATTGGTCGCTCGTTCATTTCATATCACATAGCTTAACCATTCATATATTTGGATTCCTCTCGACGAGGCGAGCAGTACGATTACCACCTTGATGGGTCTGCGACGTGTCCTTCCAGAGTTATTACCAAAAAACCACAAAAATCCCAGAATCCTCTCGGTTTAGGGTCAAAATGTTGTCGCTCATTAAATCCCATAAGAAACGTCGCATCGAATGAATGTGATTGAATTCTCCCCGTCTGGACGAGCGGAATTGAATGGTGCAACTGATTTTGCTGTGCTGTGAAAATTCAGATATTTGCATGACTGCTTTTGTTTTATTTTGTGAATAGCAAAAAGCATTCAACCCCATAATACATGTTGTTTTATTGGTCGTTCGTCCATTTCATATCCCATAGCTTAACAACTCATATATTTGGATTCCTCTCGATGAGGCGAGCAGTACGAGTACCACCTTGATGGTTCTGCGACGTTTCCTTCCAGAGTTATTACCAAAAAACCACAAACATCCCAGAATCCTCTCGGTTTGGGGTCAAAATTTTGTCGCTCATTAAATCCCATAAGAAACGTCGCATCGAATGAATGTGATTGAATTCTCCCCGTCTGGACGAGCGGAATTGAATGGTGCAACTGATTTTGCTGTGCTGTGAAAATTCAGATATTTGCATGACTGCTTTTGTTTTATTTTGTGAATAGCAAAAAGCATTCAACCCCATAATGCATGTTGTTTTATTGGTCGCTCGTCCATTTCATATCCCATAGCTTAAACATTCTTATATTTGGATTCTTCTCGACGAGGCGAGCAGTACGAGTACCACCTTGATGGGTCTGCGACGTTTCCTTCCAGAGTTATTACCAAAAAACCACAAACATCCCAGAATTCTCTCGGTTTGGGGTCAAAATGTTGTCGCTCATTAAATCCCACAAGAAACGTCGCATCGAATGAATGTGATTGAATTCTCCCCGTCTGGACGAGCGGAATTGAATGGTGCAACTGATTTTGCTGTGCTGTGAAAATTCAGATATTTGCATGACTGCTTTTGTTTTATTTTGTGAATAGCAAAAAGCATTCAACCCCATAATACATGTTGTTTTATTGGTCGTTCGTCCATTTCATATCCCATAGCTTAACCATTCACATATTTGGATTCCTCTCGACGAGGCGAGCAGTACGAGTACCACCTTGATGGGTCTGCGACGTTTCCTTCCAGAGTTATTACCAAAAAAACACAAACATCCCAGAATCCTCTCGGTTTAGGGTCAAAATGTTGTCGCTCATTAAATTCCATAAGAAACGTCGCATCGAATGAATGTGATTGAATTCTCCCCGTCTGGACGAGCGGAATTGAATGGTGCAACTGATTTTGCTGTGCTGTGAAAATTCAGATATTTGCATGACTGCTTTTGTTTTATTTTGTGAATAGCAAGAAGCATTCAACCCCATAATACATGCTGTTTTATTGGTCGCTCGTCCATTTCATATCCCATAGCTTAACCATTCATATATTTGGATTCCTCTCGACGAGGCGAGCAGTACGAGTACCACCTAGATGGGTCTGCGACGTTTCCTTCCAGAGTTATTACCAAAAAACCACAAACATCCCAGAATCCTTTCGGTTTGGGGACAAACTGTTGTCCCTTATTAAATCCCATAAGAAACGTCGCATCGAATGAATGTGATTGAATTCTCCCCGTCTGGACGAGCGGAATTGAATGGTGCAACTGATTTTGCTGTGCTGTGAAAATTCAGATATTTGCATGACTGCTTTTGTTTTATTTTGTGAATAGCAAAAAGCATTCAACCCCATAATACATGTTGTTTTATTGGTCGTTCGTCCATTTCATATCCCATAGCTTAACAACTCATATATTTGGATTCCTCTCGATGAGGCGAGCAGTACGAGTACCACCTTGATGGTTCTGCGACGTTTCCTTCCAGAGTTATTACCAAAAAAACACAAACATCCCAGAATCCTCTCGGTTTAGGGTCAAAATGTTGTCGCTCATTAAATCCCATAAGAAACGTCGCATCGAATGAATGTGATTGAATTCTCCCCGTCTGGACGAGCGGAATTGAATGGTGCAACTGATTTTGCTGTGCTGTGAAAATTCAGATATTTGCATGACTGCTTTTGTTTTATTTTGTGAATAGCAAAAAGCATTCAACCCCATAATACATGTTGTTTTATTGGTCGTTCGTCCATTTCATATCCCATAGCTTAACAACTCATATATTTGGATTCCTCTCGATGAGGCGAGCAGTACGAGTACCACCTTGATGGTTCTGCGACGTTTCCTTCCAGAGTTATTACCAAAAAACCACAAACATCCCAGAATCCTCTCGGTTTGGGGTCAAAATTTTGTCGCTCATTAAATCCCATAAGAAACGTCGCATCGAATGAATGTGATTGAATTCTCCCCGTCTGGACGAGCGGAATTGAATGGTGCAACTGATTTTGCTGTGCTGTGAAAATTCAGATATTTGCATGACTGCTTTTGTTTTATTTTGTGAATAGCAAAAAGCATTCAACCCCATAATACATGTTGTTTTATTGGTCGCTCGTCCATTTCATATCCCATAGCTTAAACATTCATATATTTGGATTCTTCTCGACGAGGCGAGCAGTACGAGTACCACCTTGATGGGTCTGCGACGTTTCCTTCCAGAGTTATTACCAAAAAACCACAAACATCCCAGAATTCTCTCGGCTTGGGGTCAAAATGTTGTCGCTCATTAAATCCCACAAGAAACGTCGCATCGAATGAATGTGATTGAATTCTCCCCGTCTGGACGAGCGGAATTGAATGGTGCAACTGATTTTGCTGTGCTGTGAAAATTCAGATATTTGCATGACTGCTTTTGTTTTATTTTGTGAATAGCAAAAAGCATTCAACCCCATAATACATGTTGTTTTATTGGTCGTTCGTCCATTTCATATCCCATAGCTTAAGAACTCATATATTTGGATTCCTCTCGATGAGGCGAGCAGTACGAGTACCACCTTGATAGTTCTGCGACGTTTCCTTCCAGAGTTATTACCAAAAAACCACAAACATCCCAGAATCCTCTCGGTTTGGGGTCAAAATTTTGTCGCTCATTAAATCCCATAAGAAACGTCGCATCGAATGAATGTGATTGAATTCTCCCCGTCTGGACGAGCGGAATTGAATGGTGCAACTGATTTTGCTGTGCTGTGAAAATTCAGATATTTGCATGACTGCTTTTGTTTTATTTTGTGAATAGCAAAAAGCATTCAACCCCATAATACATGTTGTTTTATTGGTCGCTCGTCCATTTCATATCCCATAGCTTAAACATTCATATATTTGGATTCTTCTCGACGAGGCGAGCAGTACGAGTACCACCTTGATGGGTCTGCGACGTTTCCTTCCAGAGTTATTACCAAAAAACCACAAACATCCCAGAATTCTCTCGGTTTGGGGTCAAAATGTTGTCGCTCATTAAATCCCACAAGAAACGTCGCATCGAATGAATGTGATTGAATTCTCCCCGTCTGGACGAGCGGAATTGAATGGTGCAACTGATTTTGCTGTGCTGTGAAAATTCAGATATTTGCATGACTGCTTTTGTTTTATTTTGTGAATAGCAAAAAGCATTCAACCCCATAATACATGTTGTTTTATTGGTCGTTCTTCCATTTCATATCCCATAGCTTAAACATTCATATATTTGGATTCTTCTCGACGAGGCGAGCAGTACGAGTACCACCTTGATGGGTCTGCGACGTTTCCTTCCAGAGTTATTACCAAAAAACCACAAACATCCCAGAATTCTCTCGGTTTGGGGTCAAAATTTTGTCGCTCATTAAATCCCATAAGAAACGTCGCATCGAATGAAAGTGATTGAATTCTCCCCGTCTGGACGAGCGGAATTGAATGGTGCAACTGATTTTGCTGTGCTGTGAAAATTCAGATATTTGCATGACTGCTTTTGTTTTATTTTGTGAATAGCAAAAAGCATTCAACCCCATAATACATGCTGTTTTATTGGTAGCTCGTCCATTTCATATCCCATAGCTTAACCATTCACATATTTGGATTCCTCTCGACGAGGCGAGCAGTACGAGTACCACCTTGATGGGTCTGCGACGTTTCCTTCCAGAGTTATTACCAAAAAAACACAAACATCCCAGAATCCTCTCGGTTTGGGGTCAAAATGTTGTCGCTCATTAAATCCCATAAGAAACGTCGCATCGAATGAATGTGATTGAATTCTCCCCGTCTGGACGAGCGGAATTGAATGGTGCAACTGATTTTGCTGTGCTGTGAAAATTCAGATATTTGCATGACTGCTTTTGTTTTATTTTGTGAATAGCAAAAAGCATTCAACCCCATAATACATGTTGTTTTATTGGTCGTTCGTCCATTTCATATCCCATAGCTTAAGAACTCATATATTTGGATTCCTCTCGATGAGGCGAGCAGTACGAGTACCACCTTGATGGTTCTGCGACGTTTCCTTCCAGAGTTATTACCAAAAAACCACAAACATCCCAGAATCCTCTTGGTTTGGGGTCAAAATTTTGTCGCTCATTAAATCCCATAAGAAACGTCGCATCGAATGAAAGTGATTGAATTCTCCCCGTCTGGACGAGCGGAATTGAATGGTGCAACTGATTTTGCTGTGCTGTGAAAATTCAGATATTTGCATGACTGCTTTTGTTTTATTTTGTGAATAGCAAAAAGCATTCAACCCCATAATACATGCTGTTTTATTGGTAGCTCGTCCATTTCATATCCCATAGCTTAACCATTCACATATTTGGATTCCTCTCGACGAGGCGAGCAGTACGAGTACCACCTTGATGGGTCTGCGACGTTTCCTTCCAGAGTTATTACCAAAAAAACACAAACATCCCAGAATCCTCTCGGTTTGGGGTCAAAATGTTGTCGCTCATTAAATCCCATAAGAAACGTCGCATCGAATGAATGTGATTGAATTCTCCCCGTCTGGACGAGCGGAATTGAATGGTGCAACTGATTTTGCTGTGCTGTGAAAATTCAGATATTTGCATGACTGCTTTTGTTTTATTTTGTGAATAGCAAAAAGCATTCAACCCCATAATACATGTTGTTTTATTGGTCGTTCGTCCATTTCATATCCCATAGCTTAAGAACTCATATATTTGGATTCCTCTCGATGAGGCGAGCAGTACGAGTACCACCTTGATGGTTCTGCGACGTTTCCTTCCAGAGTTATTACCAAAAAACCACAAACATCCCAGAATCCTCTCGGTTTGGGGTCAAAATTTTGTCGCTCATTAAATCCCATAAGAAACGTCGCATCGAATGAAAGTGATTGAATTCTCCCCGTCTGGACGAGCGGAATTGAATGGTGCAACTGATTTTGCTGTGCTGTGAAAATTCAGATATTTGCATGACTGCTTTTGTTTTATTTTGTGAATAGCAAAAAGCATTCAACCCCATAATACATGCTGTTTTATTGGTAGCTCGTCCATTTCATATCCCATAGCTTAACCATTCACATATTTGGATTCCTCTCGACGAGGCGAGCAGTACGAGTACCACCTTGATGGGTCTGCGACGTTTCCTTCCAGAGTTATTACCAAAAAAACACAAACATCCCAGAATCCTCTCGGTTTGGGGTCAAAATGTTGTCGCTCATTAAATCCCATAAGAAACGTCGCATCGAATGAATGTGATTGAATTCTCCCCGTCTGGACGAGCGGAATTGAATGGTGCAACTGATTTTGCTGTGCTGTGAAAATTCAGATATTTGCATGACTGCTTTTGTTTTATTTTGTGAATAGCAAAAAGCATTCAACCCCATAATACATGTTGTTTTATTGGTCGCTCGTCCATTTCATATCCCATAGCTTAAACATTCATATATTTGGATTCTTCTCGACGAGGCGAGCAGTACGAGTACCACCTTGATGGGTCTGCGACGTTTCCTTCCAGAGTTATTACCAAAAAACCACAAACATCCCAGAATTCTCTCGGCTTGGGGTCAAAATGTTGTCGCTCATTAAATCCCACAAGAAACGTCGCATCGAATGAATGTGATTGAATTCTCCCCGTCTGGACGAGCGGAATTGAATGGTGCAACTGATTTTGCTGTGCTGTGAAAATTCAGATATTTGCATGACTGCTTTTGTTTTATTTTGTGAATAGCAAAAAGCATTCAACCCCATAATACATGTTGTTTTATTGGTCGTTCGTCCATTTCATATCCCATAGCTTAAGAACTCATATATTTGGATTCCTCTCGATGAGGCGAGCAGTACGAGTACCACCTTGATAGTTCTGCGACGTTTCCTTCCAGAGTTATTACCAAAAAACCACAAACATCCCAGAATCCTCTCGGTTTGGGGTCAAAATTTTGTCGCTCATTAAATCCCATAAGAAACGTCGCATCGAATGAATGTGATTGAATTCTCCCCGTCTGGACGAGCGGAATTGAATGGTGCAACTGATTTTGCTGTGCTGTGAAAATTCAGATATTTGCATGACTGCTTTTGTTTTATTTTGTGAATAGCAAAAAGCATTCAACCCCATAATACATGTTGTTTTATTGGTCGCTCGTCCATTTCATATCCCATAGCTTAAACATTCATATATTTGGATTCTTCTCGACGAGGCGAGCAGTACGAGTACCACCTTGATGGGTCTGCGACGTTTCCTTCCAGAGTTATTACCAAAAAACCACAAACATCCCAGAATTCTCTCGGTTTGGGGTCAAAATGTTGTCGCTCATTAAATCCCACAAGAAACGTCGCATCGAATGAATGTGATTGAATTCTCCCCGTCTGGACGAGCGGAATTGAATGGTGCAACTGATTTTGCTGTGCTGTGAAAATTCAGATATTTGCATGACTGCTTTTGTTTTATTTTGTGAATAGCAAAAAGCATTCAACCCCATAATACATGTTGTTTTATTGGTCGTTCTTCCATTTCATATCCCATAGCTTAAACATTCATATATTTGGATTCTTCTCGACGAGGCGAGCAGTACGAGTACCACCTTGATGGGTCTGCGACGTTTCCTTCCAGAGTTATTACCAAAAAACCACAAACATCCCAGAATTCTCTCGGTTTGGGGTCAAAATTTTGTCGCTCATTAAATCCCATAAGAAACGTCGCATCGAATGAAAGTGATTGAATTCTCCCCGTCTGGACGAGCGGAATTGAATGGTGCAACTGATTTTGCTGTGCTGTGAAAATTCAGATATTTGCATGACTGCTTTTGTTTTATTTTGTGAATAGCAAAAAGCATTCAACCCCATAATACATGCTGTTTTATTGGTAGCTCGTCCATTTCATATCCCATAGCTTAACCATTCACATATTTGGATTCCTCTCGACGAGGCGAGCAGTACGAGTACCACCTTGATGGGTCTGCGACGTTTCCTTCCAGAGTTATTACCAAAAAAACACAAACATCCCAGAATCCTCTCGGTTTGGGGTCAAAATGTTGTCGCTCATTAAATCCCATAAGAAACGTCGCATCGAATGAATGTGATTGAATTCTCCCCGTCTGGACGAGCGGAATTGAATGGTGCAACTGATTTTGCTGTGCTGTGAAAATTCAGATATTTGCATGACTGCTTTTGTTTTATTTTGTGAATAGCAAAAAGCATTCAACCCCATAATACATGTTGTTTTATTGGTCGTTCGTCCATTTCATATCCCATAGCTTAAGAACTCATATATTTGGATTCCTCTCGATGAGGCGAGCAGTACGAGTACCACCTTGATGGTTCTGCGACGTTTCCTTCCAGAGTTATTACCAAAAAACCACAAACATCCCAGAATCCTCTCGGTTTGGGGTCAAAATTTTGTCGCTCATTAAATCCCATAAGAAACGTCGCATCGAATGAAAGTGATTGAATTCTCCCCGTCTGGACGAGCGGAATTGAATGGTGCAACTGATTTTGCTGTGCTGTGAAAATTCAGATATTTGCATGACTGCTTTTGTTTTATTTTGTGAATAGCAAAAAGCATTCAACCCCATAATACATGCTGTTTTATTGGTAGCTCGTCCATTTCATATCCCATAGCTTAACCATTCACATATTTGGATTCCTCTCGACGAGGCGAGCAGTACGAGTACCACCTTGATGGGTCTGCGACGTTTCCTTCCAGAGTTATTACCAAAAAAACACAAACATCCCAGAATCCTCTCGGTTTGGGGTCAAAATGTTGTCGCTCATTAAATCCCATAAGAAACGTCGCATCGAATGAATGTGATTGAATTCTCCCCGTCTGGACGAGCGGAATTGAATGGTGCAACTGATTTTGCTGTGCTGTGAAAATTCAGATATTTGCATGACTGCTTTTGTTTTATTTTGTGAATAGCAAAAAGCATTCAACCCCATAATACATGTTGTTTTATTGGTCGTTCGTCCATTTCATATCCCATAGCTTAAGAACTCATATATTTGGATTCCTCTCGATGAGGCGAGCAGTACGAGTACCACCTTGATGGTTCTGCGACGTTTCCTTCCAGAGTTATTACCAAAAAACCACAAACATCCCAGAATCCTCTCGGTTTGGGGTCAAAATTTTGTCGCTCATTAAATCCCATAAGAAACGTCGCATCGAATGAAAGTGATTGAATTCTCCCCGTCTGGACGAGCGGAATTGAATGGTGCAACTGATTTTGCTGTGCTGTGAAAATTCAGATATTTGCATGACTGCTTTTGTTTTATTTTGTGAATAGCAAAAAGCATTCAACCCCATAATACATGCTGTTTTATTGGTAGCTCGTCCATTTCATATCCCATAGCTTAACCATTCACATATTTGGATTCCTCTCGACGAGGCGAGCAGTACGAGTACCACCTTGATGGGTCTGCGACGTTTCCTTCCAGAGTTATTACCAAAAAAACACAAACATCCCAGAATCCTCTCGGTTTGGGGTCAAAATGTTGTCGCTCATTAAATCCCATAAGAAACGTCGCATCGAATGAATGTGATTGAATTCTCCCCGTCTGGACGAGCGGAATTGAATGGTGCAACTGATTTTGCTGTGCTGTGAAAATTCAGATATTTGCATGACTGCTTTTGTTTTATTTTGTGAATAGCAAAAAGCATTCAACCCCATAATACATGTTGTTTTATTGGTCGCTCGTCCATTTCATATCCCATAGCTTAAACATTCATATATTTGGATTCTTCTCGACGAGGCGAGCAGTACGAGTACCACCTTGATGGGTCTGCGACGTTTCCTTCCAGAGTTATTACCAAAAAACCACAAACATCCCAGAATTCTCTCGGTTTGGGGTCAAAATGTTGTCGCTCATTAAATCCAATAAGAAACGTCGCATCGAATGAATGTGATTGAATTCTCCCCGTCTGGACGAGCGGAATTGAATGGTGCAACTGATTTTGCTGTGCTGTGAAAATTCAGATATTTGCATGACTGCTTTTGTTTTATTTTGTGAATAGCAAAAAGCATTCAACCCCATAATACATGTTGTTTTATTGGTCGTTCGTCCATTTCATATCCCATAGCTTAAGAACTCATATATTTGGATTCCTCTCGATGAGGCGAGCAGTACGAGTACCACCTTGATGGTTCTGCGACGTTTCCTTCCAGAGTTATTACCAAAAAACCACAAACATCCCAGAATCCTCTCGGTTTGGGGTCAAAATTTTGTCGCTCATTAAATCCCATAAGAAACGTCGCATCGAATGAAAGTGATTGAATTCTCCCCGTCTGGACGAGCGGAATTGAATGGTGCAACTGATTTTGCTGTGCTGTGAAAATTCAGATATTTGCATGACTGCTTTTGTTTTATTTTGTGAATAGCAAAAAGCATTCAACCCCATAATACATGCTGTTTTATTGGTAGCTCGTCCATTTCATATCCCATAGCTTAACCATTCACATATTTGGATTCCTCTCGACGAGGCGAGCAGTACGAGTACCACCTTGATGGGTCTGCGACGTTTCCTTCCAGAGTTATTACCAAAAAACACAAACATCCCAGAATCCTCTCGGTTTGGGGTCAAAATGTTGTCGCTCATTAAATCCCATAAGAAACGTCGCATCGAATGAATGTGATTGAATTCTCCCCGTCTGGACGAGCGGAATTGAATGGTGCAACTGATTTTGCTGTGCTGTGAAAATTCAGATATTTGCATGACTGCTTTTGTTTTATTTTGTGAATAGAAAAAGCATTCAACCCCATAATACATGTTGTTTTATTGGTCGCTCGTCCATTTCATATCCCAAAGCTTAAACATTCATATATTTGGATTCTTCTCGACGAGGCGAGCAGTACGAGTACCACCTTGATGGGTCTGCGACGTTTCCTTCCAGAGTTATTACCAAAAAACCACAAACATCCCAGAATTCTCTCGGTTTGGGGTCAAAATGTTGTCGCTCATTAAATCCCACAAGAAACGTCGCATCGAATGAATGTGATTGAATTCTCCCCGTCTGGACGAGCGGAATTGAATGGTGCAACTGATTTTGCTGTGCTGTGAAAATTCAGATATTTGCATGACTGCTTTTGTTTTATTTTGTGAATAGCAAAGAGCATTCAACCCCATAATACATGTTGTTTTATTGGTCGCTCGTCCATTTCATATCCCATAGCTTAAACATTCATATATTTGGATTCTTCTCGACGAGGCGAGCAGTACGAGTACCACCTTGATGGGTCTGCGACGTTTCCTTCCAGAGTTATTACCAAAAAACCACAAACATCCCGAATTCTCTCGGTTTGGGGTCAAAATGTTGTCGCTCATTAAATCCAATACGAAACGTCGCATCGAATGAATGTGATTGAATTCTCCCCGTCTGGACGAGCGGAATTGAATGGTGCAACTGATTTTGCTGTGCTGTGAAAATTCAGATATTTGCATGACTGCTTTTGTTTTATTTTGTGAATAGCAAAAAGCATTCAACCCCATAATACATGTTGTTTTATTGGTCGTTCGTCCATTTCATATCCCATAGCTTAACAACTCATATATTTGGATTCCTCTCGATGAGGCGAGCAGTACGAGTACCACCTTGATGGTTCTGCGACGTTTCCTTCCAGAGTTATTACCAAAAAACCACAAACATCCCAGAATCCTCTCGGTTTGGGGTCAAAATTTTGTCGCTCATTAAATCCCATAAGAAACGTCGCATCGAATGAAAGTGATTGAATTCTCCCCGTCTGGACGAGCGGAATTGAATGGTGCAACTGATTTTGCTGTGCTGTGAAAATTCAGATATTTGCATGACTGCTTTTGTTTTATTTTGTGAATAGCAAAAAGCATTCAACCCCATAATACATGCTGTTTTATTGGTAGCTCGTCCATTTCATATCCCATAGCTTAACCATTCACATATTTGGATTCCTCTCGACGAGGCGAGCAGTACGAGTACCACCTTGATGGGTCTGCGACGTTTCCTTCCAGAGTTATTACCAAAAAACACAAACATCCCAGAATCCTCTCGGTTTGGGGTCAAAATGTTGTCGCTCATTAAATCCCATAAGAAACGTCGCATCGAATGAATGTGATTGAATTCTCCCCGTCTGGACGAGCGGAATTGAATGGTGCAACTGATTTTGCTGTGCTGTGAAAATTCAGATATTTGCATGACTGCTTTTGTTTTATTTTGTGAATAGCAAAAAGCATTCAACCCCATAATACATGTTGTTTTATTGGTCGCTCGTCCATTTCATATCCCATAGCTTAAACATTCATATATTTGGATTCTTCTCGACGAGGCGAGCAGTACGAGTACCACCTTGATGGGTCTGCGACGTTTCCTTCCAGAGTTATTACCAAAAAACCACAAACATCCCAGAATCCTCTCGGTTTGGGGTCAAAATTTTGTCGCTCATTAAATCCCATAAGAAACGTCGCATCGAATGAATGTGATTGAATTCTCCCCGTCTGGACGAGCGGAATTGAATGGTGCAACTGATTTTGCTGTGCTGTGAAAATTCAGATATTTGCATGACTGCTTTTGTTTTATTTTGTGAATAGCAAAAAGCATTCAACCCCATAATACATGTTGTTTTATTGGTCGCTTGTCCATTTCATATCCCATAGCTTAAACATTCATATATTTGGATTCTTCTCGACGAGGCGAGCAGTACGAGTACCACCTTGATGGGTCTGCGACGTTTCCTTCCAGAGTTATTACCAAAAAACCACAAACATCCCAGAATCCTCTCGGTTTGGGGTCAAAATTTTGTCGCTCATTAAATCCCATAAGAAACGTCGCATCGAATGAAAGTGATTGAATTCTCCCCGTCTGGACGATCGGAATTGAATGGTGCAACTGATTTTGCTGTGCTGTGAAAATTCAGATATTTGCATGACTGCTTTTGTTTTATTTTGTGAATAGCAAAAAGCATTCAACCCCATAATACATGTTGTTTTATTGGTCGCTCGTCCATTTCATATCCCATAGCTTAAACATTCATATATTTGGATTCTTCTCGACGAGGCGAGCAGTACGAGTACCACCTTGATGGGTCTGCGACGTTTCCTTCCAGAGTTATTACCAAAAAACCACAAACATCCCAGAATTATCTCGGTTTGGGGTCAAAATGTTGTCGCTCATTAAATCCCACAAGAAACGTCGCATCGAATGAATGTGATTGAATTCTCCCCGTCTGGACGAGCGGAATTGAATGGTGCAACTGATTTTGCTGTGCTGTGAAAATTCAGATATTTGCATGACTGCTTTTGTTTTATTTTGTGAATAGCAAAAAGCATTCAACCCCATAATACATGTTGTTTTATTGGTCGTTCGTCCATTTCATATCCCATAGCTTAACAACTCATATATTTGGATTCCTCTCGATGAGGCGAGCAGTACGAGTACCACCTTGATGGTTCTGCGACGTTTCCTTCCAGAGTTATTACCAAAAAACCACAAACATCCCAGAATCCTCTCGGTTTGGGGTCAAAATTTTGTCGCTCATTAAATCCCATAAGAAACGTCGCATCGAATGAAAGTGATTGAATTCTCCCCGTCTGGACGAGCGGAATTGAATGGTGCAACTGATTTTGCTGTGCTGTGAAAATTCAGATATTTGCATGACTGCTTTTGTTTTATTTTGTGAATAGCAAAAAGCATTCAACCCCATAATACATGCTGTTTTATTGGTAGCTCGTCCATTTCATATCCCATAGCTTAACCATTCACATATTTGGATTCCTCTCGACGAGGCTAGCAGTACGAGTACCACCTTGATGGGTCTGCGACGTTTCCTTCCAGAGTTATTACCAAAAAACACAAACATCCCAGAATCCTCTCGGTTTGGGGTCAAAATGTTGTCGCTCATTAAATCCCATAAGAAACGTCGCATCGAATGAATGTGATTGAATTCTCCCCGTCTGGACGAGCGGAATTGAATGGTGCAACTGATTTTGCTGTGCTGTGAAAATTCAGATATTTGCATGACTGCTTTTGTTTTATTTTGTGAATAGCAAAAAGCATTCAACCCCATAATACATGTTGTTTTATTGGTCGCTCGTCCATTTCATATCCCATAGCTTAAACATTCATATATTTGGATTCTTCTCGACGAGGCGAGCAGTACGAGTACCACCTTGATGGGTCTGCGACGTTTCCTTCCAGAGTTATTACCAAAAAACCACAAACATCCCAGAATCCTCTCGGTTTGGGGTCAAAATTTTGTCGCTCATTAAATCCCATAAGAAACGTCGCATCGAATGAATGTGATTGAATTCTCCCCGTCTGGACGAGCGGAATTGAATGGTGCAACTGATTTTGCTGTGCTGTGAAAATTCAGATATTTGCATGACTGCTTTTGTTTTATTTTGTGAATAGCAAAAAGCATTCAACCCCATAATACATGTTGTTTTATTGGTCGCTCGTCCATTTCATATCCCATAGCTTAAACATTCATATATTTGGATTCTTCTCGACGAGGCGAGCAGTACGAGTACCACCTTGATGGGTCTGCGACGTTTCCTTCCAGAGTTATTACCAAAAAACCACAAACATCCCAGAATTATCTCGGTTTGGGGTCAAAATGTTGTCGCTCATTAAATCCCACAAGAAACGTCGCATCGAATGAATGTGATTGAATTCTCCCCGTCTGGACGAGCGGAATTGAATGGTGCAACTGATTTTGCTGTGCTGTGAAAATTCAGATATTTGCATGACTGCTTTTGTTTTATTTTGTGAATAGCAAAAAGCATTCAACCCCATAATACATGTTGTTTTATTGGTCGCTCGTCCATTTCATATCCCATAGCTTAAACATTCATATATTTGGATTCTTCTCGACGAGGCGAGCAGTACGAGTACCACCTTGATGGGTCTGCGACGTTTCCTTCCAGAGTTATTACCAAAAAACCACAAACATCCCAGAATCCTCTCGGTTTGGGGTCAAAATTTTGTCGCTCATTAAATCCCATAAGAAACGTCGCATCGAATGAATGTGATTGAATTCTCCCCGTCTGGACGAGCGGAATTGAATGGTGCAACTGATTTTGCTGTGCTGTGAAAATTCAGATATTTGCATGACTGCTTTTGTTTTATTTTGTGAATAGCAAAAAGCATTCAACCCCATAATACATGTTGTTTTATTGGTCGCTTGTCCATTTCATATCCCATAGCTTAAACATTCATATATTTGGATTCTTCTCGACGAGGCGAGCAGTACGAGTACCACCTTGATGGGTCTGCGACTTTCCTTCCAGAGTTATTACCAAAAAACCACAAACATCCCAGAATCCTCTCGGTTTGGGGTCAAAATTTTGTCGCTCATTAAATCCCATAAGAAACGTCGCATCGAATGAAAGTGATTGAATTCTCCCCGTCTGGACGATCGGAATTGAATGGTGCAACTGATTTTGCTGTGCTGTGAAAATTCAGATATTTGCATGACTGCTTTTGTTTTATTTTGTGAATAGCAAAAAGCATTCAACCCCATAATACATGTTGTTTTATTGGTCGCTCGTCCATTTCATATCCCATAGCTTAAACATTCATATATTTGGATTCTTCTCGACGAGGCGAGCAGTACGAGTACCACCTTGATGGGTCTGCGACGTTTCCTTCCAGAGTTATTACCAAAAAAACCACAAACATCCCAGAATTATCTCGGTTTGGGGTCAAAATGTTGTCGCTCATTAAATCCCACAAGAAACGTCGCATCGAATGAATGTGATTGAATTCTCCCCGTCTGGACGAGCGGAATTGAATGGTGCAACTGATTTTGCTGTGCTGTGAAAATTCAGATATTTGCATGACTGCTTTTGTTTTATTTTGTGAATAGCAAAAAGCATTCAACCCCATAATACATGTTGTTTTATTGGTCGTTCGTCCATTTCATATCCCATAGCTTAAGAACTCATATATTTGGATTCCTCTCGATGAGGCGAGCAGTACGAGTACCACCTTGATGGTTCTGCGACGTTTCCTTCCAGAGTTATTACCAAAAAACCACAAACATCCCAGAATCCTCTCGGTTTGGGGTCAAAATTTTGTCGCTCATTAAATCCCATAAGAAACGTCGCATCGAATGAATGTGATTGAATTCTCCCTGTCTGGACGAGCGGAATTTAATGGTGCAACTGATTTTGCTGTGCTGTGAAAATTCAGATATTTGCATGACTGCTTTTGTTTTATTTTGTGAATAGCAAGAAGCATTCAACCCCATAATACATGCTGTTTTATTGGTCGCTCGTTCATTTCATATCACATAGCTTAACCATTCATATATTTGGATTCCTCTCGACGAGGCGAGCAGTACGATTACCACCTTGATTGGTCTGCGACGTGTCCTTCCAGAGTTATTACCAAAAAACCACAAAAATCCCAGAATCCTCTCGGTTTAGGGTCAAAATGTTGTCGCTCATTAAATCCCATAAGAAACGTCGCATCGAATGAATGTGATTGAATTCTCCCCGTCTGGACGAGCGGAATTGAATGGTGCAACTGATTTTGCTGTGCTGTGAAAATTCAGATATTTGCATGACTGCTTTTGTTTTATTTTGTGAATAGCAAAAAGCATTCAACCCCATAATACATGCTGTTTTATTGGTAGCTCGTCCATTTCATATCCCATAGCTTAACCATTCACATATTTGGATTCCTCTCGACGAGGCGAGCAGTACGAGTACCACCTTGATGGGTCTGCGACGTGTCCTTCCAGAGTTATTACCAAAAAAACACAAACATCCCAGAATCCTCTCGGTTTGGGGTCAAAATGTTGTCGCTCATTAAATCCCATAAGAAACGTCGCATCGAATGAATGTGATTGAATTCTCCCCGTCTGGACGAGCGGAATTGAATGGTGCAACTGATTTTGCTGTGCTGTGAAAATTCAGATATTTGCATGACTGCTTTTGTTTTATTTTGTGAATAGCAAGAAGCATTCAACCCCATAATACATGCTGTTTTAATGGTCGCTCGTCAATTACATATCCCATAGCTTAACCATTCATATATTTGGATTCCTCTCGACGAGGCGAGCAGTACGAGTACCACCTTGATGGGTCAGCGACGTTTCCTTCCAGAGTTATTACCAAAAAACCACAAACATCCCAGAATCCTCTCGGTTTGGGGTCAAACTGTTGTCGCTTATTAAATCCCATAAGAAACGTCGCATCGAATGAATGTGATTGAATTCTCCCCGTCTGGACGAGCGGAATTGAATGGTGCAACTGATTTTGCTGTGCTGTGAAAATTCAGATATTTGCATGACTGCTTTTGTTTTATTTTGTGAATAGCAAAAAGCATTCAACCCCATAATACATGTTGTTTTATTGGTCGCTCGTTCATTTCATATCACATAGCTTAACCATTCATATATTTGGATTCCTCTCGACGAGGCGAGCAGTACGATTACCACCTTGATTGGTCTGCGACGTGTCCTTCCAGAGTTATTACCAAAAAACCACAAACATCCCAGAATCCTCTCGGTTTGGGGTCAAACTGTTGTCGCTTATTAAATCCCATAAGAAACGTCGCATCGAATAAATGTGATTGAATTCTCCCCGTCTGGACGAGCGGAATTGAATGGTGCAACTGATTTTGCTGTGCTGTGAAAATTCAGATATTTGCATGACTGCTTTTGTTTTATTTTGTGAATAGCAAAAAGCATTCAACCCCATAATACATGCTGTTTTATTGGTAGCTCGTCCATTTCATATCACATAGCTTAACCATTCATATATTTGGATTCCTCTCGACGAGGCGAGCAGTACGATTACCACCTTGATGGGTCTGCGACGTGTCCTTCCAGAGTTATTACCAAAAAACCAAACAAATCCCAGAATCCTCTCGGTTTAGGGTCAAAATGTTGTCGCTCATTAAATCCCATAAGAAACGTCGCATCGAATGAATGTGATTGAATTCTCCCCGTCTGGACGAGCGGAATTGAATGGTGCAACTGATTTTGCTGTGCTGTGAAAATTCAGATATTTGCATGACTGCTTTTGTTTTATTTTGTGAATAGCAAAAAGCATTCAACCCCATAATACATGTTGTTTTATTGGTCGCTCGTCGATTTCATATTCCATAGCTTAAACATTCATATATTTGGATTCTTCTCGACGAGGCGAGCAGTACGAGTACCACCTTGATGGGTCTGCGACGTTTCCTTCCAGAGTTATTACCAAAAAACCACAAACATCCCAGAATTCTCTCGGTTTGGGGTCAAAATGTTGTCGCTCATTAAATCCCACAAGAAACGTCGCATCGAATGAATGTGATTGAATTCTCCCCGTCTGGACGAGCGGAATTGAATGGTGCAACTGATTTTGCTGTGCTGTGAAAATTCAGATATTTGCATGACTGCTTTTGTTTTATTTTGTGAATAGCAAAAAGCATTCAACCCCATAATACTTGTTGTTTTATTGGTCGTTCGTCCATTTCATATCCCATAGCTTAACAACTCATATATTTGGATTCCTCTCGATGAGGCGAGCAGTACGAGTACCACCTTGATGGTTCTGCGACGTTTCCTTCCAGAGTTATTACCAAAAAACCACAAACATCCCAGAATCCTCTCGGTTTGGGGTCAACATTTTGTCGCTCATTAAATCCCATAAGAAACGTCGCATCGAATGAAAGTGATTGAATTCTCCCCGTCTGGACGAGCGGAATTGAATGGTGCAACTGATTTTGCTGTGCTGTGAAAATTCAGATATTTGCATGACTGCTTTTGTTTTATTTTGTGAATAGCAAGAAGCATTCAACCCCATAATACATGCTGTTTTATTGGTCGCTCGTCCATTTCATATCACATAGCTTAACCATTCATATATTTGGATTCCTCTCGACGAGGCGAGCAGTACGATTACCACCTTGATGGGTCTGCGACGTGTCCTTCCAGAGTTATTACCAAAAAACCACAAAAATCCCAGAATCCTCTCGGTTTAGGGTCAAAATGTTGTCGCTCATTAAATCCCATAAGAAACGTCGCATCGAATGAATGTGATTGAATTCTCCCCGTCTGGACGAGCGGAATTGAATGGTGCAACTGATTTTGCTGTGCTGTGAAAATTCAGATATTTGCATGACTGCTTTTGTTTTATTTTGTGAATAGCAAGAAGCATTCAACCCCATAATACATGCTGTTTTATTGGTCGCTCGTTCATTTCATATCACATAGCTTAACCATTCATATATTTGGATTCCTCTCGACGAGGCGAGCAGTACGATTACCACCTTGATTGGTCTGCGACGTGTCCTTCCAGAGTTATTACCAAAAAACCACAAAAATCCCAGAATCCTCTCGGTTTAGGGTCAAAATGTTGTCGCTCATTAAATCCCATAAGAAACGTCGCATCGAATGAATGTGATTGAATTCTCCCCGTCTGGACGAGCGGAATTGAATGGTGCAACTGATTTTGCTGTGCTGTGAAAATTCAGATATTTGCATGACTGCTTTTGTTTTATTTTGTGAATAGCAAAAAGCATTCAACCCCATAATACATGCTGTTTTATTGGTCGCTCGTCAATTTCATATCCCATAGCTTAACCATTCATATATTTGGATTCCTCTCGACGAGGCGAGCAGTACGAGTACCACCTTGATGGGTCTGCGACGTTTCCTTCCAGAGTTATTACCAAAAAACCACAAACATCCCAGAATCCTCTCGGTTTGGGGTCAAACTGTTGTCGCTTATTAAATCCCATAAGAAACGTCGCATCGAATGAATGTGATTGAATTCTCCCCGTCTGGACGAGCGGAATTGAATGGTGCAACTGATTTTGCTGTGCTGTGAAAATTCAGATATTTGCATGACTGCTTTTGTTTTATTTTGTGAATAGCAAAAAGCATTCAACCCCATAATACATGTTGTTTTATTGGTCGCTCGTTCATTTCATATCACATAGCTTAACCATTCATATATTTGGATTCCTCTCGACGAGGCGAGCAGTACGATTACCACCTTGATTGGTCTGCGACGTGTCCTTCCAGAGTTATTACCAAAAAACCACAAAAATCCCAGAATCCTCTCGGTTTAGGGTCAAAATAGTTGTCGCTCATTAAATCCCATAAGAAACGTCGCATCGAATGAATGTGATTGAATTCTCCCCGTCTGGACGAGCGGAATTGAATGGTGCAACTGATTTTGCTGTGCTGTGAAAATTCAGATATTTGCATGACTGCTTTTGTTTTATTTTGTGAATAGCAAGAAGCATTCAACCCCATAATACATGCTGTTTTATTGGTCGCTCGTCCATTTCATATCCCATAGCTTAACCATTCATATATTTGGATTCCTCTCGACGAGGCGAGCAGTACGAGTACCACCTTGATGGGTCTGCGACGTTTCCTTCCAGAGTTATTACCAAAAAACCACAAACATCCCAGAATCCTCTCGGTTTGGGGTCAAACTGTTGTCGCTTATTAAATCCCATAAGAAACGTCGCATCGAATAAATGTGATTGAATTCTCCCCGTCTGGACGAGCGGAATTGAATGGTGCAACTGATTTTGCTGTGCTGTGAAAATTCAGATATTTGCATGACTGCTTTTGTTTTATTTTGTGAATAGCAAAAAGCATTCAACCCCATAATACATGCTGTTTTATTGGTAGCTCGTCCATTTCATATCACATAGCTTAACCATTCATATATTTGGATTCCTCTCGACGAGGCGAGCAGTACGATTACCACCTTGATGGGTCTGCGACGTGTCCTTCCAGAGTTATTACCAAAAAACCAAACAAATCCCAGAATCCTCTCGGTTTAGGGTCAAAATGTTGTCGCTCATTAAATCCCATAAGAAACGTCGCATCGAATGAATGTGATTGAATTCTCCCCGTCTGGACGAGCGGAATTGAATGGTGCAACTGATTTTGCTGTGCTGTGAAAATTCAGATATTTGCATGACTGCTTTTGTTTTATTTTGTGAATAGCAAAAAGCATTCAACCCCATAATACATGTTGTTTTATTGGTCGCTCGTCGATTTCATATCCCATAGCTTAAACATTCATATATTTGGATTCTTCTCGACGAGGCGAGCAGTACGAGTACCACCTTGATGGGTCTGCGACGTTTCCTTCCAGAGTTATTACCAAAAAACCACAAACATCCCAGAATTCTCTCGGTTTGGGGTCAAAATGTTGTCGCTCATTAAATCCCACAAGAAACGTCGCATCGAATGAATGTGATTGAATTCTCCCCGTCTGGACGAGCGGAATTGAATGGTGCAACTGATTTTGCTGTGCTGTGAAAATTCAGATATTTGCATGACTGCTTTTGTTTTATTTTGTGAATAGCAAAAAGCATTCAACCCCATAATACTTGTTGTTTTATTGGTCGTTCGTCCATTTCATATCCCATAGCTTAACAACTCATATATTTGGATTCCTCTCGACGAGGCGAGCAGTACGATTACCACCTTGATGGGTCTGCGACGTGTCCTTCCAGAGTTATTACCAAAAAACCAAACAAATCCCAGAATCCTCTCGGTTTAGGGTCAAAATGTTGTCGCTCATTAAATCCCATAAGAAACGTCGCATCGAATGAATGTGATTGAATTCTCCCCGTCTGGACGAGCGGAATTGAATGGTGCAACTGATTTTGCTGTGCTGTGAAAATTCAGATATTTGCATGACTGCTTTTGTTTTATTTTGTGAATAGCAAAAAGCATTCAACCCCATAATACATGTTGTTTTATTGGTCGCTCGTCGATTTCATATCCCATAGCTTAAACATTCATATATTTGGATTCTTCTCGACGAGGCGAGCAGTACGAGTACCACCTTGATGGGTCTGCGACGTTTCCTTCCAGAGTTATTACCAAAAAACCACAAACATCCCAGAATTCTCTCGGTTTGGGGTCAAAATGTTGTCGCTCATTAAATCCCACAAGAAACGTCGCATCGAATGAATGTGATTGAATTCTCCCCGTCTGGACGAGCGGAATTGAATGGTGCAACTGATTTTGCTGTGCTGTGAAAATTCAGATATTTGCATGACTGCTTTTGTTTTATTTTGTGAATAGCAAAAAGCATTCAACCCCATAATACTTGTTGTTTTATTGGTCGTTCGTCCATTTCATATCCCATAGCTTAACAACTCATATATTTGGATTCCTCTCGATGAGGCGAGCAGTACGAGTACCACCTTGATGGTTCTGCGACGTTTCCTTCCAGAGTTATTACCAAAAAACCACAAACATCCCAGAATCCTCTCGGTTTGGGGTCAACATTTTGTCGCTCATTAAATCCCATAAGAAACGTCGCATCGAATGAAAGTGATTGAATTCTCCCCGTCTGGACGAGCGGAATTGAATGGTGCAACTGATTTTGCTGTGCTGTGAAAATTCAGATATTTGCATGACTGCTTTTGTTTTATTTTGTGAATAGCAAGAAGCATTCAACCCCATAATACATGCTGTTTTATTGGTCGCTCGTCCATTTCATATCACATAGCTTAACCATTCATATATTTGGATTCCTCTCGACGAGGCGAGCAGTACGATTACCACCTTGATGGGTCTGCGACGTGTCCTTCCAGAGTTATTACCAAAAAACCACAAAAATCCCAGAATCCTCTCGGTTTAGGGTCAAAATGTTGTCGCTCATTAAATCCCATAAGAAACGTCGCATCGAATGAATGTGATTGAATTCTCCCCGTCTGGACGAGCGGAATTGAATGGTGCAACTGATTTTGCTGTGCTGTGAAAATTCAGATATTTGCATGACTGCTTTTGTTTTATTTTGTGAATAGCAAAAAGCATTCAACCCCATAATACATGTTGTTTTATTGGTCGCTCGTCCATTTCATATCCCATAGCTTAAACATTCATATATTTGGATTCTTCTCGACGAGGCGAGCAGTACGAGTACCACCTTGATGGGTCTGCGACGTTTCCTTCCAGAGTTATTACCAAAAAACCACAAACATCCCAGAATTCTCTCGGTTTGGGGTCAAAATGTTGTCGCTCATTAAATCCCATAAGAAACGTCGCATCGAATGAATGTGATTGAATTCTCCCCGTCTGGACGAGCGGAATTGAATGGTGCAACTGATTTTGCTGTGCTGTGAAAATTCAGATATTTGCATGACTGCTTTTGTTTTATTTTGTGAATAGCAAAAAGCATTCAACCCCATAATACTTGTTGTTTTATTGGTCGTTCGTCCATTTCATATCCCATAGCTTAACAACTCATATATTTGGATTCCTCTCGACGAGGCGAGCAGTACGATTACCACCTTGATGGGTCTGCGACGTGTCCTTCCAGAGTTATTACCAAAAAACCAAACAAATCCCAGAATCCTCTCGGTTTAGGGTCAAAATGTTGTCGCTCATTAAATCCCATAAGAAACGTCGCATCGAATGAATGTGATTGAATTCTCCCCGTCTGGACGAGCGGAATTGAATGGTGCAACTGATTTTGCTGTGCTGTGAAAATTCAGATATTTGCATGACTGCTTTTGTTTTATTTTGTGAATAGCAAAAAGCATTCAACCCCATAATACATGTTGTTTTATTGGTCGCTCGTCGATTTCATATCCCATAGCTTAAACATTCATATATTTGGATTCTTCTCGACGAGGCGAGCAGTACGAGTACCACCTTGATGGGTCTGCGACGTTTCCTTCCAGAGTTATTACCAAAAAACCACAAACATCCCAGAATTCTCTCGGTTTGGGGTCAAAATGTTGTCGCTCATTAAATCCCACAAGAAACGTCGCATCGAATGAATGTGATTGAATTCTCCCCGTCTGGACGAGCGGAATTGAATGGTGCAACTGATTTTGCTGTGCTGTGAAAATTCAGATATTTGCATGACTGCTTTTGTTTTATTTTGTGAATAGCAAAAAGCATTCAACCCCATAATACTTGTTGTTTTATTGGTCGTTCGTCCATTTCATATCCCATAGCTTAACAACTCATATATTTGGATTCCTCTCGATGAGGCGAGCAGTACGAGTACCACCTTGATGGTTCTGCGACGTTTCCTTCCAGAGTTATTACCAAAAAACCACAAACATCCCAGAATCCTCTCGGTTTGGGGTCAACATTTTGTCGCTCATTAAATCCCATAAGAAACGTCGCATCGAATGAAAGTGATTGAATTCTCCCCGTCTGGACGAGCGGAATTGAATGGTGCAACTGATTTTGCTGTGCTGTGAAAATTCAGATATTTGCATGACTGCTTTTGTTTTATTTTGTGAATAGCAAGAAGCATTCAACCCCATAATACATGCTGTTTTATTGGTCGCTCGTCCATTTCATATCACATAGCTTAACCATTCATATATTTGGATTCCTCTCGACGAGGCAAGCAGTACGATTACCACCTTGATGGGTCTGCGACGTGTCCTTCCAGAGTTATTACCAAAAAACCACAAAAATCCCAGAATCCTCTCGGTTTAGGGTCAAAATGTTGTCGCTCATTAAATCCCATAAGAAACGTCGCATCGAATGAATGTGATTGAATTCTCCCCGTCTGGACGAGCGGAATTGAATGGTGCAACTGATTTTGCTGTGCTGTGAAAATTCAGATATTTGCATGACTGCTTTTGTTTTATTTTGTGAATAGCAAAAAGCATTCAACCCCATAATACATGTTGTTTTATTGGTCGCTCGTCCATTTCATATCCCATAGCTTAAACATTCATATATTTGGATTCTTCTCGACGAGGCGAGCAGTACGAGTACCACCTTGATGGGTCTGCGACGTTTCCTTCCAGAGTTATTACCAAAAAACCACAAACATCCCAGAATTCTCTCGGTTTGGGGTCAAAATGTTGTCGCTCATTAAATCCCACAAGAAACGTCGCATCGAATGAATGTGATTGAATTCTCCCCGTCTGGACGAGCGGAATTGAATGGTGCAACTGATTTTGCTGTGCTGTGAAAATTCAGATATTTGCATGACTGCTTTTGTTTTATTTTGTGAATAGCAAAAAGCATTCAACCCCATAATACATGTTGTTTTATTGGTCGTTCGTCCATTTCATATCCCATAGCTTAACAACTCATATATTTGGATTCCTCTCGATGAGGCGAGCAGTACGAGTACCACCTTGATGGTTCTGCGACGTTTCCTTCCAGAGTTATTACCAAAAAACCACAAACATCCCAGAATCCTCTCGGTTTGGGGTCAAAATTTTGTCGCTCATTAAATCCCATAAGAAACGTCGCATCGAATGAAAGTGATTGAATTCTCCCCGTCTGGACGAGCGGAATTGAATGGTGCAACTGATTTTGCTGTGCTGTGAAAATTCAGATATTTGCATGACTGCTTTTGTTTTATTTTGTGAATAGCAAGAAGCATTCAACCCCATAATACATGCTGTTTTATTGGTCGCTCGTCCATTTCATATCCCATAGCTTAACCATTCATATATTTGGATTCCTCTCGACGAGGCGAGCAGTACGAGTACCACCTTGATGGGTCTGCGACGTTTCCTTCCAGAGTTATTACCAAAAAACCACAAACATCCCAGAATCCTCTCGGTTTGGGGTCAAACTGTTGTCGCTTATTAAATCCCATAAGAAACGTCGCATCAAATGAATGTGATTGAATTCTCCCCGTCTGGACGAGCGGAATTGAATGGTGCAACTGATTTTGCTGTGCTGTGAAAATTCAGATATTTGCATGACTGCTTTTGTTTTATTTTGTGAATAGCAAAAAGCATTCAACCCCATAATACATGTTGTTTTATTGGTCGCTCGTTCATTTCATATCACATAGCTTAACCATTCATATATTTGGATTCCTCTCGACGAGGCGAGCAGTACGATTACCACCTTGATGGGTCTGCGACGTGTCCTTCCAGAGTTATTACCAAAAAAACACAAAAATCCCAGAATCCTCTCGGTTTAGGGTCAAAATGTTGTCGCTCATTAAATCCCATAAGAAACGTCGCATCGAATGAATGTGATTGAATTCTCCCCGTCTGGACGAGCGGAATTGAATGGTGCAACTGATTTTGCTGTGCTGTGAAAATTCAGATATTTGCATGACTGCTTTTGTTTTATTTTGTGAATAGCAAAAAGCATTCAACCCCATAATACATGTTGTTTTATTGGTCGCTCGTCCATTTCATATCCCATAGCTTAAACATTCATATATTTGGATTCTTCTCGACGAGGCGAGCAGTACGAGTACCACCTTGATGGGTCTGCGACGTTTCCTTCCAGAGTTATTACCAAAAAACCACAAACATCCCAGAATTCTCTCGGTTTGGGGTCAAAATGTTGTCGCTCATTAAATCCCACAAGAAACGTCGCATCGAATGCATGTGATTGAATTCTCCCCGTCTGGACGAGCGGAATTGAATGGTGCAACTGATTTTGCTGTGCTGTGAAAATTCAGATATTTGCATGACTGCTTTTGTTTTATTTTGTGAATAGCAAAAAGCATTCAACCCCATAATACATGTTGTTTTATTGGTCGTTCGTCCATTTCATATCCCATAGCTTAACAACTCATATATTTGGATTCCTCTCGATGAGTCGAGCAGTACGAGTACCACCTTGATGGTTCTGCGACGTTTCCTTGAAGAGTTATTACCAAAAAACCACAAACATCCCAGAATCCTCTCGGTTTGGGGTCAAAATTTTGTCGCTCATTAAATCCCATAAGAAACGTCGCATCGAATGAAAGTGATTGAATTCTCCCCGTCTGGACGAGCGGAATTGAATGGTGCAACTGATTTTGCTGTGCTGTGAAAATTCAGATATTTGCATGACTGCTTTTGTTTTATTTTGTGAATAGCAAGAAGCATTCAACCCCATAATACATGCTGTTTTATTGGTCGCTCGTCCATTTCATATCCCATAGCTTAACCATTCATATATTTGGATTCCTCTCGACGAGGCGAGCAGTACGAGTACCACCTTGATGGGTCTGCGACGTTTCCTTCCAGAGTTATTACCAAAAAACCACAAACATCCCAGAATCCTCTCGGTTTGGGGTCAAACTGTTGTCGCTTATTAAATCCCATAAGAAACGTCGCATCGAATGAATGTGATTGAATTCTCCCCGTCTGGACGAGCGGAATTGAATGGTGCAAATGATTTTGCTGTGCTGTGAAAATTCAGATATTTGCATGACTGCTTTTGTTTTATTTTGTGAATAGCAAAAAGCATTCAACCCCATAATACATGTTGTTTTATTGGTCGCTCGTTCATTTCATATCACATAGCTTAACCATTCATATATTTGGATTCCTCTCGACGAGGCGAGCATTACGATTACCACCTTGATGGGTCTGCGACGTGTCCTTCCAGAGTTATTACCAAAAAAACAAACAAATCCCAGAATCCTCTCGGTTTAGGGTCAAAATGTTGTCGCTCATTAAATCCCATAAGAAACGTCGCATCGAATGAATGTGATTGAATTCTCCCCGTCTGGACGAGCGGAATTGAATGGTGCAACTGATTTTGCTGTGCTGTGAAAATTCAGATATTTGCATGACTGCTTTTGTTTAATTTTGTGAATAGCAAAAAGCATTCAACCCCATAATACATGTTGTTTTATTGGTCGCTCGTCCATTTCATATCCCATAGCTTAAACATTCATATATTTGGATTCTTCTCGACGAGGCGAGCAGTACGAGTACCACCTTGATGGGTCTGCGACGTTTCCTTCCAGAGTTATTACCAAAAAACCACAAACATCCCAGAATTCTCTCGGTTTGGGGTCAAAATGTTGTCGCTCATTAAATCCCACAAGAAACGTCGCATCGAATGAATGTGATTGAATTCTCCCCGTCTGGACGAGCGGAATTGAATGGTGCAACTGATTTTGCTGTGCTGTGAAAATTCAGATATTTGCATGACTGCTTTTGTTTTATTTTGTGAATAGCAAAAAGCATTCAACCCCATAATACATGTTGTTTTATTGGTCGTTCGTCCATTTCATATCCCATAGTTTAACAACTCATATATTTGGATTCCTCTCGATGAGGCGAGCAGTACGAGTACCACCTTGATGGTTCTGCGACGTTTCCTTCCAGAGTTATTACCAAAAAACCACAAACATCCCAGAATCCTCTCGATTTGGGGTCAAACTGTTGTCGCTTATTAAATCCCATAAGAAACGTCGCATCGAATGAATGTGATTGAATTCTCCCCGTCTGGACGAGCGGAATTGAATGGTGCAACTGATTTTGCTGTGCTGTGAAAATTCAGATATTTGCATGACTGCTTTTGTTTTATTTTGTGAATAGCAAAAAGCATTCAACCCCATAATACATGTTGTTTTATTGGTCGCTCGTTCATTTCATATCACATAGCTTAACCATTCATATATTTGGATTCCTCTCGACGAGGCGAGCAGTACGATTACCACCTTGATGGGTATGCGACGTGTCCTTCCAGAGTTATTACCAAAAAACCACAAAAATCCCAGAATCCTCTCGGTTTAGGGTCAAAATGTTGTCGCTCATTAAATCCCATAAGAAACGTCGCATCGAATGAATGTGATTGAATTCTCCCCGTCTGGACGAGCGGAATTGAATGGTGCAACTGATTTTGCTGTGCTGTGAAAATTCAGATATTTGCATGACTGCTTTTGTTTTATTTTGTGAATAGCAAAAAGCATTCAACCCCATAATACATGTTGTTTTATTGGTCGCTCGTTCATTTCATATCACATAGCTTAACCATTCATATATTTGGATTCCTCTCGACGAGGCGAGCAGTACGATTACCACCTTGATGGGTCTGCGACGTGTCCTTCCAGAGTTATTACCAAAAAAACACAAAAATCCCAGAATCCTCTCGGTTTAGGGTCAAAATGTTGTCGCTCATTAAATCCCATAAGAAACGTCGCATCGAATGAATGTGATTGAATTCTCCCCGTCTGGACGAGCGGAATTGAATGGTGCAACTGATTTTGCTGTGCTGTGAAAATTCAGATATTTGCATGACTGCTTTTGTTTTATTTTGTGAATAGCAAAAAGCATTCAACCCCATAATACATGTTGTTTTATTGGTCGCTCGTCCATTTCATATCCCATAGCTTAAACATTCATATATTTGGATTCTTCTCGACGAGGCGAGCAGTACGAGTACCACCTTGATGGGTCTGCGACGTTTCCTTCCAGAGTTATTACCAAAAAACCACAAACATCCCAGAATTCTCTCGGTTTGGGGTCAAAATGTTGTCGCTCATTAAATCCCACAAGAAACGTCGCATCGAATGAATGTGATTGAATTCTCCCCGTCTGGACGAGCGGAATTGAATGGTGCAACTGATTTTGCTGTGCTGTGAAAATTCAGATATTTGCATGACTGCTTTTGTTTTATTTTGTGAATAGCAAGAAGCATTCAACCCCATAATACATGCTGTTTTATTGGTCGCTCGTCAATTTCATATCCCATAGCTTAACCATTCATATATTTGGATTCCTCTCGACGAGGCGAGCAGTACGAGTACCACCTTGATGGGTCTGCGACGTTTCCTTCCAGAGTTATTACCAAAAAACCACAAACATCCCAGAATCCTCTCGGTTTGGGGTCAAACTGTTGTCGCTTATTAAATCCCATAAGAAACGTCGCATCGAATGAATGTGATTGAATTCTCCCCGTCTGGACGAGCGGAATTGAATGGTGCAACTGATTTTGCTGTGCTGTGAAAATTCAGATATTTGCATGACTGCTTTTGTTTTATTTTGTGAATAGCAAAAAGCATTCAACCCCATAATACATGTTGTTTTATTGGTCGCTCGTTCATTTCATATCACATAGCTTAACCATTCATATATTTGGATTCCTCTCGACGAGGCGAGCAGTACGATTACCACCTTGATTGGTCTGCGACGTGTCCTTCCAGAGTTATTACCAAAAAACCACAAAAATCCCAGAATCCTCTCGGTTTAGGGTCAAAATGTTGTCGCTCATTAAATCCCATAAGAAACGTCGCATCGAATGAATGTGATTGAATTCTCCCCGTCTGGACGAGCGGAATTGAATGGTGCAACTGATTTTGCTGTGCTGTGAAAATTCAGATATTTGCATGACTGCTTTTGTTTTATTTTGTGAATAGCAAAAAGCATTCAACCCCATAATACATGCTGTTTTATTGGTAGCTCGTCCATTTCATATCCCATAGCTTAACCATTCACATATTTGGATTCCTCTCGACGAGGCGAGCAGTACGAGTACCACCTTGATGGGTCTGCGACGTTTCCTTCCAGAGTTATTACCAAAAAAACACAAACATCCCAGAATCCTCTCGGTTTGGGGTCAAAATTTTGTCGCTCATTAAATCCCATAAGAAACGTCGCATCGAATGAAAGTGATTGAATTCTCCCCGTCTGGACGAGCGGAATTGAATGGTGCAACTGATTTTGCTGTGCTGTGAAAATTCAGATATTTGCATGACTGCTTTTGTTTTATTTTGTGAATAGCAAGAAGCATTCAACCCCATAATACATGCTGTTTTATTGGTCGCTCGTCCATTTCATATCCCATAGCTTAACCATTCATATATTTGGATTCCTCTCGACGAGGCGAGCAGTACGAGTACCACCTTGATGGGTCTGCGACGTTTCCTTCCAGAGTTATTACCAAAAAACCACAAACATCCCAGAATCCTCTCGGTTTGGGGTCAAACTGTTGTCGCTTATTAAATCCCATAAGAAACGTCGCATCGAATAAATGTGATTGAATTCTCCCCGTCTGGACGAGCGGAATTGAATGGTGCAACTGATTTTGCTGTGCTGTGAAAATTCAGATATTTGCATGACTGCTTTTGTTTTATTTTGTGAATAGCAAAAAGCATTCAACCCCATAATACATGCTGTTTTATTGGTAGCTCGTCCATTTCATATCACATAGCTTAACCATTCATATATTTGGATTCCTCTCGACGAGGCGAGCAGTACGA
The DNA here is from genome assembly GCF_048934315.1 of Petromyzon marinus. Classification (NCBI taxonomy): domain Eukaryota; kingdom Metazoa; phylum Chordata; class Hyperoartia; order Petromyzontiformes; family Petromyzontidae; genus Petromyzon; species Petromyzon marinus. The sequence continues at coordinate 493,505 of NW_027423268.1, forward strand.
TTACCACCTTGATGGGTCTGCGACGTGTCCTTCCAGAGTTATTACCAAAAAACCAAACAAATCCCAGAATCCTCTCGGTTTAGGGTCAAAATGTTGTCGCTCATTAAATCCCATAAGAAACGTCGCATCGAATGAATGTGATTGAATTCTCCCCGTCTGGACGAGCGGAATTGAATGGTGCAACTGATTTTGCTGTGCTGTGAAAATTCAGATATTTGCATGACTGCTTTTGTTTTATTTTGTGAATAGCAAAAAGCATTCAACCCCATAATACATGTTGTTTTATTGGTCGCTCGTCGATTTCATATCCCATAGCTTAAACATTCATATATTTGGATTCTTCTCGACGAGGCGAGCAGTACGAGTACCACCTTGATGGGTCTGCGACGTTTCCTTCCAGAGTTATTACCAAAAAACCACAAACATCCCAGAATTCTCTCGGTTTGGGGTCAAAATGTTGTCGCTCATTAAATCCCACAAGAAACGTCGCATCGAATGAATGTGATTGAATTCTCCCCGTCTGGACGAGCGGAATTGAATGGTGCAACTGATTTTGCTGTGCTGTGAAAATTCAGATATTTGCATGACTGCTTTTGTTTTATTTTGTGAATAGCAAAAAGCATTCAACCCCATAATACTTGTTGTTTTATTGGTCGTTCGTCCATTTCATATCCCATAGCTTAACAACTCATATATTTGGATTCCTCTCGATGAGGCGAGCAGTACGAGTACCAACTTGATGGTTCTGCGACGTTTCCTTCCAGAGTTATTACCAAAAAACCACAAACATCCCAGAATCCTCTCGGTTTGGGGTCAACATTTTGTCGCTCATTAAATCCCATAAGAAACGTCGCATCGAATGAAAGTGATTGAATTCTCCCCGTCTGGACGAGCGGAATTGAATGGTGCAACTGATTTTGCTGTGCTGTGAAAATTCAGATATTTGCATGACTGCTTTTGTTTTATTTTGTGAATAGCAAGAAGCATTCAACCCCATAATACATGCTGTTTTATTGGTCGCTCGTCCATTTCATATCACATAGCTTAACCATTCATATATTTGGATTCCTCTCGACGAGGCGAGCAGTACGATTACCACCTTGATGGGTCTGCGACGTGTCCTTCCAGAGTTATTACCAAAAAACCACAAAAATCCCAGAATCCTCTCGGTTTATGGTCAAAATGTTGTCGCTCATTAAATCCCATAAGAAACGTCGCATCGAATGAATGTGATTGAATTCTCCCCGTCTGGACGAGCGGAATTGAATGGTGCAACTGATTTTGCTGTGCTGTGAAAATTCAGATATTTGCATGACTGCTTTTGTTTTATTTTGTGAATAGCAAAAAGCATTCAACCCCATAATACATGTTGTTTTATTGGTCGCTCGTCCATTTCATATCCCATAGCTTAAACATTCATATATTTGGATTCTTCTCGACGAGGCGAGCAGTACGAGTACCACCTTGATGGGTCTGCGACGTTTCCTTCCAGAGTTATTACCAAAAAACCACAAACATCCCAGAATTCTCTCGGTTTGGGGTCAAAATGTTGTCGCTCATTAAATCCCACAAGAAACGTCGCATCGAATGAATGTGATTGAATTCTCCCCGTCTGGACGAGCGGAATTGAATGGTGCAACTGATTTTGCTGTGCTGTGAAAATTCAGATATTTGCATGACTGCTTTTGTTTTATTTTGTGAATAGCAAAAAGCATTCAACCCCATAATACTTGTTGTTTTATTGGTCGTTCGTCCATTTCATATCCCATAGCTTAACAACTCATATATTTGGATTCCTCTCGATGAGGCGAGCAGTACGAGTACCAACTTGATGGTTCTGCGACGTTTCCTTCCAGAGTTATTACCAAAAAACCACAAACATCCCAGAATCCTCTCGGTTTGGGGTCAACATTTTGTCGCTCATTAAATCCCATAAGAAACGTCGCATCGAATGAAAGTGATTGAATTCTCCCCGTCTGGACGAGCGGAATTGAATGGTGCAACTGATTTTGCTGTGCTGTGAAAATTCAGATATTTGCATGACTGCTTTTGTTTTATTTTGTGAATAGCAAGAAGCATTCAACCCCATAATACATGCTGTTTTATTGGTCGCTCGTCCATTTCATATCACATAGCTTAACCATTCATATATTTGGATTCCTCTCGACGAGGCGAGCAGTACGATTACCACCTTGATGGGTCTGCGACGTGTCCTTCCAGAGTTATTACCAAAAAACCACAAAAATCCCAGAATCCTCTCGGTTTATGGTCAAAATGTTGTCGCTCATTAAATCCCATAAGAAACGTCGCATCGAATGAATGTGATTGAATTCTCCCCGTCTGGACGAGCGGAATTGAATGGTGCAACTGATTTTGCTGTGCTGTGAAAATTCAGATATTTGCATGACTGCTTTTGTTTTATTTTGTGAATAGCAAAAAGCATTCAACCCCATAATACATGTTGTTTTATTGGTCGCTCGTCCATTTCATATCCCATAGCTTAAACATTCATATATTTGGATTCTTCTCGACGAGGCGAGCAGTACGAGTACCACCTTGATGGGTCTGCGACGTTTCCTTCCAGAGTTATTACCAAAAAACCACAAACATCCCAGAATTCTCTCGGTTTGGGGTCAAAATGTTGTCGCTCATTAAATCCCACAAGAAACGTCGCATCGAATGAATGTGATTGAATTCTCCCCGTCTGGACGAGCGGAATTGAATGGTGCAACTGATTTTGCTGTGCTGTGAAAATTCAGATATTTGCATGACTGCTTTTGTTTTATTTTGTGAATAGCAAAAAGCATTCAACCCCATAATACATGTTGTTTTATTGGTCGTTCGTCCATTTCATATCCCATAGCTTAACAACTCATATATTTGGATTCCTCTCGATGAGGCGAGCAGTACGAGTACCACCTTGATGGTTCTGCGACGTTTCCTTCCAGAGTTATTACCAAAAAACCACAAACATCCCAGAATCCTCTCGGTTTGGGGTCAAAATTTTGTCGCTCATTAAATCCCATAAGAAACGTCGCATCGAATGAAAGTGATTGAATTCTCCCCGTCTGGACGAGCGGAATTGAATGGTGCAACTGATTTTGCTGTGCTGTGAAAATTCAGATATTTGCATGACTGCTTTTGTTTTATTTTGTGAATAGCAAGAAGCATTCAACCCCATAATACATGCTGTTTTATTGGTCGCTCGTCCATTTCATATCCCATAGCTTAACCATTCATATATTTGGATTCCTCTCGACGAGACGAGCAGTACGAGTACCACCTTGATGGGTCTGCGACGTTTCCTTCCAGAGTTATTACCAAAAAACCACAAACATCCCAGAATCCTCTCGGTTTGGGGTCAAACTGTTGTCGCTTATTAAATCCCATAAGAAACGTCGCATCAAATGAATGTGATTGAATTCTCCCCGTCTGGACGAGCGGAATTGAATGGTGCAACTGATTTTGCTGTGCTGTGAAAATTCAGATATTTGCATGACTGCTTTTGTTTTATTTTGTGAATAGCAAAAAGCATTCAACCCCATAATACATGTTGTTTTATTGGTCGCTCGTTCATTTCATATCACATAGCTTAACCATTCATATATTTGGATTCCTCTCGACGAGGCGAGCAGTACGATTACCACCTTGATGGGTCTGCGACGTGTCCTTCCAGAGTTATTACCAAAAAAACACAAAAATCCCAGAATCCTCTCGGTTTAGGGTCAAAATGTTGTCGCTCATTAAATCCCATAAGAAACGTCGCATCGAATGAATGTGATTGAATTCTCCCCGTCTGGACGAGCGGAATTGAATGGTGCAACTGATTTTGCTGTGCTGTGAAAATTCAGATATTTGCATGACTGCTTTTGTTTTATTTTGTGAATAGCAAAAAGCATTCAACCCCATAATACATGTTGTTTTATTGGTCGCTCGTCCATTTCATATCCCATAGCTTAAACATTCATATATTTGGATTCTTCTCGACGAGGCGAGCAGTACGAGTACCACCTTGATGGGTCTGCGACGTTTCCTTCCAGAGTTATTACCAAAAAACCACAAACATCCCAGAATTCTCTCGGTTTGGGGTCAAAATGTTGTCGCTCATTAAATCCCACAAGAAACGTCGCATCGAATGAATGTGATTGAATTCTCCCCGTCTGGACGAGCGGAATTGAATGGTGCAACTGATTTTGCTGTGCTGTGAAAATTCAGATATTTGCATGACTGCTTTTGTTTTATTTTGTGAATAGCAAAAAGCATTCAACCCCATAATACATGTTGTTTTATTGGTCGTTCGTCCATTTCATATCCCATAGCTTAACAACTCATATATTTGGATTCCTCTCGATGAGTCGAGCAGTACGAGTACCACCTTGATGGTTCTGCGACGTTTCCTTGAAGAGTTATTACCAAAAAACCACAAACATCCCAGAATCCTCTCGGTTTGGGGTCAAAATTTTGTCGCTCATTAAATCCCATAAGAAACGTCGCATCGAATGAAAGTGATTGAATTCTCCCCGTCTGGACGAGCGGAATTGAATGGTGCAACTGATTTTGCTGTGCTGTGAAAATTCAGATATTTGCATGACTGCTTTTGTTTTATTTTGTGAATAGCAAGAAGCATTCAACCCCATAATACATGCTGTTTTATTGGTCGCTCGTCCATTTCATATCCCATAGCTTAACCATTCATATATTTGGATTCCTCTCGACGAGGCGAGCAGTACGAGTACCACCTTGATGGGTCTGCGACGTTTCCTTCCAGAGTTATTACCAAAAAACCACAAACATCCCAGAATCCTCTCGGTTTGGGGTCAAACTGTTGTCGCTTATTAAATCCCATAAGAAACGTCGCATCGAATGAATGTGATTGAATTCTCCCCGTCTGGACGAGCGGAATTGAATGGTGCAAATGATTTTGCTGTGCTGTGAAAATTCAGATATTTGCATGACTGCTTTTGTTTTATTTTGTGAATAGCAAAAAGCATTCAACCCCATAATACATGTTGTTTTATTGGTCGCTCGTTCATTTCATATCACATAGCTTAACCATTCATATATTTGGATTCCTCTCGACGAGGCGAGCAGTACGATTACCACCTTGATGGGTCTGCGACGTGTCCTTCCAGAGTTATTACCAAAAAAACAAACAAATCCCAGAATCCTCTCGGTTTAGGGTCAAAATGTTGTCGCTCATTAAATCCCATAAGAAACGTCGCATCGAATGAATGTGATTGAATTCTCCCCGTCTGGACGAGCGGAATTGAATGGTGCAACTGATTTTGCTGTGCTGTGAAAATTCAGATATTTGCATGACTGCTTTTGTTTTATTTTGTGAATAGCAAAAAGCATTCAACCCCATAATACATGTTGTTTTATTGGTCGCTCGTCCATTTCATATCCCATAGCTTAAACATTCATATATTTGGATTCTTCTCGACGAGGCGAGCAGTACGAGTACCACCTTGATGGGTCTGCGACGTTTCCTTCCAGAGTTATTACCAAAAAACCACAAACATCCCAGAATTCTCTCGGTTTGGGGTCAAAATGTTGTCGCTCATTAAATCCCACAAGAAACGTCGCATCGAATGAATGTGATTGAATTCTCCCCGTCTGGACGAGCGGAATTGAATGGTGCAACTGATTTTGCTGTGCTGTGAAAATTCAGATATTTGCATGACTGCTTTTGTTTTATTTTGTGAATAGCAAAAAGCATTCAACCCCATAATACATGTTGTTTTATTGGTCGTTCGTCCATTTCATATCCCATAGTTTAACAACTCATATATTTGGATTCCTCTCGATGAGGCGAGCAGTACGAGTACCACCTTGATGGTTCTGCGACGTTTCCTTCCAGAGTTATTACCAAAAAACCACAAACATCCCAGAATCCTCTCGGTTTGGGGTCAAACTGTTGTCGCTTATTAAATCCCATAAGAAACGTCGCATCAAATGAATGTGATTGAATTCTCCCCGTCTGGACGAGCGGAATTGAATGGTGCAACTGATTTTGCTGTGCTGTGAAAATTCAGATATTTGCATGACTGCTTTTGTTTTATTTTGTGAATAGCAAAAAGCATTCAACCCCATAATACATGTTGTTTTATTGGTCGCTCGTTCATTTCATATCACATAGCTTAACCATTCATATATTTGGATTCCTCTCGACGAGGCGAGCAGTACGATTACCACCTTGATGGGTATGCGACGTGTCCTTCCAGAGTTATTACCAAAAACCACAAAAATCCCAGAATCCTCTCGGTTTAGGGTCAAAATGTTGTCGCTCATTAAATCCCATAAGAAACGTCGCATCGAATGAATGTGATTGAATTCTCCCCGTCTGGACGAGCGGAATTGAATGGTGCAACTGATTTTGCTGTGCTGTGAAAATTCAGATATTTGCATGACTGCTTTTGTTTTATTTTGTGAATAGCAAAAAGCATTCAACCCCATAATACATGTTGTTTTATTGGTCGCTCGTTCATTTCATATCACATAGCTTAACCATTCATATATTTGGATTCCTCTCGACGAGGCGAGCAGTACGATTACCACCTTGATGGGTCTGCGACGTGTCCTTCCAGAGTTATTACCAAAAAACCACAAAAATCCCAGAATCCTCTCGGTTTAGGGTCAAAATGTTGTCGCTCATTAAATCCCATAAGAAACGTCGCATCGAATGAATGTGATTGAATTCTCCCCGTCTGGACGAGCGGAATTGAATGGTGCAACTGATTTTGCTGTGCTGTGAAAATTCAGATATTTGCATGACTGCTTTTGTTTTATTTTGTGAATAGCAAAAAGCATTCAACCCCATAATACATGTTGTTTTATTGGTCGCTCGTCCATTTCATATCCCATAGCTTAACCATTCATATATTTGGATTCTTCTCGACGAGGCGAGCAGTACGAGTACCACCTTGATGGGTCTGCGACGTTTCCTTCCAGAGTTATTACCAAAAAACCACAACCATCCCAGAATTCTCTCGGTTTGGGGTCAAAATGTTGTCGCTCATTAAATCCCACAAGAAACGTCGCATCGAATGAATGTGATTGAATTCTCCCCGTCTGGACGAGCGGAATTGAATGGTGCAACTGATTTTGCTGTGCTGTGAAAATTCAGATATTTGCATGACTGCTTTTGTTTTATTTTGTGAATAGCAAAAAGCATTCAACCCCATAATACATGTTGTTTTATTGGTCGCTCGTCCATTTCATATCCCATAGCTTAAACATTCATATATTTGGATTCTTCTCGACGAGGCGAGCAGTACGAGTACCACCTTGATGGGTCTGCGACGTTTCCTTCCAGAGTTATTACCAAAAAACCACAAACATCCCAGAATTCTCTCGGTTTGGGGTCAAAATGTTGTCGCTCATTAAATCCCACAAGAAACGTCGCATCGAATGAATGTGATTGAATTCTCCCCGTCTGGACGAGCGGAATTGAATGGTGCAACTGATTTTGCTGTGCTGTGAAAATTCAGATATTTGCATGACTGCTTTTGTTTTATTTTGTGAATAGCAAAAAGCATTCAACCCCATAATACATGCTGTTTTATTGGTAGCTCGTCCATTTCATATCCCATAGCTTAACCATTCACATATTTGGATTCCTCTCGACGAGGCGAGCAGTACGAGTACCACCTAGATGGGTCTGCGACGTTTCCTTCCAGAGTTATTACCAAAAAAACACAAACATCCCAGAATCCTCTCGGTTTGGGGTCAAAATGTTGTCGCTCATTAAATCCCATAAGAAACGTCGCATCGAATGAATGTGATTGAATTCTCCCCGTCTGGACGAGCGGAATTGAATAGTGCAACTGATTTTGCTGTGCTGTGAAAATTCAGATATTTGCATGACTGCTTTTGTTTTATTTTGTGAATAGCAAAAAGCATTCAACCCCATAATACATGTTGTTTTATTGGTCGCTCGTTCATTTCATATCAAATAGCTTAACCATTCATATATTTGGATTCCTCTCGACGAGGCGAGCAGTACGATTACCACCTTGATGGGTCTGCGACGTGTCCTTCCAGAGTTATTACCAAAAAACCACAAAAATCCCAGAATCCTCTCGGTTTAGGGTCAAAATGTTGTCGCTCATTAAATCCCATAAGAAACGTCGCATCGAATGAATGTGATTGAATTCTCCCCGTCTGGACGAGCGGAATTGAATGGTGCAACTGATTTTGCTGTGCTGTGAAAATTCAGATATTTGCATGACTGCTTTTGTTTTATTTTGTGAATAGCAAAAAGCATTCAACCCCATAATACATGTTGTTTTATTGGTCGCTCGTTCATTTCATATCACATAGCTTAACCATTCATATATTTGGATTCCTCTCGACGAGGCGAGCAGTACGATTACCACCTTGATTGGTCTGCGACGTGTCCTTCCAGAGTTATTACAAAAAAACCACAAAAATCCCAGAATCCTCTCGGTTTAGGGTCAAAATGTTGTCGCTCATTAAATCCCATAAGAAACGTCGCATCGAATGAATGTGATTGAATTCTCCCCGTCTGGACGAGCGGAATTGAATGGTGCAACTGATTTTGCTGTGCTGTGAAAATTCAGATATTTGCATGACTGCTTTTGTTTTATTTTGTGAATAGCAAAAAGCATTCAACCCCATAATACATGCTGTTTTATTGGTAGCTCGTCCATTTCATATCCCATAGCTTAACCATTCACATATTTGGATTCCTCTCGACGAGGCGAGCAGTACGAGTACCACCTTGATGGGTCTGCGACGTTTCCTTCCAGAGTTATTACCAAAAAAACACAAACATCCCAGAATCCTCTCGGTTTGGGGTCAAAATTTTGTCGCTCATTAAATCCCATAAGAAACGTCGCATCGAATGAAAGTGATTGAATTCTCCCCGTCTGGACGAGCGGAATTGAATGGTGCAACTGATTTTGCTGTGCTGTGAAAATTCAGATATTTGCATGACTGCTTTTGTTTTATTTTGTGAATAGCAAAAAGCATTCAACCCCATAATACATGTTGTTTTATTGGTCGCTCGTTCATTTCATATCACATAGCTTAACCATTCATATATTTGGATTCCTCTCGACGAGGCGAGCAGTACGATTACCACCTTGATGGGTATGCGACGTGTCCTTCCAGAGTTATTACCAAAAAAACACAAAAATCCCAGAATCCTCTCGGTTTAGGGTCAAAATGTTGTCGCTCATTAAATCCCATAAGAAACGTCGCATCGAATGAATGTGATTGAATTCTCCCCGTCTGGACGAGCGGAATTGAATGGTGCAACTGATTTTGCTGTGCTGTGAAAATTCAGATATTTGCATGACTGCTTTTGTTTTATTTTGTGAATAGCAAAAAGCATTCAACCCCATAATACATGTTGTTTTATTGGTCGCTCGTTCATTTCATATCACATAGCTTAACCATTCATATATTTGGATTCCTCTCGACGAGGCGAGCAGTACGATTACCACCTTGATGGGTCTGCGACGTGTCCTTCCAGAGTTATTACCAAAAAACCACAAAAATCCCAGAATCCTCTCGGTTTAGGGTCAAAATGTTGTCGCTCATTAAATCCCATAAGAAACGTCGCATCGAATGAATGTGATTGAATTCTCCCCGTCTGGACGAGCGGAATTGAATGGTGCAACTGATTTTGCTGTGCTGTGAAAATTCAGATATTTGCATGACTGCTTTTGTTTTATTTTGTGAATAGCAAAAAGCATTCAACCCCATAATACATGTTGTTTTATTGGTCGCTCGTTCATTTCATATCACATAGCTTAACCATTCATATATTTGGATTCCTCTCGACGAGGCGAGCAGTACGATTACCACCTTGATGGGTCTGCGACGTGTCCTTCCAGAGTTATTACCAAAAAACCACAAAAATCCCAGAATCCTCTCGGTTTAGGGTCAAAATGTTGTCGCTCATTAAATCCCATAAGAAACGTCGCATCGAATGAATGTGATTGAATTCTCCCCGTCTGGACGAGCGGAATTGAATGGTGCAACTGATTTTGCTGTGCTGTGAAAATTCAGATATTTGCATGACTGCTTTTGTTTTATTTTGTGAATAGCAAAAAGCATTCAACCCCATAATACATGTTGTTTTATTGGTCGCTCGTCCATTTCATATCCCATAGCTTAAACATTCATATATTTGGATTCTTCTCGACGAGGCGAGCAGTACGAGTACCACCTTGATGGGTCTGCGACGTTTCCTTCCAGAGTTATTACCAAAAAACCACAACCATCCCAGAATTCTCTCGGTTTGGGGTCAAAATGTTGTCGCTCATTAAATCCCACAAGAAACGTCGCATCGAATGAATGTGATTGAATTCTCCCCGTCTGGACGAGCGGAATTGAATGGTGCAACTGATTTTGCTGTGCTGTGAAAATTCAGATATTTGCATGACTGCTTTTGTTTTATTTTGTGAATAGCAAAAAGCATTCAACCCCATAATACATGTTGTTTTATTGGTCGTTCGTCCATTTCATATCCCATAGCTTAACAACTCATATATTTGGATTCCTCTCGATGAGGCGAGCAGTACGAGTACCACCTTGATGGTTCTGCGACGTTTCCCTCCAGAGTTATTACCAAAAAACCACAAACATCCCAGAATCCTCTCGGTTTGGGGTCAAAATTTTGTCGCTCATTAAATCCCATAAGAAACGTCGCATCGAATGAAAGTGATTGAATTCTCCCCGTCTGGACGAGCGGAATTGAATGGTGCAACTGATTTTGCTGTGCTGTGAAAATTCAGATATTTGTATGACTGCTTTTGTTTTATTTTGTGAATAGCAAAAAGCATTCAACCCCATAATACATGCTGTTTTATTGGTAGCTCGTCCATTTCATATCCCATAGCTTAACCATTCACATATTTGGATTCCTCTCGACGAGGCGAGCAGTACGAGTACCACCTAGATGGGTCTGCGACGTTTCCTTCCAGAGTTATTACCAAAAAAACACAAACATCCCAGAATCCTCTCGGTTTGGGGTCAAAATGTTGTCGCTCATTAAATCCCATAAGAAACGTCGCATCGAATGAATGTGATTGAATTCTCCCCGTCTGGACGAGCGGAATTGAATAGTGCAACTGATTTTGCTGTGCTGTGAAAATTCAGATATTTGCATGACTGCTTTTGTTTTATTTTGTGAATAGCAAAAAGCATTCAACCCCATAATACATGTTGTTTTATTGGTCGCTCGTTCATTTCATATCAAATAGCTTAACCATTCATATATTTGGATTCCTCTCGACGAGGCGAGCAGTACGATTACCACCTTGATGGGTCTGCGACGTGTCCTTCCAGAGTTATTACCAAAAAACCACAAAAATCCCAGAATCCTCTCGGTTTAGGGTCAAAATGTTGTCGCTCATTAAATCCCATAAGAAACGTCGCATCGAATGAATGTGATTGAATTCTCCCCGTCTGGACGAGCGGAATTGAATGGTGCAACTGATTTTGCTGTGCTGTGAAAATTCAGATATTTGCATGACTGCTTTTGTTTTATTTTGTGAATAGCAAAAAGCATTCAACCCCATAATACATGTTGTTTTATTGGTCGCTCGTTCATTTCATATCACATAGCTTAACCATTCATATATTTGGATTCCTCTCGACGAGGCGAGCAGTACGATTACCACCTTGATTGGTCTGCGACGTGTCCTTCCAGAGTTATTACAAAAAAACCACAAAAATCCCAGAATCCTCTCGGTTTAGGGTCAAAATGTTGTCGCTCATTAAATCCCATAAGAAACGTCGCATCGAATGAATGTGATTGAATTCTCCCCGTCTGGACGAGCGGAATTGAATGGTGCAACTGATTTTGCTGTGCTGTGAAAATTCAGATATTTGCATGACTGCTTTTGTTTTATTTTGTGAATAGCAAAAAGCATTCAACCCCATAATACATGCTGTTTTATTGGTAGCTCGTCCATTTCATATCCCATTGCTTAACCATTCACATATTTGGATTCCTCTCGACGAGGCGAGCAGTACGAGTACCACCTTGATGGGTCTGCGACGTTTCCTTCCAGAGTTATTACCAAAAAAACACAAACATCCCAGAATCCTCTCGGTTTGGGGTCAAAATTTTGTCGCTCATTAAATCCCATAAGAAACGTCGCATCGAATGAAAGTGATTGAATTCTCCCCGTCTGGACGAGCGGAATTGAATGGTGCAACTGATTTTGCTGTGCTGTGAAAATTCAGATATTTGCATGACTGCTTTTGTTTTATTTTGTGAATAACAAAAAGCATTCAACCCCATAATACATGCTGTTTTATTGGTAGCTCGTCCATTTCATATCCCATAGCTTAACCATTCACATATTTGGATTCCTCTCGACGAGGCGAGCAGTACGAGTACCACCTTGATGGGTCTGCGACGTTTCCTTCCAGAGTTATTACCAAAAAAACACAAACATCCCAGAATCCTCTCGGTTTGGGGTCAAAATTTTGTCGCTCATTAAATCCCATAAGAAACGTCGCATCGAATGAAAGTGATTGAATTCTCCCCGTCTGGACGAGCGGAATTGAATGGTGCAACTGATTTTGCTGTGCTGTGAAAATTCAGATATTTGCATGACTGCTTTTGTTTTATTTTGTGAATAGCAAGAAGCATTCAACCCCATAATACATGCTGTTTTATTGGTCGCTCGTCCATTTCATATCCCATAGCTTAACCATTCATATATTTGGATTCCTCTCGACGAGGCGAGCAGTACGAGTACCACCTTGATGGGTCTGCGACGTTTACTTCCAGAGTTATTACCAAAAAACCACAAACATCCCAGAATCCTCTCAGTTTGGGGTCAAAATTTTGTCGCTCATTAAATCCCATAAGAAACGTCGCATCGAATGAAAGTGATTGAATTCTCCCCGTCTGGACGAGCGGAATTGAATGGTGCAACTGATTTTGCTGTGCTGTGAAAATTCAGATATTTGCATGACTGCTTTTGTTTTATTTTGTGAATAGCAAAAAGCATTCAACCCCATAATACATGCTGTTTTATTGGTAGCTCGTCCATTTCATATCCCATTGCTTAACCATTCACATATTTGGATTCCTCTCGACGAGGCGAGCAGTACGAGTACCACCTAGATGGGTCTGCGACGTTTCCTTCCAGAGTTATTACCCAAAAAACACAAACATCCCAGAATCCTCTCGGTTTGGGGTCAAAATGTTGTCGCTCATTAAATCCCATAAGAAACGTCGCATCGAATGAATGTGATTGAATTCTCCCCGTCTGGACGAGCGGAATTGAATAGTGCAACTGATTTTGCTGTGCTGTGAAAATTCAGATATTTGCATGACTGCTTTTGTTTTATTTTGTGAATAGCAAAAAGCATTCACCCCATAATACATGTTGTTTTATTAGTCGCTCGTTCATTTCATATCCCATAGCTGAACCACTCATATATTTGGATTCCGCTCGACGAGCCGGGCAGTACGAGTACCACCATGATGGTTCTGCGACGTTTCCTTCCAGAGTTATTACCAAAAAACCACAAACATCCCAGAATCCTCTCGATTTGGGGTCAAAATGTTGTCGCCCATTAAATTCCATAAGAAACGTCGCATCGAATGAATGTGATTGAATTCTCCCCGTCTGGACGAGCGGAATTGAATGGTGCAACTGATTTTGCTGTGCTGTGAAAATTCAGATATTTGCATGACTGCTTTTGTTTTATTTTGTGAATAGCAAAAAGCATTCAACCCCATAATACATGCTGTTTTATTGGTCGCTCGTCCATTTCATATCCCATAGCTTAACCATTCACATATTTGGATTCCTCTCGACGAGGCGAGCAGGACGAGTACCACCTTGATGGGTCTGCGACGTTTTCTTCCAGAGTTATTACCAAAAAACCACAAACATCCCAGAATCCTCTCGATTTGGGGTCAAAATGTTGTCGCCCATTAAATTCCATAAGAAACGTCGCATCGAATGAATGTGATTGAATTCTCCCCGTCTGGACGAGCGGAATTGAATGGTGCAACTGATTTTGCTGTGCTGTGAAAATTCAGATATTTGCATGACTGCTTTTGTTTTATTTTGTGAATAGCAAAAAGCATTCAACCCCATAATACATGCTGTTTTATTGGTCGCTCGTCCATTTCATATCCCATAGCTTAACCATTCACATATTTAGATTCCTCTCGACGAGGCGAGCAGTACGAGTACCACCTTGATGGGTCTGCGACGTTTCCTTCCAGAGTTATTACCAAAAAAACACAAAAATCCCAGAATCCTCTCGGTTTAGGTTCAAAATGTTGTCGCTCATTAAATCCCATAAGAAACGTCGCATCGAATGAATGTGATTGAATTCTCCCCGTCTGGACGAGCGGAATTGAATGGTGCAACTGATTTTGCTGTGCTGTGAAAATTCAGATATTTGCATGACTGCTTTTGTTTTATTTTGTGAATAGCAAAAAGCATTCAACCCCATAATACATGCTGTTTCATTGGTCGCTCGTCCATTTCATATCCAATAGCTTAACCATTCACATATTTGGATTCCTCTCGACGAGGCGAGCAGTACGAGTACAACCTTGATGGGTCTGCGACGTTTCCTTCCAGAGTTATTACCAAAAAACCACAAACATCCCAGAATTCTCTCGGTTTGGGGTCAAAATGTTGTCGCTCATTAAATCCCACAAGAAACGTCGCATCGAATGAATGTGATTGAATTCTCCCCGTCTGGACGAGCGGAATTGAATGGTGCAACTGATTTTGCTGTGCTGTGAAAATTCAGATATTTGCATGACTGCTTTTGTTTTATTTTGTGAATAGCAAAAAGCATTCAACCCCATAATACATGTTGTTTTATTGGTCGCTCGTCCATTTCATATCCCATAGCTTAAACATTAATATATTTGGATTCTTCTCGACGAGGCGAGCAGTACGAGTACCACCTTGATGGGTCTGCGACGTTTCCTTCCAGAGTTATTACCAAAAAACCACAAACATCCCAGAATCCTCTCAGTTTGGGGTCAAAATTTTGTCGCTCATTAAATCCCATAAGAAACGTCGCATCGAATGAAAGTGATTGAATTCTCCCCGTCTGGACGAGCGGAATTGAATGGTGCAACTGATTTTGCTGTGCTGTGAAAATTCAGATATTTGCATGACTGCTTTTGTTTTATTTTGTGAATAGCAAAAAGCATTCAACCCCATAATACATGCTTTTTTATTGGTAGCTCGTCCATTTCATATCCCATAGCTTAACCATTCACATATTTGGATTCCTCTCGACGAGGCGAGCAGTACGAGTACCACCTAGATGGGTCTGCGACGTTTCCTTCCAGAGTTATTACCCAAAAAACACAAACATCCCAGAATCCTCTCGGTTTGGGGTCAAAATGTTGTCGCTCATTAAATCCCATAAGAAACGTCGCATCGAATGAATGTGATTGAATTCTCCCCGTCTGGACGAGCGGAATTGAATAGTGCAACTGATTTTGCTGTGCTGTGAAAATTCAGATATTTGCATGACTGCTTTTGTTTTATTTTGTGAATAGCAAAAAGCATTCAACCCCATAATACATGTTGTTTTATTAGTCGCTCGTTCATTTCATATCAAATAGCTTAACCATTCATATATTTGGATTCCTCTCGACGAGGCGAGCAGTACGATTACCACTTTGATGGGTCTGCGACGTGTCCTTCCAGAGTTATTACCAAAAAACCACAAAAATCCCAGAATCCTCTCGGTTTAGGGTCAAAATGTTGTCGCTCATTAAATCCCATAAGAAACGTCGCATCGAATTAATGTGATTGAATTCTCCCCGTCTGGACGAGCGGAATTGAATGGTGCAACTGATTTTGCTGTGCTGTGAAAATTCAGATATTTGCATGATATGCTTTTGTTTTATTTTGTGAATAGCAAAAAGCATTCACCCCATAATACATGTTGTTTTATTAGTCGCTCGTTCATTTCATATCCCATAGCTGAACCACTCATATATTTGGATTCCGCTCGACGAGCCGGGCAGTACGAGTACCACCATGATGGTTCTGCGACGTTTCCTTCCAGAGTTATTACCAAAAAACCACAAACATCCCAGAATCCTCTCGATTTGGGGTCAAAATGTTGTCGCCCATTAAATTCCATAAGAAACGTCGCATCGAATGAATGTGATTGAATTCTCCCCGTCTGGACGAGCGGAATTGAATGGTGCAACTGATTTTGCTGTGCTGTGAAAATTCAGATATTTGCATGACTGCTTTTGTTTTATTTTGTGAATAGCAAAAAGCATTCAACCCCATAATACATGCTGTTTTATTGGTCGCTCGTCCATTTCATATCCCATAGCTTAACCATTCACATATTTGGATTCCTCTCGACGAGGCGAGCAGTACGAGTACCACCTTGATGGGTCTGCGACGTTTCCTTCCAGAGTTATTACCAAAAAACCACAAACATCCCAGAATCCTCTCGATTTGGGGTCAAAATGTTGTCGCCCATTAAATTCCATAAGAAACGTCGCATCGAATGAATGTGATTGAATTCTCCCCGTCTGGACGAGCGGAATTGAATGGTGCAACTGATTTTGCTGTGCTGTGAAAATTCAGATATTTGCATGACTGCTTTTGTTTTATTTTGTGAATAGCAAAAAGCATTCAACCCCATAATACATGCTGTTTTATTGGTCGCTCGTCCATTTCATATCCCATAGCTTAACCATTCACATATTTGGATTCCTCTCGACGAGGCGAGCAGTACGAGTACCACCTTGATGGGTCTGCGACGTTTCCTTCCAGAGTTATTACCAAAAAAACACAAACATCCCAGAATCCTCTCAGTTTGGGGTCAAAATGTTGTCGCTCATTAAATCCCATAAGAAACGTCGCATCGAATGAATGTGATTGAATTCTCCCCGACTGGACGAGCGGAATTGAATGGTGCAACTGATTTTGCTGTGCTGTGAAAATTCAGATATTTGCATTACTGCATTTGTTTTTTTTTGTGAATAGCAAAAAGCATTCAACCCCATAATACATGCTGTTTTATTGGTCGCTCGTCCATTTCATATCCCATAGCTTAACCATTCACATATTTGGATTCCTCTCGACGAGGCGAGCAGTACGAGTACCACCTTGATGGGTCTGCGACGTTTCCTTCCAGAGTTATTACCAAAAAACCACAAACATCCCAGAATCCTCTCGGTTTGGGGTCAAAATGTTGTCGCTCATTAAATCCCATAAGAAACGTCGCATCAAATGAATGTGATTGAATTCTCCCCGTCTGGACGAGCGGAATTGAATGGTGCAACTGATATTGCTGTGCTGTGAAAATTCAGATATTTGCATGACTGCTTTTGTTTTATTTTGTGAATAGCAAAAAGCATTCAACCCCATAATACATGTTGTTTTATTGGTCGCTCGTTCATTTCATATCAAATAGCTTAACCATTCATATATTTGGATTCCTCTCGACGAGGCGAGCAGTACGATTACCACCTTGATGGGTCTGCGACGTGTCCTTCCAGAGTTATTACCAAAAAACCACAAAAATCCCAGAATCCTCTCGGTTTAGGGTCAAAATGTTGTCGCTCATTAAATCCCATAAGAAACGTCGCATCGAATGAATGTGATTGAATTCTCCCCGTCTGGACGAGCGGAATTGAATGGTGCAACTGATTTTGCTGTGCTGTGAAAATTCAGATATTTGCATGATATGCTTTTGTTTTATTTTGTGAATAGCAAAAAGCATTCACCCCATAATACATGTTGTTTTATTAGTCGCTCGTTCATTTCATATCCCATAGCTGAACCAGTCATATATTTGGATTCCGCTCGACGAGCCGGGCAGTACGAGTACCACCATGATGGTTCTGCGACGTTTCCTTCCAGAGTTATTACCAAAAAACCACAAACATCCCAGAATCCTCTCGATTTGGGGTCAAAATGTTGTCGCCCATTAAATTCCATAAGAAACGTCGCATCGAATGAATGTGATTGAATTCTCCCCGTCTGGACGAGCGGAATTGAATGGTGCAACTGATTTTGCTGTGCTGTGAAAATTCAGATATTTGCATGACTGCTTTTGTTTTATTTTGTGAATAGCAAAAAGCATTCAACCCCATAATACATGCTGTTTTATTGGTCGCTCGTCCATTTCATATCCCATAGCTTAACCATTCACATATTTGGATTCCTCTCGACGAGGCGAGCAGTACGAGTACCACCCTGATGGGTCTGCGACGTTTCCTTCCAGAGTTATTACCAAAAAACCACAAACATCCCAGAATCCTCTCGATTTGGGGTCAAAATGTTGTCGCCCATTAAATTCCATAAGAAACGTCGCATCGAATGAATGTGATTGAATTCTCCCCGTCTAGACGAGCGGAATTGAATGGTGCAACTGATTTTGCTGTGCTGTGAAAATTCAGATATTTGCATGACTGCTTTTGTTTTATTTTGTGAATAGCAAAAAGCATTCAACCCCATAATACATGCTGTTTTATTGGTCGCTCGTCCATTTCATATCCCATAGCTTAACCATTCACATATTTGGATTCCTCTCGACGAGGCGAGCAGTACGAGTACCACCTTGATGGGTCTGCGACGTTTCCTTCCAGAGTTATTACCAAAAAACCACAAACATCCCAGAATCCTCTCGGTTTGGGGTCAAAATGTTGTCGCTCATTAAATCCCATAAGAAACGTCGCATCGAATGAATGTGATTGAATTCTCCCCGTCTGGACGAGCGGAATTGAATGGTGCAACTGATATTGCTGTGCTGTGAAAATTCAGATATTTGCATGACTGCTTTTGTTTTATTTTGTGAATAGCAAAAAGCATTCAACCCCATAATACATGTTGTTTTATTGGTCGCTCGTTCATTTCATATCAAATAGCTTAACCATTCATATATTTGGATTCCTCTCGACGAGGCGAGCAGTACGATTACCACCTTGATGGGTCTGCGACGTGTCCTTCCAGAGTTATTACCAAAAAACCACAAAAATCCCAGAATCCTCTCGGTTTAGGGTCAAAATGTTGTCGCTCATTAAATCCCATAAGAAACGTCGCATCGAATGCATGTGATTGAATTCTCCCCGTCTGGACGAGCGGAATTGAATGGTGCAACTGATTTTGCTGTGCTGTGAAAATTCAGATATTTGCATGATATGCTTTTGTTTTATTTTGTGAATAGCAAAAAGCATTCACCCCATAATACATGTTGTTTTATAAGTCGCTCGTTCATTTCATATCCCATAGCTGAACCACTCATATATTTGGATTCCTCTCGACGAGGCGAGCAGTACGAGTACCACCTTGATGGGTCTGCGACGTTTCCTTCCAGAGTTATTACCAAAAAACCACAAACATCCCAGAATCCTCTCGATTTGGGGTCAAAATGTTGTCGCCCATTAAATTCCATAAGAAACGTCGCATCGAATGAATGTGATTGAATTCTCCCCGTCTGGACGAGCGGAATTGAATGGTGCAACTGATTTTGCTGTGCTGTGAAAATTCAGATATTTGCATGACTGCTTTTGTTTTATTTTGTGAATAGCAAAAAGCATTCAACCCCATAATACATGCTGTTTTATTGGTCGCTCGTCCATTTCATATCCCATAGCTTAACCATTCACATATTTGGATTCCTCTCGACGAGGCGAGCAGTACGAGTACCACCTTGATGGGTCTGCGACGTTTCCTTCCAGAGTTATTACCAAAAAAACACAAACATCCCAGAATCCTCTCAGTTTGGGGTCAAAATGTTGTCGCTCATTAAATCCCATAAGAAACGTCGCATCGAATGAATGTGATTGAATTCTCCCCGTCTGGACGAGCGGAATTGAATGGTGCAACTGATTTTGCTGTGCTGTGAAAATTCAGATATTTGCATTACTGCATTTGTTTTATTTTGTGAATAGCAAAAAGCATTCAACCCCATAATACATGCTGTTTCATTGGTCGCTCGTCCATTTCATATCCAATAGCTTAACCATTCACATATTTGGATTCCTCTCGACGAGGCGAGCAGTACGAGTACAACCTTGATGGGTCTGCGACGTTTCCTTCCAGAGTTATTACCAAAAAACCACAAACATCCCAGAATCCTCTCGGTTTGGGGTCAAAATGTTGTCGCTCATTAAATCCCATAAGAAACGTCGCATCGAATGAATGTGATTGAATTCTCCCCGTCTGGACGAGCGGAATTGAATGGTGCAACTGATATTGCTGTGCTGTGAAAATTCAGATATTTGCATGACTGCTTTTGTTTTATTTTGTGAATAGCAAAAAGCATTCAACCCCATAATACATGTTGTTTTATTGGTCGCTCGTTCATTTCATATCAAATAGCTTAACCATTCATATATTTGGATTCCTCTCGACGAGGCGAGCAGTACGATTACCACCTTGATGGGTCTGCGACGTGTCCTTCCAGAGTTATTACCAAAAAACCACAAAAATCCCAGAATCCTCTCGGTTTAGGGTCAAAATGTTGTCGCTCATTAAATCCCATAAGAAACGTCGCATCGAATGCATGTGATTGAATTCTCCCCGTCTGGACGAGCGGAATTGAATGGTGCAACTGATTTTGCTGTGCTGTGAAAATTCAGATATTTGCATGATATGCTTTTGTTTTATTTTGTGAATAGCAAAAAGCATTCACCCCATAATACATGTTGTTTTATTAGTCGCTCGTTCATTTCATATCCCATAGCTGAACCACTCATATATTTGGATTCCGCTCGACGAGCCGGGCAGTACGAGTACCACCATGATGGTTCTGCGACGTTTCCTTCCAGAGTTATTACCAAAAAACCACAAACATCCCAGAATCCTCTCGATTTGGGGTCAAAATGTTGTCGCCCATTAAATTCCATAAGAAACGTCGCATCGAATGAATGTGATTGAATTCTCCCCGTCTGGACGAGCGGAATTGAATGGTGCAACTGATTTTGCTGTGCTGTGAAAATTCAGATATTTGCATGACTGCTTTTGTTTTATTTTGTGAATAGCAAAAAGCATTCAACCCCATAATACATGCTGTTTTATTGGTCGCTCGTCCATTTCATATCCCATAGCTTAACCATTCACATATTTGGATTCCTCTCGACGAGGCGAGCAGTACGAGTACCACCTTGATGGGTCTGCGACGTTTCCTTCCAGAGTTATTACCAAAAAAACACAAACATCCCAGAATCCTCTCAGTTTGGGGTCAAAATGTTGTCGCTCATTAAATCCCATAAGAAACGTCGCATCGAATGAATGTGATTGAATTCTCCCCGTCTGGACGAGCGGAATTGAATGGTGCAACTGATTTTGCTGTGCTGTGAAAATTCAGATATTTGCATTACTGCATTTGTTTTTTTTGTGAATAGCAAAAAGCATTCAACCCCATAATACATGCTGTTTCATTGGTCGCTCGTCCATTTCATATCCAATAGCTTAACCATTCACATATTTGGATTCCTCTGGAAGAGGCGAGCAGTACGAGTACCACCTTGATGGGTCTGCGACGTTTCCTTCCAGAGTTATTACCAAAAAACCACAAACATCCCAGAATCCTCTCGATTTGGGGTCAAAATGTTGTCGCCCATTAAATTCCATAAGAAACGTCGCATCGAATGAATGTGATTGAATTCTCCCCGTCTGGACGAGCGGAATTGAATGGTGCAACTGATTTTGCTGTGCTGTGAAAATTCAGATATTTGCATTACTGCATTTGTTTTTTTTGTGAATAGCAAAAAGCATTCAACCCCATAATACATGCTGTTTCATTGGTCGCTCGTCCATTTCATATCCAATAGCTTAACCATTCACATATTTGGATTCCTCTGGACGAGGCGAGCAGTACGAGTACCACCTTGATGGGTCTGCGACGTTTCCTTCCAGAGTTATTACCAAAAAACCACAAACATCCCAGAATCCTCTCGATTTGGGGTCAAAATGTTGTCGCCCATTAAATTCCATAAGAAACGTCGCATCGAATGAATGTGATTGAATTCTCCCCGTCTGGACGAGCGGAATTGAATGGTGCAACTGATTTTGCTGTGCTGTGAAAATTCAGATATTTGCATGACTGCTTTTGTTTTATTTTGTGAATAGCAAAAAGCATTCAACCCCATAATACATGCTGTTTTATTGGTCGCTCGTCCATTTCATATCCCATAGCTTAACCATTCACATATTTGGATTCCTCTCGACGAGGCGAGCAGTACGAGTACCACCTTGATGGGTCTGCGACGTTTCCTTCCAGAGTTATTACCAAAAAAACACAAACATCCCAGAATCCTCTCAGTTTGGGGTCAAAATGTTGTCGCTCATTAAATCCCATAAGAAACGTCGCATCGAATGAATGTGATTGAATTCTCCCCGTCTGGACGAGCGGAATTGAATGGTGCAACTGATTTTGCTGTGCTGTGAAAATTCAGATATTTGCATTACTGCATTTGTTTTTTTTTGTGAATAGCAAAAAGCATTCAACCCCATAATACATGCTGTTTCATTGGTCGCTCGTCCATTTCATATCCAATAGCTTAACCATTCACATATTTGGATTCCTCTCGACGAGGCGAGCAGTACGAGTACCACCTTGATGGGTCTGCGACGTTTCCTTCCAGAGTTATTACCAAAAAACCACAAACATCCCAGAATCCTCTCGATTTGGGGTCAAAATGTTGTCGCCCATTAAATTCCATAAGAAACGTCGCATCGAATGAATGTGATTGAATTCTCCCCGTCTGGACGAGCGGAATTGAATGGTGCAACTGATTTTGCTGTGCTGTGAAAATTCAGATATTTGCATTACTGCATTTGTTTTTTTTGTGAATAGCAAAAAGCATTCAACCCCATAATACATGCTGTTTCATTGGTCGCTCGTCCATTTCATATCCAATAGCTTAACCATTCACATATTTGGATTCCTCTGGAAGAGGCGAGCAGTACGAGTACCACCTTGATGGGTCTGCGACGTTTCCTTCCAGAGTTATTACCAAAAAACCACAAACATCCCAGAATCCTCTCGATTTGGGGTCAAAATGTTGTCGCCCATTAAATTCCATAAGAAACGTCGCATCGAATGAATGTGATTGAATTCTCCCCGTCTGGACGAGCGGAATTGAATGGTGCAACTGATTTTGCTGTGCTGTGAAAATTCAGATATTTGCATTACTGCATTTGTTTTTTTTGTGAATAGCAAAAAGCATTCAACCCCATAATACATGCTGTTTCATTGGTCGCTCGTCCATTTCATATCCAATAGCTTAACCATTCACATATTTGGATTCCTCTGGACGAGGCGAGCAGTACGAGTACCACCTTGATGGGTCTGCGACGTTTCCTTCCAGAGTTATTACCAAAAAACCACAAACATCCCAGAATCCTCTCGATTTGGGGTCAAAATGTTGTCGCCCATTAAATTCCATAAGAAACGTCGCATCGAATGAATGTGATTGAATTCTCCCCGTCTGGACGAGCGGAATTGAATGGTGCAACTGATTTTGCTGTGCTGTGAAAATTCAGATATTTGCATGACTGCTTTTGTTTTATTTTGTGAATAGCAAAAAGCATTCAACCCCATAATACATGCTGTTTTATTGGTCGCTCGTCCATTTCATATCCCATAGCTTAACCATTCACATATTTGGATTCCTCTCGACGAGGCGAGCAGTACGAGTACCACCTTGATGGGTCTGCGACGTTTCCTTCCAGAGTTATTACCAAAAAAACACAAACATCCCAGAATCCTCTCAGTTTGGGGTCAAAATGTTGTCGCTCATTAAATCCCATAAGAAACGTCGCATCGAATGAATGTGATTGAATTCTCCCCGTCTGGACGAGCGGAATTGAATGGTGCAACTGATTTTGCTGTGCTGTGAAAATTCAGATATTTGCATTACTGCATTTGTTTTTTTTTGTGAATAGCAAAAAGCATTCAACCCCATAATACATGCTGTTTCATTGGTCGCTCGTCCATTTCATATCCAATAGCTTAACCATTCACATATTTGGATTCCTCTCGACGAGGCGAGCAGTACGAGTACCACCTTGATGGGTCTGCGACGTTTCCTTCCAGAGTTATTACCAAAAAACCACAAACATCCCAGAATCCTCTCGATTTGGGGTCAAAATGTTGTCGCCCATTAAATTCCATAAGAAACGTCGCATCGAATGAATGTGATTGAATTCTCCCCGTCTGGACGAGCGGAATTGAATGGTGCAACTGATTTTGCTGTGCTGTGAAAATTCAGATATTTGCATGACTGCTTTTGTTTTATTTTGTGAATAGCAAAAAGCATTCAACCCCATAATACATGCTGTTTTATTGGTCGCTCGTCCATTTCATATCCCATAGCTTAACCATTCACATATTTGGATTCCTCTCGACGAGGCGAGCAGTACGAGTACCACCTTGATGGGTCTGCGACGTTTCCTTCCAGAGTTATTACCAAAAAAACACAAACATCCCAGAATCCTCTCAGTTTGGGGTCAAAATGTTGTCGCTCATTAAATCCCATAAGAAACGTCGCATCGAATGAATGTGATTGAATTCTCCCCGTCTGGACGAGCGGAATTGAATGGTGCAACTGATTTTGCTGTGCTGTGAAAATTCAGATATTTGCATTACTGCATTTGTTTTTTTTTGTGAATAGCAAAAAGTATTCAACCCCATAATACATGCTGTTTCATTGGTCGCTCGTCCATTTCATATCCAATAGCTTAACCATTCACATATTTGGATTCCTCTCGACGAGGCGAGCAGTACGAGTACAACCTTGATGGGTCTGCGACGTTTCCTTCCAGAGTTATTACCAAAAAACCACAAACATCCCAGAATCCTCTCGGTTTGGGGTTAAAATGTTGTCGCTCATTAAATCCCATAAGAAACGTCGCATCGAATGAATGTGATTGAATTCTCCCCGTCTGGACGAGCGGAATTGAATGGTGCAACTGATTTTGCTGTGCTGTGAAAATTCAGATATTTGCATTACTGCATTTGTTTTTTTTTGTGAATAGCAAAAAGCATTCAACCCCATAATACATGCTGTTTCATTGGTCGCTCGTCCATTTCATATCCAATAGCTTAACCATTCACATATTTGGATTCCTCTCGACGAGGCGAGCAGTACGAGTACCACCTTGATGGGTCTGCGACGTTTCCTTCCAGAGTTATTACCAAAAAACCACAAACATCCCAGAATCCTCTCGATTTGGGGTCAAAATGTTGTCGCCCATTAAATTCCATAAGAAACGTCGCATCGAATGAATGTGATTGAATTCTCCCCGTCTGGACGAGCGGAATTGAATGGTGCAACTGATTTTGCTGTGCTGTGAAAATTCAGATATTTGCATGACTGCTTTTGTTTTATTTTGTGAATAGCAAAAAGCATTCAACCCCATAATACATGCTGTTTTATTGGTCGCTCGTCCATTTCATATCCCATAGCTTAACCATTCACATATTTGGATTCCTCTCGACGAGGCGAGCAGTACGAGTACCACCTTGATGGGTCTGCGACGTTTCCTTCCAGAGTTATTACCAAAAAAACACAAACATCCCAGAATCCTCTCAGTTTGGGGTCAAAATGTTGTCGCTCATTAAATCCCATAAGAAACGTCGCATCGAATGAATGTGATTGAATTCTCCCCGTCTGGACGAGCGGAATTGAATGGTGCAACTGATTTTGCTGTGCTGTGAAAATTCAGATATTTGCATTACTGCATTTGTTTTTTTTTGTGAATAGCAAAAAGCATTCAACCCCATAATACATGCTGTTTCATTGGTCGCTCGTCCATTTCATATCCAATAGCTTAACCATTCACATATTTGGATTCCTCTCGACGAGGCGAGCAGTACGAGTACAACCTTGATGGGTCTGCGACGTTTCCTTCCAGAGTTATTACCAAAAAACCACAAACATCCCAGAATCCTCTCGGTTTGGGGTCAAAATGTTGTCGCTCATTAAATCCCATAAGAAACGTCGCATCGAATGAATGTGATTGAATTCTCCCCGTCTGGACGAGCAGAATTGAATGGTGCAACTGATTTTGCTGTGCTGTGAAAATTCAGATATTTGCATTACTGCATTTGTTTTATTTTGTGAATAGCAAAAAGCATTCAACCCCATAATACATGCTGTTTCATTGGTCGCTCGTTCATTTCATATCAAATAGCTTAACCATTCATATATTTGGATTCCTCTCGTCGAGGCGAGCAGTACGATTACCACCTTGATGGGTCTGCGACGTGTCCTTCCAGAGTTATTACCAAAAAACCACAAAAATCCCAGAATCCTCTCGGTTTAGGGTCAAAATGTTGTCGCTCATTAAATCCCATAAGAAACGTCGCATCGAATGAATGTGATTGAATTCTCCCCGTCTGGACGAGCGGAATTGAATGGTGCAACTGATTTTGCTGTGCTGTGAAAATTCAGATATTTGCATGATATGCTTTTGTTTTATTTTGTGAATAGCAAAAAGCATTCACCCCATAATACATGTTGTTTTATTAGTCCCTCGTTCATTTCATATCCCATAGCTGAACCACTCATATATTTGGATTCCGCTCGACGAGCCGGGCAGTACGAGTACCACCATGATGGTTCTGCGACGTTTCCTTCCAGAGTTATTACCAAAAAACCACAAACATCCCAGAATCCTCTCGATTTGGGGTCAAAATGTTGTCGCCCATTAAATTCCATAAGAAACGTCGCATCGAATGAATGTGATTGAATTCTCCCCGTCTGGACGAGCGGAATTGAATGGTGCAACTGATTTTGCTGTGCTGTGAAAATTCAGATATTTGCATGGCTGCTTTTGTTTTATTTTGTGAATAGCAAAAAGCATTCAACCCCATAATACATGCTGTTTTATTGGTCGCTCGTCCATTTCATATCCCATAGCTTAACCATTCACATATTTGGATTCCTCTCGACGAGGCGAGCAGTACGAGTACCACCTTGATGGGTCTGCGACGTTTCCTTCCAGAGTTATTACCAAAAAAACACAAACATCCCAGAATCCTCTCAGTTTGGGGTCAAAATGTTGTCGCTCATTAAATCCCATAAGAAACGTCGCATCGAATGAATGTGATTGAATTCTCCCCGTCTGGACGAGCGGAATTGAATGGTGCAACTGATTTTGCTGTGCTGTGAAAATTCAGATATTTGCATTACTGCATTTGTTTTATTTTGTGAATAGCAAAAAGCATTCAACCCCATAATACATGCTGTTTCATTGGTCGCTCGTTCATTTCATATCAAATAGCTTAACCATTCATATATTTGGATTCCTCTCGACGAGGCGAGCAGTACGATTACCACCTTGATGGGTCTGCAACGTGTCCTTCCAGAGTTATTACCAAAAAACCACAAAAATCCCAGAATCCTCTCGGTTTAGGGTCAAAATGTTGTCGCTCATTAAATCCCATAAGAAACGTCGCATCGAATGAATGTGATTGAATTCTCCCCGTCTGGACGAGCGGAATTGAATGGTGCAACTGATTTTGCTGTGCTGTGAAAATTCAGATATTTGCATGATATGCTTTTGTTTTATTTTGTGAATAGCAAAAAGCATTCACCCCATAATACATGTTGTTTTATTAGTCCCTCGTTCATTTCATATCCCATAGCTGAACCACTCATATATTTGGATTCCGCTCGACGAGCCGGGCAGTACGAGTACCACCATGATGGTTCTGCGACGTTTCCTTCCAGAGTTATTACCAAAAAACCACAAACATCCCAGAATCCTCTCGATTTGGGGTCAAAATGTTGTCGCCCATTAAATTCCATAAGAAACGTCGCATCGAATGAATGTGATTGAATTCTCCCCGTCTGGACGAGCGGAATTGAATGGTGCAACTGATTTTTCTGTGCTGTGAAAATTCAGATATTTGCATGACTGCTTTTGTTTTATTTTGTGAATAGCAAAAAGCATTCAACCCCATAATACATGCTGTTTTATTGGTCGCTCGTCCATTTCATATCCCATAGCTTAACCATTCACATATTTGGATTCCTCTCGACGAGGCGAGCAGTACGAGTACAACCTTGATGGGTCTGCGACGTTTCCTTCCAGAGTTATTACCAAAAAACCACAAACATCCCAGAATCCTCTCGGTTTGGGGTCAAAATGTTGTCGCTCATTAAATCCCATAAGAAACGTCGCATCGAATGAATGTGATTGAATTCTCCCCGTCTGGACGAGCGGAATTGAATGGTGCAACTGATTTTGCTGTGCTGTGAAAATTCAGATATTTGCATTACTGCATTTGTTTTATTTTGTGAATAGCAAAAAGCATTCAACCCCATAATACATGCTGTTTCATTGGTCGCTCGTTCATTTCATATCAAATAGCTTAACCATTCATATATTTGGATTCCTCTCGACGAGGCGAGCAGTACGATTACCACCTTGATGGGTCTGCGACGTGTCCTTCCAGAGTTATTACCAAAAAACCACAAAAATCCCAGAATCCTCTCGGTTTAGGGTCAAAATGTTGTCGCTCATTAAATCCCATAAGAAACGTCGCATCGAATGAATGTGATTGAATTCTCCCCGTCTGGACGAGCGGAATTGAATGGTGCAACTGATTTTGCTGTGCTGTGAAAATTCAGATATTTGCATGATATGCTTTTGTTTTATTTTGTGAATAGCAAAAAGCATTCACCCCATAATACATGTTGTTTTATTAGTCCCTCGTTCATTTCATATCCCATAGCTGAACCACTCATATATTTGGATTCCGCTCGACGAGCCGGGCAGTACGAGTACCACCATGATGGTTCTGCGACGTTTCCTTCCAGAGTTATTACCAAAAAACCACAAACATCCCAGAATCCTCTCGATTTGGGGTCAAAATGTTGTCGCCCATTAAATTCCATAAGAAACGTCGCATCGAATGAATGTGATTGAATTCTCCCCGTCTGGACGAGCGGAATTGAATGGTGCAACTGATTTTGCTGTGCTGTGAAAATTCAGATATTTGCATGGCTGCTTTTGTTTTATTTTGTGAATAGCAAAAAGCATTCAACCCCATAATACATGCTGTTTTATTGGTCGCTCGTCCATTTCATATCCCATAGCTTAACCATTCACATATTTGGATTCCTCTCGACGAGGCGAGCAGTACGAGTACCACCTTGATGGGTCTGCGACGTTTCCTTCCAGAGTTATTACCAAAAAAACACAAACATCCCAGAATCCTCTCAGTTTGGGGTCAAAATGTTGTCGCTCATTAAATCCCATAAGAAACGTCGCATCGAATGAATGTGATTGAATTCTCCCCGTCTGGACGAGCGGAATTGAATGGTGCAACTGATTTTGCTGTGCTGTGAAAATTCAGATATTTGCATTACTGCATTTCTTTTATTTTGTGAATAGCAAAAAGCATTCAACCCCATAATACATGCTGTTTCATTGGTCGCTCGTTCATTTCATATCAAATAGCTTAACCATTCATATATTTGGATTCCTCTCGACGAGGCGAGCAGTACGATTACCACCTTGATGGGTCTGCAACGTGTCCTTCCAGAGTTATTACCAAAAAACCACAAAAATCCCAGAATCCTCTCGGTTTAGGGTCAAAATGTTGTCGCTCATTAAATCCCATAAGAAACGTCGCATCGAATGAATGTGATTGAATTCTCCCCGTCTGGACGAGCGGAATTGAATGGTGCAACTGATTTTGCTGTGCTGTGAAAATTCAGATATTTGCATGATATGCTTTTGTTTTATTTTGTGAATAGCAAAAAGCATTCACCCCATAATACATGTTGTTTTATTAGTCCCTCGTTCATTTCATATCCCATAGCTGAACCACTCATATATTTGGATTCCGCTCGACGAGCCGGGCAGTACGAGTACCACCATGATGGTTCTGCGACGTTTCCTTCCAGAGTTATTACCAAAAAACCACAAACATCCCAGAATCCTCTCGATTTGGGGTCAAAATGTTGTCGCCCATTAAATTCCATAAGAAACGTCGCATCGAATGAATGTGATTGAATTCTCCCCGTCTGGACGAGCGGAATTGAATGGTGCAACTGATTTTGCTGTGCTGTGAAAATTCAGATATTTGCATGACTGCTTTTGTTTTATTTTGTGAATAGCAAAAAGCATTCAACCCCATAATACATGCTGTTTTATTGGTCGCTCGTCCATTTCATATCCCATAGCTTAACCATTCACATATTTGGATTCCTCTCGACGAGGCGAGCAGTACGAGTACCACCTTGATGGGTCTGCGACGTTTCCTTCCAGAGTTATTACCAAAAAAACACAAACATCCCAGAATCCTCTCAGTTTGGGGTCAAAATGTTGTCGCTCATTAAA
Source organism: Petromyzon marinus (assembly GCF_048934315.1). Taxonomy (NCBI): domain Eukaryota; kingdom Metazoa; phylum Chordata; class Hyperoartia; order Petromyzontiformes; family Petromyzontidae; genus Petromyzon; species Petromyzon marinus. Next base: position 523,819 of record NW_027423268.1, read on the forward strand.
TCCCATAAGAAACGTCGCATCGAATGAATGTGATTGAATTCTCCCCGTCTGGACGAGCGGAATTGAATGGTGCAACTGATTTTGCTGTGCTGTGAAAATTCAGATATTTGCATTACTGCATTTCTTTTATTTTGTGAATAGCAAAAAGCATTCAACCCCATAATACATGCTGTTTCATTGGTCGCTCGTTCATTTCATATCAAATAGCTTAACCATTCATATATTTGGATTCCTCTCGACGAGGCGAGCAGTACGATTACCACCTTGATGGGTCTGCGACGTGTCCTTCCAGAGTTATTACCAAAAAACCACAAAAATCCCAGAATCCTCTCGGTTTAGGGTCAAAATGTTGTCGCTCATTAAATCCCATAAGAAACGTCGCATCGAATGAATGTGATTGAATTCTCCCCGTCTGGACGAGCGGAATTGAATGGTGCAACTGATTTTGCTGTGCTGTGAAAATTCAGATATTTGCATGATATGCTTTTGTTTTATTTTGTGAATAGCAAAAAGCATTCACCCCATAATACATGTTGTTTTATTAGTCCCTCGTTCATTTCATATCCCATAGCTGAACCACTCATATATTTGGATTCCGCTCGACGAGCCGGGCAGTACGAGTACCACCATGATGGTTCTGCGACGTTTCCTTCCAGAGTTATTACCAAAAAACCACAAACATCCCAGAATCCTCTCGATTTGGGGTCAAAATGTTGTCGCCCATTAAATTCCATAAGAAACGTCGCATCGAATGAATGTGATTGAATTCTCCCCGTCTGGACGAGCGGAATTGAATGGTGCAACTGATTTTGCTGTGCTGTGAAAATTCAGATATTTGCATGACTGCTTTTGTTTTATTTTGTGAATAGCAAAAAGCATTCAACCCCATAATACATGCTGTTTTATTGGTCGCTCGTCCATTTCATATCCCATAGCTTAACCATTCACATATTTGGATTCCTCTCGACGAGGCGAGCAGTACGAGTACCACCTTGATGGGTCTGCGACGTTTCCTTCCAGAGTTATTACCAAAAAAACACAAACATCCCAGAATCCTCTCAGTTTGGGGTCAAAATGTTGTCGCTCATTAAATCCCATAAGAAACGTCGCATCGAATGAATGTGATTGAATTCTCCCCGTCTGGACGAGCGGAATTGAATGGTGCAACTGATTTTGCTGTGCTGTGAAAATTCAGATATTTGCATTACTGCATTTGTTTTTTTTTGTGAATAGCAAAAAGCATTCAACCCCATAATACATGCTGTTTCATTGGTCGCTCGTCCATTTCATATCCAATAGCTTAACCATTCACATATTTGGATTCCTCTCGACGAGGCGAGCAGTACGAGTACCACCTTGATGGGTCTGCGACGTTTCCTTCCAGAGTTATTACCAAAAAACCACAAACATCCCAGAATCCTCTCGATTTGGGGTCAAAATGTTGTCGCCCATTAAATTCCATAAGAAACGTCGCATCGAATGAATGTGATTGAATTCTCCCCGTCTGGACGAGCGGAATTGAATGGTGCAACTGATTTTGCTGTGCTGTGAAAATTCAGATATTTGCATGACTGCTTTTGTTTTATTTTGTGAATAGCAAAAAGCATTCAACCCCATAATACATGCTGTTTTATTGGTCGCTCGTCCATTTCATATCCCATAGCTTAACCATTCACATATTTGGATTCCTCTCGACGAGGCGAGCAGTACGAGTACCACCTTGATGGGTCTGCGACGTTTCCTTCCAGAGTTATTACCAAAAAAACACAAACATCCCAGAATCCTCTCAGTTTGGGGTCAAAATGTTGTCGCTCATTAAATCCCATAAGAAACGTCGCATCGAATGAATGTGATTGAATTCTCCCCGTCTGGACGAGCGGAATTGAATGGTGCAACTGATTTTGCTGTGCTGTGAAAATTCAGATATTTGCATTACTGCATTTGTTTTTTTTTGTGAATAGCAAAAAGCATTCACCCCATAATACATGTTGTTTTATTAGTCCCTCGTTCATTTCATATCCCATAGCTGAACCACTCATATATTTGGATTCCGCTCGACGAGCCGGGCAGTACGAGTACCACCATGATGGTTCTGCGACGTTTCCTTCCAGAGTTATTACCAAAAAACCACAAACATCCCAGAATCCTCTCGATTTGGGGTCAAAATGTTGTCGCCCATTAAATTCCATAAGAAACGTCGCATCGAATGAATGTGATTGAATTCTCCCCGTCTGGACGAGCGGAATTGAATGGTGCAACTGATTTTGCTGTGCTGTGAAAATTCAGATATTTGCATGACTGCTTTTGTTTTATTTTGTGAATAGCAAAAAGCATTCAACCCCATAATACATGCTGTTTTATTGGTCGCTCGTCCATTTCATATCCCATAGCTTAACCATTCACATATTTGGATTCCTCTCGACGAGGCGAGCAGTACGAGTACCACCTTGATGGGTCTGCGACGTTTCCTTCCAGAGTTATTACCAAAAAAACACAAACATCCCAGAATCCTCTCAGTTTGGGGTCAAAATGTTGTCGCTCATTAAATCCCATAAGAAACGTCGCATCGAATGAATGTGATTGAATTCTCCCCGTCTGGACGAGCGGAATTGAATGGTGCAACTGATTTTGCTGTGCTGTGAAAATTCAGATATTTGCATTACTGCATTTGTTTTTTTTTGTGAATAGCAAAACGCATTCAACCCCATAATACATGCTGTTTCATTGGTCGCTCGTCCATTTCATATCCAATAGCTTAACCATTCACATATTTGGATTCCTCTCGACGAGGCGAGCAGTACGAGTACCACCTTGATGGGTCTGCGACGTTTCCTTCCAGAGTTATTACCAAAAAACCACAAACATCCCAGAATCCTCTCGATTTGGGGTCAAAATGTTGTCGCCCATTAAATTCCATAAGAAACGTCGCATCGAATGAATGTGATTGAATTCTCCCCGTCTGGACGAGCGGAATTGAATGGTGCAACTGATTTTGCTGTGCTGTGAAAATTCAGATATTTGCATGACTGCTTTTGTTTTATTTTGTGAATAGCAAAAAGCATTCAACCCCATAATACATGCTGTTTTATTGGTCGCTCGTCCATTTCATATCCCATAGCTTAACCATTCACATATTTGGATTCCTCTCGACGAGGCGAGCAGTACGAGTACCACCTTGATGGGTCTGCGACGTTTCCTTCCAGAGTTATTACCAAAAAAACACAAACATCCCAGAATCCTCTCAGTTTGGGGTCAAAATGTTGTCGCTCATTAAATCCCATAAGAAACGTCGCATCGAATGAATGTGATTGAATTCTCCCCGTCTGGACGAGCGGAATTGAATGGTGCAACTGATTTTGCTGTGCTGTGAAAATTCAGATATTTGCATTACTGCATTTGTTTTTTTTTGTGAATAGCAAAAAGCATTCAACCCCATAATACATGCTGTTTCATTGGTCGCTCGTCCATTTCATATCCAATAGCTTAACCATTCACATATTTGGATTCCTCTCGACGAGGCGAGCAGTACGAGTACCACCTTGATGGGTCTGCGACGTTTCCTTCCAGAGTTATTACCAAAAAACCACAAACATCCCAGAATCCTCTCGATTTGGGGTCAAAATGTTGTCGCCCATTAAATTCCATAAGAAACGTCGCATCGAATGAATGTGATTGAATTCTCCCCGTCTGGACGAGCGGAATTGAATGGTGCAACTGATTTTGCTGTGCTGTGAAAATTCAGATATTTGCATGACTGCTTTTGTTTTATTTTGTGAATAGCAAAAAGCATTCAACCCCATAATACATGCTGTTTTATTGGTCGCTCGTCCATTTCATATCCCATAGCTTAACCATTCACATATTTGGATTCCTCTCGACGAGGCGAGCAGTACGAGTACCACCTTGATGGGTCTGCGACGTTTCCTTCCAGAGTTATTACCAAAAAAACACAAACATCCCAGAATCCTCTCAGTTTGGGGTCAAAATGTTGTCGCTCATTAAATCCCATAAGAAACGTCGCATCGAATGAATGTGATTGAATTCTCCCCGTCTGGACGAGCGGAATTGAATGGTGCAACTGATTTTGCTGTGCTGTGAAAATTCAGATATTTGCATTACTGCATTTGTTTTTTTTTGTGAATAGCAAAAAGCATTCACCCCATAATACATGTTGTTTTATTAGTCCCTCGTTCATTTCATATCCCATAGCTGAACCACTCATATATTTGGATTCCGCTCGACGAGCCGGGCAGTACGAGTACCACCATGATGGTTCTGCGACGTTTCCTTCCAGAGTTATTACCAAAAAACCACAAACATCCCAGAATCCTCTCGATTTGGGGTCAAAATGTTGTCGCCCATTAAATTCCATAAGAAACGTCGCATCGAATGAATGTGATTGAATTCTCCCCGTCTGGACGAGCGGAATTGAATGGTGCAACTGATTTTGCTGTGCTGTGAAAATTCAGATATTTGCATGACTGCTTTTGTTTTATTTTGTGAATAGCAAAAAGCATTCAACCCCATAATACATGCTGTTTTATTGGTCGCTCGTCCATTTCATATCCCATAGCTTAACCATTCACATATTTGGATTCCTCTCGACGAGGCGAGCAGTACGAGTACCACCTTGATGGGTCTGCGACGTTTCCTTCCAGAGTTATTACCAAAAAAACACAAACATCCCAGAATCCTCTCAGTTTGGGGTCAAAATGTTGTCGCTCATTAAATCCCATAAGAAACGTCGCATCGAATGAATGTGATTGAATTCTCCCCGTCTGGACGAGCGGAATTGAATGGTGCAACTGATTTTGCTGTGCTGTGAAAATTCAGATATTTGCATTACTGCATTTGTTTTTTTTTGTGAATAGCAAAACGCATTCAACCCCATAATACATGCTGTTTCATTGGTCGCTCGTCCATTTCATATCCAATAGCTTAACCATTCACATATTTGGATTCCTCTCGACGAGGCGAGCAGTACGAGTACCACCTTGATGGGTCTGCGACGTTTCCTTCCAGAGTTATTACCAAAAAACCACAAACATCCCAGAATCCTCTCGATTTGGGGTCAAAATGTTGTCGCCCATTAAATTCCATAAGAAACGTCGCATCGAATGAATGTGATTGAATTCTCCCCGTCTGGACGAGCGGAATTGAATGGTGCAACTGATTTTGCTGTGCTGTGAAAATTCAGATATTTGCATGACTGCTTTTGTTTTATTTTGTGAATAGCAAAAAGCATTCAACCCCATAATACATGCTGTTTTATTGGTCGCTCGTCCATTTCATATCCCATAGCTTAACCATTCACATATTTGGATTCCTCTCGACGAGGCGAGCAGTACGAGTACCACCTTGATGGGTCTGCGACGTTTCCTTCCAGAGTTATTACCAAAAAAACACAGACATCCCAGAATCCTCTCAGTTTGGGGTCAAAATGTTGTCGCTCATTAAATCCCATAAGAAACGTCGCATCGAATGAATGTGATTGAATTCTCCCCGTCTGGACGAGCGGAATTGAATGGTGCAACTGTTTTTGCTCTGCTGTGAAAATTCAGATATTTGCATTACTGCATTTGTTTTTTTTGTGAATAGCAAAAAGCATTCAACCCCATAATACATGCTGTTTCATTGGTCGCTCGTCCATTTCATATCCAATAGCTTAACCATTCACATATTTGGATTCCTCTCGACGAGGCGAGCAGTACGAGTACAACCTTGATGGGTCTGCGACGTTTCCTTCCAGAGTTATTACCAAAAAACCACAAACATCCCAGAATCCTCTCGGTTTGGGGTCAAAATGTTGTCGCTCATTAAATCCCATAAGAAACGTCGCATCGAATGAATGTGATTGAATTCTCCCCGTCTGGACGAGCGGAATTGAATGGTGCAACTGATTTTGCTGTGCTGTGAAAATTCAGATATTTGCATTACTGCATTTGTTTTATTTTGTGAATAGCAAAAAGCATTCAACCCCATAATACATGCTGTTTCATTGGTCGCTCGTTCATTTCATATCAAATAGCTTAACCATTCATATATTTGGATTCCTCTCGACGAGGCGAGCAGTACGATTACCACCTTGATGGGTCTGCGACGTGTCCTTCCAGAGTTATTACCAAAAAACCACAAAAATCCCAGAATCCTCTCGGTTTAGGGTCAAAATGTTGTCGCTCATTAAATCCCATAAGAAACGTCGCATCGAATGAATGTGATTGAATTCTCCCCGTCTGGACGAGCGGAATTGAATGGTGCAACTGATTTTGCTGTGCTGTGAAAATTCAGATATTTGCATGATATGCTTTTGTTTTATTTTGTGAATAGCAAAAAGCATTCACCCCATAATACATGTTGTTTTATTAGTCCCTCGTTCATTTCATATCCCATAGCTGAACCACTCATATATTTGGATTCCGCTCGACGAGCCGGGCAGTACGAGTACCACCATGATGGTTCTGCGACGTTTCCTTCCAGAGTTATTACCAAAAAACCACAAACATCCCAGAATCCTCTCGATTTGGGGTCAAAATGTTGTCGCCCATTAAATTCCATAAGAAACGTCGCATCGAATGAATGTGATTGAATTCTCCCCGTCTGGACGAGCGGAATTGAATGGTGCAACTGATTTTGCTGTGCTGTGAAAATTCAGATATTTGCATGACTGCTTTTGTTTTATTTTGTGAATAGCAAAAAGCATTCAACCCCATAATACATGCTGTTTTATTGGTCGCTCGTCCATTTCATATCCCATAGCTTAACCATTCACATATTTGGATTCCTCTCGACGAGGCGAGCAGTACGAGTACCACCTTGATGGGTCTGCGACGTTGCCTTCCAGAGTTATTACCAAAAAAACACAAACATCCCAGAATCCTCTCGGTTTGGGGTCAAAATGTTGTCGCTCATTAAATCCCATAAGAAACGTCGCATCGAATGAATGTGATTGAATTCTCCCCGTCTGGACGAGCGGAATTGAATGGTGCAACTGATTTTGCTGTGCTGTGAAAATTCAGATATTTGCATTACTGCATTTGTTTTATTTTGTGAATAGCAAAAAGCATTCAACCCCATAATACATGCTGTTTCATTGGTCGCTCGTTCATTTCATATCAAATAGCTTAACCATTCATATATTTGGATTCCTCTCGACGAGGCGAGCAGTACGATTACCACCTTGATGGGTCTGCGACGTGTCCTTCCAGAGTTATTACCAAAAAACCACAAAAATCCCAGAATCCTCTCGGTTTAGGGTCAAAATGTTGTCGCTCATTAAATCCCATAAGAAACGTCGCATCGAATGAATGTGATTGAATTCTCCCCGTCTGGACGAGCGGAATTGAATGGTGCAACTGATTTTGCTGTGCTGTGAAAATTCAGATATTTGCATGATATGCTTTTGTTTTATTTTGTGAATAGCAAAAAGCATTCACCCCATAATACATGTTGTTTTATTAGTCCCTCGTTCATTTCATATCCCATAGCTGAACCACTCATATATTTGGATTCCGCTCGACGAGCCGGGCAGTACGAGTACCACCATGATGGTTCTGCGACGTTTCCTTCCAGAGTTATTACCAAAAAACCACAAACATCCCAGAATCCTCTCGATTTGGGGTCAAAATGTTGTCGCCCATTAAATTCCATAAGAAACGTCGCATCGAATGAATGTGATTGAATTCTCCCCGTCTGGACGAGCGGAATTGAATGGTGCAACTGATTTTGCTGTGCTGTGAAAATTCAGATATTTGCATGACTGCTTTTGTTTTATTTTGTGAATAGCAAAAAGCATTCAACCCCATAATACATGCTGTTTTATTGGTCGCTCGTCCATTTCATATCCCATAGCTTAACCATTCACATATTTGGATTCCTCTCGACGAGGCGAGCAGTACGAGTACCACCTTGATGGGTCTGCGACGTTGCCTTCCAGAGTTATTACCAAAAAAACACAAACATCCCAGAATCCTCTCAGTTTGGGGTCAAAATGTTGTCGCTCATTAAATCCCATAAGAAACGTCGCATCGAATGAATGTGATTGAATTCTCCCCGTCTGGACGAGCGGAATTGAATGGTGCAACTGATTTTGCTGTGCTGTGAAAATTCAGATATTTGCATTACTGCATTTGTTTTTTTTTGTGAATAGCAAAAAGCATTCAACCCCATAATACATGCTGTTTCATTGGTCGCTCGTCCATTTCATATCCAATAGCTTAACCATTCACATATTTGGATTCCGCTCGACGAGCCGGGCAGTACGAGTACCACCATGATGGTTCTGCGACGTTTCCTTCCAGAGTTATTACCAAAAAACCACAAACATCCCAGAATCCTCTCGATTTGGGGTCAAAATGTTGTCGCCCATTAAATTCCATAAGAAACGTCGCATCGAATGAATGTGATTGAATTCTCCCCGTCTGGACGAGCGGAATTGAATGGTGCAACTGATTTTGCTGTGCTGTGAAAATTCAGATATTTGCATGATATGCTTTTGTTTTATTTTGTGAATAGCAAAAAGCATTCACCCCATAATACATGTTGTTTTATTAGTCCCTCGTTCATTTCATATCCCATAGCTGAACCACTCATATATTTGGATTCCGCTCGACGAGCCGGGCAGTACGAGTACCACCATGATGGTTCTGCGACGTTTCCTTCCAGAGTTATTACCAAAAAACCACAAACATCCCAGAATCCTCTCGATTTGGGGTCAAAATGTTGTCGCCCATTAAATTCCATAAGAAACGTCGCATCGAATGAATGTGATTGAATTCTCCCCGTCTGGACGAGCGGAATTGAATGGTGCAACTGATTTTGCTGTGCTGTGAAAATTCAGATATTTGCATGACTGCTTTTGTTTTATTTTGTGAATAGCAAAAAGCATTCAACCCCATAATACATGCTGTTTTATTGGTCGCTCGTCCATTTCATATCCCATAGCTTAACCATTCACATATTTGGATTCCTCTCGACGAGGCGAGCAGTACGAGTACCACCTTGATGGGTCTGCGACGTTGCCTTCCAGAGTTATTACCAAAAAAACACAAACATCCCAGAATCCTCTCGGTTTGGGGTCAAAATGTTGTCGCTCATTAAATCCCATAAGAAACGTCGCATCGAATGAATGTGATTGAATTCTCCCCGTCTGGACGAGCGGAATTGAATGGTGCAACTGATTTTGCTGTGCTGTGAAAATTCAGATATTTGCATTACTGCATTTGTTTTATTTTGTGAATAGCAAAAAGCATTCAACCCCATAATACATGCTGTTTCATTGGTCGCTCGTTCATTTCATATCAAATAGCTTAACCATTCATATATTTGGATTCCTCTCGACGAGGCGAGCAGTACGATTACCACCTTGATGGGTCTGCGACGTGTCCTTCCAGAGTTATTACCAAAAAACCACAAAAATCCCAGAATCCTCTCGGTTTAGGGTCAAAATGTTGTCGCTCATTAAATCCCATAAGAAACGTCGCATCGAATGAATGTGATTGAATTCTCCCCGTCTGGACGAGCGGAATTGAATGGTGCAACTGATTTTGCTGTGCTGTGAAAATTCAGATATTTGCATGATATGCTTTTGTTTTATTTTGTGAATAGCAAAAAGCATTCACCCCATAATACATGTTGTTTTATTAGTCCCTCGTTCATTTCATATCCCATAGCTGAACCACTCATATATTTGGATTCCGCTCGACGAGCCGGGCAGTACGAGTACCACCATGATGGTTCTGCGACGTTTCCTTCCAGAGTTATTACCAAAAAACCACAAACATCCCAGAATCCTCTCGATTTGGGGTCAAAATGTTGTCGCCCATTAAATTCCATAAGAAACGTCGCATCGAATGAATGTGATTGAATTCTCCCCGTCTGGACGAGCGGAATTGAATGGTGCAACTGATTTTGCTGTGCTGTGAAAATTCAGATATTTGCATGACTGCTTTTGTTTTATTTTGTGAATAGCAAAAAGCATTCAACCCCATAATACATGCTGTTTTATTGGTCGCTCGTCCATTTCATATCCCATAGCTTAACCATTCACATATTTGGATTCCTCTCGACGAGGCGAGCAGTACGAGTACCACCTTGATGGGTCTGCGACGTTGCCTTCCAGAGTTATTACCAAAAAAACACAAACATCCCAGAATCCTCTCAGTTTGGGGTCAAAATGTTGTCGCTCATTAAATCCCATAAGAAACGTCGCATCGAATGAATGTGATTGAATTCTCCCCGTCTGGACGAGCGGAATTGAATGGTGCAACTGATTTTGCTGTGCTGTGAAAATTCAGATATTTGCATTACTGCATTTGTTTTTTTTTGTGAATAGCAAAAAGCATTCAACCCCATAATACATGCTGTTTCATTGGTCGCTCGTCCATTTCATATCCAATAGCTTAACCATTCACATATTTGGATTCCGCTCGACGAGCCGGGCAGTACGAGTACCACCATGATGGTTCTGCGACGTTTCCTTCCAGAGTTATTACCAAAAAACCACAAACATCCCAGAATCCTCTCGATTTGGGGTCAAAATGTTGTCGCCCATTAAATTCCATAAGAAACGTCGCATCGAATGAATGTGATTGAATTCTCCCCGTCTGGACGAGCGGAATTGAATGGTGCAACTGATTTTGCTGTGCTGTGAAAATTCAGATATTTGCATGATATGCTTTTGTTTTATTTTGTGAATAGCAAAAAGCATTCACCCCATAATACATGTTGTTTTATTAGTCCCTCGTTCATTTCATATCCCATAGCTGAACCACTCATATATTTGGATTCCGCTCGACGAGCCGGGCAGTACGAGTACCACCATGATGGTTCTGCGACGTTTCCTTCCAGAGTTATTACCAAAAAACCACAAACATCCCAGAATCCTCTCGATTTGGGGTCAAAATGTTGTCGCCCATTAAATTCCATAAGAAACGTCGCATCGAATGAATGTGATTGAATTCTCCCCGTCTGGACGAGCGGAATTGAATGGTGCAACTGATTTTGCTGTGCTGTGAAAATTCAGATATTTGCATGACTGCTTTTGTTTTATTTTGTGAATAGCAAAAAGCATTCAACCCCATAATACATGCTGTTTTATTGGTCGCTCGTCCATTTCATATCCCATAGCTTAACCATTCACATATTTGGATTCCTCTCGACGAGGCGAGCAGTACGAGTACCACCTTGATGGGTCTGCGACGTTGCCTTCCAGAGTTATTACCAAAAAAACACAAACATCCCAGAATCCTCTCAGTTTGGGGTCAAAATGTTGTCGCTCATTAAATCCCATAAGAAACGTCGCATCGAATGAATGTGATTGAATTCTCCCCGTCTGGACGAGCGGAATTGAATGGTGCAACTGATTTTGCTGTGCTGTGAAAATTCAGATATTTGCATTACTGCATTTGTTTTTTTTTGTGAATAGCAAAAAGCATTCAACCCCATAATACATGCTGTTTCATTGGTCGCTCGTCCATTTCATATCCAATAGCTTAACCATTCACATATTTGGATTCCTCTCGACGAGGCGAGCAGTACGAGTACCACCTTGATGGGTCTGCGACGTTTCCTTCCAGAGTTATTACCAAAAAACCACAAACATCCCAGAATCCTCTCGATTTGGGGTCAAAATGTTGTCGCCCATTAAATTCCATAAGAAACGTCGCATCGAATGAATGTGATTGAATTCTCCCCGTCTGGACGAGCGGAATTGAATGGTGCAACTGATTTTGCTGTGCTGTGAAAATTCAGATATTTGCATGACTGCTTTTGTTTTATTTTGTGAATAGCAAAAAGCATTCAACCCCATAATACATGCTGTTTTATTGGTCGCTCGTCCATTTCATATCCCATAGCTTAACCATTCACATATTTGGATTCCTCTCGACGAGGCGAGCAGTACGAGTACCACCTTGATGGGTCTGCGACGTTTCCTTCCAGAGTTATTACCAAAAAAACACAAACATCCCAGAATCCTCTCAGTTTGGGGTCAAAATGTTGTCGCTCATTAAATCCCATAAGAAACGTCGCATCGAATGAATGTGATTGAATTCTCCCCGTCTGGACGAGCGGAATTGAATGGTGCAACTGATTTTGCTGTGCTGTGAAAATTCAGATATTTGCATGATATGCTTTTGTTTTATTTTGTGAATAGCAAAAAGCATTCACCCCATAATACATGTTGTTTTATTAGTCCCTCGTTCATTTCATATCCCATAGCTGAACCACTCATATATTTGGATTCCGCTCGACGAGCCGGGCAGTACGAGTACCACCATGATGGTTCTGCGACGTTTCCTTCCAGAGTTATTACCAAAAAACCACAAACATCCCAGAATCCTCTCGATTTGGGGTCAAAATGTTGTCGCCCATTAAATTCCATAAGAAACGTCGCATCGAATGAATGTGATTGAATTCTCCCCGTCTGGACGAGCGGAATTGAATGGTGCAACTGATTTTGCTGTGCTGTGAAAATTCAGATATTTGCATGACTGCTTTTGTTTTATTTTGTGAATAGCAAAAAGCATTCAACCCCATAATACATGCTGTTTTATTGGTCGCTCGTCCATTTCATATCCCATAGCTTAACCATTCACATATTTGGATTCCTCTCGACGAGGCGAGCAGTACGAGTACCACCTTGATGGGTCTGCGACGTTGCCTTCCAGAGTTATTACCAAAAAAACACAAACATCCCAGAATCCTCTCAGTTTGGGGTCAAAATGTTGTCGCTCATTAAATCCCATAAGAAACGTCGCATCGAATGAATGTGATTGAATTCTCCCCGTCTGGACGAGCGGAATTGAATGGTGCAACTGATTTTGCTGTGCTGTGAAAATTCAGATATTTGCATTACTGCATTTGTTTTTTTTTGTGAATAGCAAAAAGCATTCAACCCCATAATACATGCTGTTTCATTGGTCGCTCGTCCATTTCATATCCAATAGCTTAACCATTCACATATTTGGATTCCTCTCGACGAGGCGAGCAGTACGAGTACCACCTTGATGGGTCTGCGACGTTTCCTTCCAGAGTTATTACCAAAAAACCACAAACATCCCAGAATCCTCTCGATTTGGGGTCAAAATGTTGTCGCCCATTAAATTCCATAAGAAACGTCGCATCGAATGAATGTGATTGAATTCTCCCCGTCTGGACGAGCGGAATTGAATGGTGCAACTGATTTTGCTGTGCTGTGAAAATTCAGATATTTGCATGACTGCTTTTGTTTTATTTTGTGAATAGCAAAAAGCATTCAACCCCATAATACATGCTGTTTTATTGGTCGCTCGTCCATTTCATATCCCATAGCTTAACCATTCACATATTTGGATTCCTCTCGACGAGGCGAGCAGTACGAGTACCACCTTGATGGGTCTGCGACGTTTCCTTCCAGAGTTATTACCAAAAAAACACAAACATCCCAGAATCCTCTCAGTTTGGGGTCAAAATGTTGTCGCTCATTAAATCCCATAAGAAACGTCGCATCGAATGAATGTGATTGAATTCTCCCCGTCTGGACGAGCGGAATTGAATGGTGCAACTGATTTTGCTGTGCTGTGAAAATTCAGATATTTGCATGACTGCTTTTGTTTTATTTTGTGAATAGCAAAAAGCATTCAACCCCATAATACATGCTGTTTTATTGGTCGCTCGTCCATTTCATATCACATAGCTTAACCATTCATATATTTGGATTCCTCTCGACGAGGCGAGCAGTTCGAGTACCACCATGATGGGTCTGCGACGTTTCCTTCCAGAGTTATGACCAAAAAAACACAAACATCCCAGAATCCTCTCGGTTTGGGGTCAAACTGTTGTCGCTTATTAAATCCCATAAGAAACGTCGCATCGAATGAATGTGATTGAATTCTCCCCGTCTGGACGAGCGGAATTGAATGGTGCAACTGATTTTGCTGTGTTGTGAAAATTCAGATATTTGCATGATATGCTTTTGTTTTATTTTGTGAATAGCAAAAAGCATTCAACCCCATAATACATGCTGTTTCATTGGTCGCTCGTCCATTTCATATCCAATAGCTTAACCATTCACAAATTTGGATTCCTCTCGACGAGGCGAGCAGTACGAGTGCAACCTTGATGGGTCTGCGACGTTTCCTTCCAGAGTTATTACCAAAAAACCACAAACATCCCAGAATCCTCTCGGTTTGGGGTCAAAATGTTGTCGCTCATTAAATCCCATAAGAAACGTCGCATCGAATGAATGTGATTGAATTCTCCCCGTCTGGACGAGCGGAATTGAATGGTGCAACTGATTTTGCTGTGCTGTGAAAATTCAGATATTTGCATTACTGCATTTGTTTTTTTTTGTGAATAGCAAAAAGCATTCAACCCCATTATACATGCTGTTTCATTGGTCGCTCGTCCATTTCATATCCAATAGCTTAACCATTCACATATTTGGATTCCTCTCGACGAGGCGAGCAGTACGAGTACAACCTTGATGGGTCTGCGACGTTTCCTTCCAGAGTTATTACCAAAAAACCACAAACATCCCAGAATCCTCTCGGTTTGGGGTCAAAATGTTGTCGCTCATTAAATCCCATAAGAAACGTCGCATCGAATGAATGTGATTGAATTCTCCCCGTCTGGACGAGCGGAATTGAATGGTGCAACTGATTTTGCTGTGCTGTGAAAATTCACATATTTGCATTACTGCATTTGTTTTATTTTGTGAATAGCAAAAAGCATTCAACCCCATAATACATGCTGTTTCATTGGTCGCTCGTTCATTTCATATCAAATAGCTTAACCATTCATATATTTGGATTCCTCTCGACGAGGCGAGCAGTACGATTACCACCTTGATGGGTCTGCGACGTGTCCTTCCAGAGTTATTACCAAAAAACCACAAAAATCCCAGAATCCTCTCGGTTTAGGGTCAAAATGTTGTCGCTCATTAAATCCCATAAGAAACGTCGCATCGAATGAATGTGATTGAATTCTCCCCGTCTGGACGAGCGGAATTGAATGGTGCAACTGATTTTGCTGTGCTGTGAAAATTCAGATATTTGCATGATATGCTTTTGTTTTATTTTGTGAATAGCAAAAAGCATTCACCCCATAATACATGTTGTTTTATTAGTCCCTCGTTCATTTCATATCCCATAGCTGAACCACTCATATATTTGGATTCCGCTCGACGAGCCGGGCAGTACGAGTACCACCATGATGGTTCTGCGACGTTTCCTTCCAGAGTTATTACCAAAAAACCACAAACATCCCAGAATCCTCTCGATTTGGGGTCAAAATGTTGTCGCCCATTAAATTCCATAAGAAACGTCGCATCGAATGAATGTGATTGAATTCTCCCCGTCTGGACGAGCGGAATTGAATGGTGCAACTGATTTTGCTGTGCTGTGAAAATTCAGATATTTGCATGACTGCTTTTGTTTTATTTTGTGAATAGCAAAAAGCATTCAACCCCATAATACATGCTGTTTTATTGGTCGCTCGTCCATTTCATATCCCATAGCTTAACCATTCACATATTTGGATTCCTCTCGACGAGGCGAGCAGTACGAGTACCACCTTGATGGGTCTGCGACGTTGCCTTCCAGAGTTATTACCAAAAAAACACAAACATCCCAGAATCCTCTCAGTTTGGGGTCAAAATGTTGTCGCTCATTAAATCCCATAAGAAACGTCGCATCGAATGAATGTGATTGAATTCTCCCCGTCTGGACGAGCGGAATTGAATGGTGCAACTGATTTTGCTGTGCTGTGAAAATTCAGATATTTGCATTACTGCATTTGTTTTTTTTTGTGAATAGCAAAAAGCATTCAACCCCATAATACATGCTGTTTCATTGGTCGCTCGTCCATTTCATATCCAATAGCTTAACCATTCACATATTTGGATTCCTCTCGACGAGGCGAGCAGTACGAGTACCACCTTGATGGGTCTGCGACGTTTCCTTCCAGAGTTATTACCAAAAAACCACAAACATCCCAGAATCCTCTCGATTTGGGGTCAAAATGTTGTCGCCCATTAAATTCCATAAGAAACGTCGCATCGAATGAATGTGATTGAATTCTCCCCGTCTGGACGAGCGGAATTGAATGGTGCAACTGATTTTGCTGTGCTGTGAAAATTCAGATATTTGCATGACTGCTTTTGTTTTATTTTGTGAATAGCAAAAAGCATTCAACCCCATAATACATGCTGTTTTATTGGTCGCTCGTCCATTTCATATCCCATAGCTTAACCATTCACATATTTGGATTCCTCTCGACGAGGCGAGCAGTACGAGTACCACCTTGATGGGTCTGCGACGTTTCCTTCCAGAGTTATTACCAAAAAAACACAAACATCCCAGAATCCTCTCAGTTTGGGGTCAAAATGTTGTCGCTCATTAAATCCCATAAGAAACGTCGCATCGAATGAATGTGATTGAATTCTCCCCGTCTGGACGAGCGGAATTGAATGGTGCAACTGATTTTGCTGTGCTGTGAAAATTCAGATATTTGCATGACTGCTTTTGTTTTATTTTGTGAATAGCAAAAAGCATTCAACCCCATAATACATGCTGTTTTATTGGTCGCTCGTCCATTTCATATCAGATAGCTTAACCATTCATATATTTGGATTCCTCTCGACGAGGCGAGCAGTTCGAGTACCACCATGATGGGTCTGCGACGTTTCCTTCCAGAGTTATGACCAAAAAAACACAAACATCCCAGAATCCTCTCGGTTTGGGGTCAAACTGTTGTCGCTTATTAAATCCCATAAGAAACGTCGCATCGAATGAATGTGATTGAATTCTCCCCGTCTGGACGAGCGGAATTGAATGGTGCAACTGATTTTGCTGTGCTGTGAAAATTCAGATATTTGCATGATATGCTTTTGTTTTATTTTGTGAATAGCAAAAAGCATTCAACCCCATAATACATGCTGTTTCATTGGTCGCTCGTCCATTTCATATCCAATAGCTTAACCATTCACATATTTGGATTCCTCTCGACGAGGCGAGCAGTACGAGTGCAACCTTGATGGGTCTGCGACGTTTCCTTCCAGAGTTATTACCAAAAAACCACAAACATCCCAGAATCCTCTCGATTTGGGGTCAAAATGTTGTCGCCCATTAAATTCCATAAGAAACGTCGCATCGAATGAATGTGATTGAATTCTCCCCGTCTGGACGAGCGGAATTGAATGGTGCAACTGATTTTGCTGTGCTGTGAAAATTCAGATATTTGCATGACTGCTTTTGTTTTATTTTGTGAATAGCAAAAAGCATTCAACCCCATAATACATGCTGTTTTATTGGTCGCTCGTCCATTTCATATCAAATAGCTTAACCATTCACATATTTGGATTCCTCTCGACGAGGCGAGCAGTACGAGTACCACCTTGATGGGTCTGCGACGTTTCCTTCCAGAGTTATTACCAAAAAAACACAAACATCCCAGAATCCTCTCAGTTTGGGGTCAAAATGTTGTCGCTCATTAAATCCCATAAGAAACGTCGCATCGAATGAATGTGATTGAATTCTCCCCGTCTGGACGAGCGGAATTGAATGGTGCAACTGATTTTGCTGTGCTGTGAAAATTCAGATATTTGCATGATATGCTTTTGTTTTATTTTGTGAATAGCAAAAAGCATTCACCCCATAATGCATGTTGTTTTATTAGTCGCTCGTTCATTTCATATCCCATAGCTGAACCACTCATATATTTGGATTCCGCTCGACGAGCCGGGAAGTACGAGTACCACCATGATGGTTCTGCGACGTTTCCTTCCAGAGTTATTACCAAAAAACCACAAACATCCCAGAATCCTCTCGATTTGGGGTCAAAATGTTGTCGCCCATTAAATTCCATAAGAAACGTCGCATCGAATGAATGTGATTGAATTCTCCCCGTCTGGACGAGCGGAATTGAATGGTGCAACTGATTTTGCTATGCTGTGAAAATTCAGATATTTGCATGACTGCTTTTGTTTTATTTTGTGAATAGCAAAAAGCATTCAACCCCATAATACATGCTGTTTTATTGGTCGCTCGTCCATTTCATATCCCATAGCTTAACCATTCACATATTTGGATTCCTCTCGACGAGGCGAGCAGTACGAGTACCACCTTGATGGGTCTGCGACGTTTCCTTCCAGAGTTATTACCAAAAAACCACAAACATCCCAGAATCCTCTCGATTTGGGGTCAAAATGTTGTCGCCCATTAAATTCCATAAGAAACGTCGCATCGAATGAATGTGATTGAATTCTCCCCGTCTGGACGAGCGGAATTGAATGGTGCAACTGATTTTGCTGTGCTGTGAAAATTCAGATATTTGCATGACTGCTTTTGTTTTATTTTGTGAATAGCAAAAAGCATTCAACCCCATAATACATGCTGTTTTATTGGTCGCTCGTCCATTTCATATCCCATAGCTTAACCATTCACATATTTGGATTCCTCTCGACGAGGCGAGCAGTACGAGTACCACCTTGATGGGTCTGCGACGTTTCCTTCCAGAGTTATTACCAAAAAAACACAAACATCCCAGAATCCTCTCAGTTTGGGGTCAAAATGTTGTCGCTCATTAAATCCCATAAGAAACGTCGCATCGAATGAATGTGATTGAATTCTCCCCGTCTGGACGAGCGGAATTGAATGGTGCAACTGATTTTGCTGTGCTGTGAAAATTCAGATATTTGCATTACTGCATTTGTTTTTTTTTGTGAATAGCAAAAAGCATTCAACCCCATAATACATGCTGTTTCATTGGTCGCTCGTCCATTTCATATCCAATAGCTTAACCATTCACATATTTGGATTCCTCTCGACGAGGCGAGCAGTACGAGTACAACCTTGATGGGTCTGCGACGTTTCCTTCCAGAGTTATTACCAAAAAACCACAAACATCCCAGAATCCTCTCGGTTTGGGGTCAAAATGTTGTCGCTCATTAAATCCCATAAGAAACGTCGCATCGAATGAATGTGATTGAATTCTCCCCGTCTGGACGAGCGGAATTGAATGGTGCAACTGATATTGCTGTGCTGTGAAAATTCAGATATTTGCATGACTGCTTTTGTTTTATTTTGTGAATAGCAAAAAGCATTCAACCCCATAATACATGCTGTTTTATTGGTCGCTCGTCCATTTCATATCACATAGCTTAACCATTCATATATTTGGATTCCTCTCGACGAGGCGAGCAGTACGAGTACCACCTTGATGGGTCTGCGACGTTTCCTTCCAGAGTTATTACCAAAAAACACAAACATCCCAGAATCCTCTCGGTTTGGGGTCAAACTGTTGTCGCTTATTAAATCCCATAAGAAACGTCGCATCGCATGAATGTGATTGAATTCTCCCCGTCTGGACGAGCGGAATTGAATGGTGCAACTGATTTTGCTGTGCTGTGAAAATTCAGATATTTGCATGACTGCTTTTGTTTTATTTTGTGAATAGCAAAAAGCATTCAACCCCATAATACATGCTGTTTTATTGGTCGCTCGTCCATTTCATATCCCATAGCTTAACCATTCACATATTTGGATTCCTCTCGACGAGGCGAGCAGTACGAGTACAACCTTGATGGGTCTGCGACGTTTCCTTCCAGAGTTATTACCAAAAAAACACAAACATCCCAGAATCCTCTCGGTTTGGGGTCAAAATGTTGTCGCCCATTAAATTCCATAAGAAACGTCGCATCGAATGAATGTGATTGAATTCTCCCCGTCTGGACGAGCGGAATTGAATGGTGCAACTGATTTTGCTGTGCTGTGAAAATTCAGATATTTGCATGACTGCTTTTGTTTTATTTTGTGAATAGCAAAAAGCATTCAACCCCATAATACATGCTGTTTTATTGGTCGCTCGTCCATTTCATATCCCATAGCTTAACCATTCACATATTTGGATTCCTCTCGACGAGGCGAGCAGTACGAGTACCACCTTGATGGGTCTGCGACGTTTCCTTCCAGAGTTATTACCAAAAAAACACAAACATCCCAGAATCCTCTCAGTTTGGGGTCAAAATGTTGTCGCTCATTAAATCCCATAAGAAACGTCGCATCGAATGAATGTGATTGAATTGTCCCCGTCTGGACGAGCGGAATTGAATGGTGCAACTGATTTTGCTGTGCTGTGAAAATTCAGATATTTGCATTACTGCATTTGTTTTTTTTTGTGAATAGCAAAAAGCATTCAACCCCATAATACATGCTGTTTCATTGGTCGCTCGTCCATTTCATATCCAATAGCTTAACCATTCACATATTTGGATTCCTCTCGACGAGGCGAGCAGTACGAGTACAACCTTGATGGGTCTGCGACGTTTCCTTCCAGAGTTATTACCAAAAAACCACAAACATCCCAGAATCCTCTCGGTTTGGGGTCAAAATGTTGTCGCTCATTAAATCCCATAAGAAACGTCGCATCGAATGAATGTGATTGAATTCTCCCCGTCTGGACGAGCGGAATTGAATGGTGCAACTGATATTGCTGTGCTGTGAAAATTCAGATATTTGCATGACTGCTTTTGTTTTATTTTGTGAATAGCAAAAAGCATTCAACCCCATAATACATGCTGTTTTATTGGTCGCTCGTCCATTTCATATCACATAGCTTAACCATTCATATATTTGGATTCCTCTCGACGAGGCGAGCAGTACGAGTACCACCTTGATGGGTCTGCGACGTTTCCTTCCAGAGTTATTACCAAAAAACACAAACATCCCAGAATCCTCTCGGTTTGGGGTCAAACTGTTGTCGCTTATTAAATCCCATAAGAAACGTCGCATCGCATGAATGTGATTGAATTCTCCCCGTCTGGACGAGCGGAATTGAATGGTGCAACTGATTTTGCTGTGCTGTGAAAATTCAGATATTTGCATGACTGCTTTTGTTTTATTTTGTGAATAGCAAAAAGCATTCAACCCCATAATACATGCTGTTTTATTGGTCGCTCGTCCATTTCATATCCCATAGCTTAACCATTCACATATTTGGATTCCTCTCGACGAGGCGAGCAGTACGAGTACAACCTTGATGGGTCTGCGACGTTTCCTTCCAGAGTTATTACCAAAAAAACACAAACATCCCAGAATCCTCTCGGTTTGGGGTCAAAATTTTGTCGCTCATTAAATCCCATAAGAAACGTCGCATCGAATGAAAGTGATTGAATTCTCCCCGTCTGGACGAGCGGAATTGAATGGTGCAACGGATTTTGCTGTGCTGTGAAAATTCAGATATTTGCATGACTGCTTTTGTTTTATTTTGTGAATGGCAAAAAGCATTCAACCCCATAATACATGCTGTTTTATTGGTAGCTCGTCCATTTCATATCCCATAGCTTAACCATTCACATATTTGGATTCCTCTCGACGAGGCGAGCAGTACGAGTACCACCTAGATGGGTCTGCGACGTGTCCTTCCAGAGTTATTACCAAAAAAACACAAAAATCCCAGAATCCTCTCGGTTTAGGGTCAAAATGTTGTCGCTCATTAAATCCCATAAGAAACGTCGCATCGAATGAATGTGATTGAATTCTCCCCGTCTGGACGAGCGGAATTGAATGGTGCAACTGATTTTGCTGTGCTGTGAAAATTCAGATATTTGCATGATATGCTTTTGTTTTATTTTGTGAATAGCAAAAAGCAATCACCCCATAATACATGTTGTTTTATTAGTCGCTCGTTCATTTCATATCCCATAGCTGAACCACTCATATATTTGGATTCCGCTCGACGAGCCGGGCAGTACGAGTACCACCATGATGGTTCTGCGACGTTTCCTTCCAGAGTTATTACCAAAAAACCACAAACATCCCAGAATCCTCTCGGTTTGGGGTCAAAATGTTGTCGCTCATTAAATCCCATAAGAAACGTCGCATCGAATGAATGTGATTGAATTCTCCCCGTCTGGACGAGCGGAATTGAATGGTGCAACTGATTTTGCTGTGCTGTGAAAATTCAGATATTTGCATTACTGCATTTGTTTTATTTTGTGAATAGCAAAAAGCATTCAACCCCATAATACATGCTGTTTCATTGGTCGCTCGTCCATTTCATATCCAATAGCTTAACCATTAACATATTTGGATTCCTCTCGACGAGGCGAGCAGTACGAGTACAACCTTGATGGGTCTGCGACGTTTCCTTCCAGAGTTATTACCAAAAAACCACAAACATCCCAGAATCCTCTCGGTTTGGGGTCAAAATGTTGTCGCTCATTACATCCCATAAGAAACGTCGCATCGAATGAATGTGATTGAATTCTCCCCGTCTGGACGAGCGGAATTGAATGGTGCAACTGATATTGCTGTGCTGTGAAAATTCGATATTTGCATGACTGCTTTTGTTTTATTTTGTGAATAGCAAAAAGCATTAAACCCCATAATACATGCTGTTTTATTGGTCGCTCGTCCATTTCATATCCCATAGCTTAACCATTCACATATTTGGATTCCTCTCGACGAGGCGAGCAGTAGGAGTACAACCTTGATGGGTCTGCGACGTTTCCTTCCAGAGTTATTACCAAAAAAACACAAACATCCCAGAATCCTCTCGGTTTGGGGTCAAAATTTTGTCGCTCATTAAATCCCATAAGAAACGTCGCATCGAATGAAAGTGATTGAATTCTCCCCGTCTGGACGAGCGGAATTGAATGGTGCAACTGATTTTGCTGTGCTGTGAAAATTCAGATATTTGCATGACTGCTTTTGTTTTATTTTGTGAATAGCAAAAAGCATTCAACCCCATAATACATGCTGTTTTATTGGTAGCTCGTCCATTTCATATCCCATAGCTTAACCATTCACATATTTGGATTCCTCTCGACGAGGCGAGCAGTACGAGTACCACCTAGATGGGTCTGCGACGTTTCCTTCCAGAGTTATTACCAAAAAAACACAAACATCCCAGAATCCTCTCGGTTTGGGGTCAAAATGTTGTCGCTCATTAAATCCCATAAGAAACGTCGCATCGAATGAATGTGATTGAATTCTCCCCGTCTGGACGAGCGGAATTGAATGGTGCAACTGATTTTGCTGTGCTGTGAAAATTCAGATATTTGCATGATATGCTTTTGTTTTATTTTGTGAATAGCAAAAAGCATTCAACCCCATAATACATGTTGTTTTATTGGTCGCTCGTTCATTTCATATCACATAGCTTAACCATTCATATATTTGGATTCCTCTCGACGAGGCGAGCAGTACGAGTACCACCTTGATGGGTCTGGGACGTTTCCTTCCAGAGTTATTACCAAAAAAACACAAACATCCCAGAATCCTCTCGGTTTGGGGTCAAAATGTTGTCGCTCTTTAAATCCCATAAGAAACGTCGCATCGAATGAATGTGATTGAATTCTCCCCGTCTGGACGAGCGGAATTGAATGGTGCAACTGATTTTGCTGTGCTGTGAAAATTCAGATATTTGCATGACTGCTTTTGTTTTATTTTGTGAATAGCAAAAAGCATTCAACCCCATAATACATGCTGTTTTATTGGTAGCTCGTCCATTTCATATCCCATAGCTTAACCATTCACATATTTGGATTCCTCTCGACGAGGCGAGCAGTACGAGTACCACCTAGATGGGTCTGCGACGTTTCCTTCCAGAGTTATTACCAAAAAAACACAAACATCCCAGAATCCTCTCGGTTTGGGGTCAAAATGTTGTCGCTCATTAAATCCCATAAGAAACGTCGCATCGAATGAATGTGATTGAATTCTCCCCGTCTGGACGAGCGGAATTGAATGGTGCAACTGATTTTGCTGTGCTGTGAAAATTCAGATATTTGCATGATATGCTTTTGTTTTATTTTGTGAATAGCAAAAAGCATTCAACCCCATAATACATGTTGTTTTATTGGTCGCTCGTTCATTTCATATCACATAGCTTAACCATTCATATATTTGGATTCCTCTCGACGAGGCGAGCAGTACGAGTACCACCTTGATGGGTCTGCGACGTTTCCTTCCAGAGTTATTACCAAAAAAACACAAACATCCCAGAATCCTCTCGGTTTTGGGTCAAAATGTTGTCGCTCTTTAAATCCCATAAGAAACGTCGCATCGAATGAATGTGATTGAATTCTCCCCGTCTGGACGAGCGGAATTGAATGGTGCAACTGATTTTGCTGTGCTGTGAAAATTCAGATATTTGCATTACTGCATTTGTTTTTTTTTTGTGAATAGCAAAAAGCATTCAACCCCATAATACATGCTGTTTCATTGGTCGCTCGTCCATTTCATATCCAATAGCTTAACCATTCACATATTTGAATTCCTCTCGACGAGGCGAGCAGTACGAGTACAACCTTGATGGGTCTGCGACGTTTCCTTCCAGAGTTATTACCAAAAAACCACAAACATCCCAGAATCCTCTCGGTTTGGGGTCAAAATGTTGTCGCTCATTAAATCCCATAAGAAACGTCGCATCGAATGAATGTGATTGAATTCTCCCCGTCTGGACGAGCGGAATTGAATGGTGCAACTGATATTGCTGTGCTGTGAAAATTCAGATATTTGCATGACTGCTTTTGTTTTATTTTGTGAATAGCAAAAAGCAATCAACCCCATAATAATTGCTGTTTTATTGGTCGCTCGTCCATTTGATATCACATAGCTTAACCATTCATATATTTGGATTCCTCTCGACGAGTCGAGCAGTACGAGTACCACCTTGATGGGTCTGCGACGTTTCCTTCCAGAGTTATTACCAAAAAAACACAAACATCCCAGAATCCTCTCGGTTTGGGGTCAAAATGTTGTCGCTCTTTAAATCCCATAAGAAACGTCGCATCGAATGAATGTGATTGAATTCTCCCCTTCTGGACGAGCGGAATTGAATGGTGCAACTGATTTTGCTGTGCTGTGAAAATTCAGATATTTGCATTACTGCATTTGTTTTTTTTTCGTGAATAGCAAAAAGCATTCAACCCCATAATACATGCTGTTTCATTGGTCGCTCGTCCATTTCATATCCAATAGCTTAACCATTCACATATTTGAATTCCTCTCGACGAGGCGAGCAGTACGAGTACAACCTTGATGGGTCTGCGACGTTTCCTTCCAGAGTTATTACCAAAAAAACACAAACATCCCAGAATCCTCTCGGTTTGGGGTCAAAATTTTGTCGCTCATTAAATCCCATAAGAAACGTCGCATCGAATGAAAGTGATTGAATTCTCCCCGTCTGGACGAGCGGAATTGAATGGTGCAACTGATTTTGTTGTGCTGTGAAAATTCATATATTTGCATGACTGCTTTTGTTTTATTTTGTGAATAGCAAAAAGCATTCAACCCCATAATACATGTTGTTTTATTGGTCGCTCGTTCATTTCATATCAAATAGCTTAACCATTCATATATTTGGATTCCTCTCGACGAGGCGAGCAGTACGATTACCACCTTGATGGGTCTGCGACGTGTCCTTCCAGAGTTATTACCAAAAAACCACAAACATCCCAGAATCCTCTCGGTTTGGGGTCAAAATGTTGTCGCCCATTAAATTCCATAAGAAACGTCGCATCGCATGAATGTGATTGAATTCTCCCCGTCTGGACGAGCGGAATTGAATGGTGCAACTGATTTTGCTGTGCTGTGAAAATTCAGATATTTGCATGACTGCTTTTGTTTTATTTTGTGAATAGCAAAAAGCATTCAACCCCATAATACATGCTGTTTTATTGGCCGCTCGTCCATTTCATATCCCATAGCTTAACCATTCACATATTTGGATTCCTCTCGACGAGGCGAGCAGTACGAGTACCACCTTGATGGGTCTGCGACGTTTCCTTCCAGAGTTATTACCAAAAAAACACAAACATCCCAGAATCCTCTCGGTTTGGGGTCAAAATGTTGTCGCTCTTTAAATCCCATAAGAAACGTCGCATCGAATGAATGTGATTGAATTCTCCCCGTCTGGACGAGCGGAATTGAATGGTGCAACTGATTTTGCTGTGCTGTGAAAATTCAGATATTTGCATGACTGCTTTTGTTTTATTTTGTGAATAGCAAAAAGCATTCAACCCCATAATACATGCTGTTTTATTGGTCGCTCGTCCATTTCATATCCCATAGCTTAACCATTCACATATTTGGATTCCTCTCGACGAGGCGAGCAGTAGGAGTACCACCTTGATGGGTCTACGACGTTTCCTTCCAGAGTTATTACCAAAAAAACACAAACATCCCAGAATCCTCTCGGTTTGGGGTCAAAATGTTGTCGCTCTTTAAATCCCATAAGAAACGTCGCATCGAATGAATGTGATTGAATTCTCCCCGTCTGGACGAGCGGAATTGAATGGTGCAACTGATTTTGCTGTGCTGTGAAAATTCAGATATTTGCATTACTGCATTTGTTTTTTTTTGTGAATAGCAAAAAGCATTCAACCCCATAATACATGCTGTTTCATTGGTCGCTCGTCCATTTCATATCCAATAGCTTAACCATTCACATATTTGAATTCCTCTCGACGAGGCGAGCAGTACGAGTACAACCTTGATGGGTCTGCGACGTTTCCTTCCAGAGTTATTACCAAAAAAACACAAACATCCCAGAATCCTCTCGGTTTGGGGTCAAAATTTTGTCGCTCATTAAATCCCATAAGAAACGTCGCATCGAATGAAAGTGATTGAATTCTCCCCGTCTGGACGAGCGGAATTGAATGGTGCAACTGATTTTGTTGTGCTGTGAAAATTCATATATTTGCATGACTGCTTTTGTTTTATTTTGTGAATAGCAAAAAGCATTCAACCCCATAATACATGTTGTTTTATTGGTCGCTCGTTCATTTCATATCAAATAGCTTAACCATTTATATATTTGGATTCCTCTCGACGAGGCGAGCAGTACGATTACCACCTTGATGGGTCTGCGACGTGTCCTTCCAGAGTTATTACCAAAAAACCACAAAAATCCCAGAATCCTCTCGGTTTAGGGTCAAAATGTTGTCGCTCATTAAATCCCATAAGAAACGTCGCATCGAATGAATGTGATTGAATTCTCCCCGTCTGGACGAGCGGAATTGAATGGTGCAACTGATTTTGCTGTGCTGTGAAAATTCAGATATTTGCATGATATGCTTTTGTTTTATTTTGTGAATAGCAAAAAGCATTCACCCCATAATACATGTTGTTTTATTAGTCGCTCGTTCATTTCATATCCCATAGCTGAACCACTCATATATTTGGATTCCGCTCGACGAGCCGGGCAGTACGAGTACCACCATGATGGTTCTGCGACGTTTCCTTCCAGAGTTATTACCAAAAAACCACAAACATCCCAGAATCCTCTCGGTTTGGGGTCAAAATGTTGTCGCTTATTAAATCCCATAAGAAACGTCGCATCGAATGAATGTGATTGAATTCTCCCCGTCTCGACGAGCGGAATTGAATGGTGCAACTGATTTTGCTGTGCTGTGAAAATTCAGATATTTGCATGACTGCTTTTGTTTTATTTTATGAATAGCAAAATGCATTCAACCCATAATACATGTTGTTTTATTGGTCGCTCGTCCATTTCATATCCCATAGCTTAACTATTCATATATTTGGATTCCTCTCGACGAGGCGAGCAGTTCGAGTACCACCTTGATGGGTCTGCGACGTTTCCTTCCAGAGTTATTACCAAAAAACCACAAACATCCCAGAATCCTCTCGATTTGGGGTCAAAATGTTGTCGCCCATTAAATCCCATAAGAAACGTCGCATCGAATGAATGTGATTGAATTCTCCCCGTCTGGACGAGCGGAATTGAATGGTGCAACTGATTGTGCTGTGCTGTGAAAATTCAGATATTTGCATGACTGCTTTTGTTTTATTTTGTGAATAGCAAAAAGCAATCAACCCCATAATAATTGCTGTTTTATTGGTCGCTCGTCCATTTCATATCACATAGCTTAACCATTCATATATTTGGATTCCTCTCGACGAGGCGAGCAGTACGAGTACCACCTTGATGGGTCTGCGACGTTTCCTTCCAGAGCTATTACCAAAAAACCACAAACATCCCAGAATCCTCTCGGTTTGGGGTCAAACTGTTGTCGCTTATTAAATCCCATAAGAAAGGTCGCATCGCATGAATGTGATTGAATTCTCCCCGTCTGGACGAGCGGAATTGAATGGTGCAACTGATTTTGCTGTGCTGTGAAAATTCAGATATTTGCATGACTGCTTTTGTTTTATTTTGTGAATAGCAAAAAGCATTCAACCCCATAATACATGCTGCTTTATTGGTCGCTCGTCCATTTCATATCCCATAGCTTAACCATTCACATATTTGGATTCCTCTCGACGAGGCGAGCAGTACGAGTACCACCTTGATGGGTCTGCGACGTTTCCTTCCAGAGTTATTACCAAAAAAACACAAACATCCCAGAATCCTCTCGGTTTTGGGGTCAAAATGTTGTCGCTCTTTAAATCCCATAAGAAACGTCGCATCGAATGAATGTGATTGAATTCTCCCCGTCTGGACGAGCGGAATTGAATGGTGCAACTGATTTTGCTGTGCTGTGAAAATTCAGATATTTGCATTACTGCTTTTGTTTTTTTTTGTGAATAGCAAAAAGCATTCAACCCCATAATACATGCTGTTTCATTGGTCGCTCGTCCATTTCATATCCAATAGCTTAACTATTCACATATTTGAATTCCTCTCGACGAGGCGAGCAGTACGAGTACAACCTTGATGGGTCTGCGACGTTTCCTTCCAGAGTTATTACCAAAAAACCACAAACATCCCAGAATCCTCTCGATTTGGGGTCAAAATGTTGTCGCCCATTAAATCCCATAAGAAACGTCGCATCGAATGA
The DNA here is from genome assembly GCF_048934315.1 of Petromyzon marinus. Lineage (NCBI taxonomy): Eukaryota > Metazoa > Chordata > Hyperoartia > Petromyzontiformes > Petromyzontidae > Petromyzon > Petromyzon marinus. Next base: position 552,602 of record NW_027423268.1, read on the forward strand.
ATGTGATTGAATTCTCCCCGTCTGGACGAGCGGAATTGAATGGTGCAACTGATTGTGCTGTGCTGTGAAAATTCAGATATTTGCATGACTGCTTTTGTTTTATTTTGTGAATAGCAAAAAGCAATCAACCCCATAATAATTGCTGTTTTATTGGTCGCTCGTCCATTTCATATCACATAGCTTAACCATTCATATATTTGGATTCCTCTCGACGAGGCGAGCAGTACGAGTACCACCTTGATGGGTTTGCGACGTTTCCTTCCAGAGCTATTACCAAAAAACCACAAACATCCCAGAATCCTCTCGGTTTGGGGTCAAACTGTTGTCGCTTATTAAATCCCATAAGAAAGGTCGCATCGCATGAATGTGATTGAATTCTCCCCGTCTGGACGAGCGGAATTGAATGGTGCAACTGATTTTGCTGTGCTGTGAAAATTCAGATATTTGCATGACTGCTTTTGTTTTATTTTGTGAATAGCAAAAAGCATTCAACCCCATAATACATGCTGTTTTATTGGTCGCTCGTCCATTTCATATCCCATAGCTTAACCATTCACATATTTGGATTCCTCTCGACGAGGCGAGCAGTACGAGTACCACCTTGATGGGTCTGCGACGTTTCCTTCCAGAGTTATTACCAAAAAAACACAAACATCCCAGAATCCTCTCGGTTTGGGGTCAAAATGTTGTCGCTCTTTAAATCCCATAAGAAACGTCGCATCGAATGAATGTGATTGAATTCTCCCCGTCTGGACGAGCGGAATTGAATGGTGCAACTGATTTTGCTGTGCTGTGAAAATTCAGATATTTGCATTACTGCATTTGTTTTTTTTTGTGAATAGCAAAAAGCATTCAACCCCATAATACATGCTGTTTCATTGGTCGCTCGTCCATTTCATATCCAATAGCTTAACCATTCACATATTTGAATTCCTCTCGACGAGGCGAGCAGTACGAGTACAACCTTGATGGGTCTGCGACGTTTCCTTCCAGAGTTATTACCAAAAAAACACAAACATCCCAGAATCCTCTCGGTTTGGGGTCAAAATTTTGTCGCTCATTAAATCCCATAAGAAACGTCGCATCGAATGAAAGTGATTGAATTCTCCCCGTCTGGACGAGCGGAATTGAATGGTGCAACTGATTTTGTTGTGCTGTGAAAATTCATATATTTGCATGACTGCTTTTGTTTTATTTTGTGAATAGCAAAAAGCATTCAACCCCATAATACATGTTGTTTTATTGGTCGCTCGTTCATTTCATATCAAATAGCTTAACCATTCATATATTTGGATTCCTCTCGACGAGGCGAGCAGTACGATTACCACCTTGATGGGTCTGCGACGTGTCCTTCCAGAGTTATTACCAAAAAAACACAAAAATCCCAGAATCCTCTCGGTTTAGGGTCAAAATGTTGTCGCTCATTAAATCCCATAAGAAACGTCGCATCGAATGAATGTGATTGAATTCTCCCCGTCTGGACGAGCGGAATTGAATGGTGCAACTGATTTTGCTGTGCTGTGAAAATTCAGATATTTGCATGATATGCTTTTGTTTTATTTTGTGAATAGCAAAAAGCATTCACCCCATAATACATGTTGTTTTATTAGTCGCTCGTTCATTTCATATCCCATAGCTGAACCACTCATATATTTGGATTCCGCTCGACGAGCCGGGCAGTACGAGTACCACCATGATGGTTCTGCGACGTTTCCTTCCAGAGTTATTACCAAAAAACCACAAACATCCCAGAATCCTCTCGGTTTGGGGTCAAAATGTTGTCGCTTATTAAATCCCATAAGAAACGTCGCATCGAATGAATGTGATTGAATTCTCCCCGTCTCGACGAGCGGAATTGAATGGTGCAACTGATTTTGCTGTGCTGTGAAAATTCAGATATTTGCATGACTGCTTTTGTTTTATTTTATGAATAGCAAAATGCATTCAACCCATAATACATGTTGTTTTATTGGTCGCTCGTCCATTTCATATCCCATAGCTTAACCATTCATATATTTGGATTCCTCTCGACGAGGCGAGCAGTTCGAGTACCACCTTGATGGGTCTGCGACGTTTCCTTCCAGAGTTATTACCAAAAAACCACAAACATCCCAGAATCCTCTCGATTTGGGGTCAAAATGTTGTCGCCCATTAAATTCCATTAGAAACGTCGCATCGAATGAATGTGATTGAATTCTCCCCGTCTGGACGAGCGGAATTGAATGGTGCAACTGATTTTGCTGTGCTGTGAAAATTCAGATATTTGCATGACTGCTTTTGTTTTATTTTGTGAATAGCAAAAAGCAATCAACCCCATAATAATTGCTGTTTTATTGGTCGCTCGTCCATTTCATATCACATAGCTTAACCATTCATATATTTGGATTCCTCTCGACGAGGCGAGCAGTACGAGTACCACCTTGATGGGTCTGCGACGTTTCCTTCCAGAGCTATTACCAAAAAACCACAAACATCCCAGAATCCTCTCGGTTTGGGGTCAAACTGTTGTCGCTTATTAAATCCCATAAGAAACTTCGCATCGCATGAATGTGATTGAATTCTCCCCGTCTGGACGAGCGGAATTGAATGGTGCAACTGATTTTGCTGTGCTGTGAAAATTCAGATATTTGCATGACTGCTTTTGTTTTATTTTGTGAATAGCAAAAAGCATTCAACCCCATAATACATGCTGTTTTATTGGTCGCTCGTCCATTTCATATCCCATAGCTTAACCATTCACATATTTGGATTCCTCTCGACGAGGCGAGCAGTACGAGTACCACCTTGATGGGTCTGCGACGTTTCCTTCCAGAGTTATTACCAAAAAAACACAAACATCCCAGAATCCTCTCGGTTTGGGGTCAAAATGTTGTCGCTCTTTAAATCCCATAAGAAACGTCGCATCGAATGAATGTGATTGAATTCTCCCCGTCTGGACGAGCGGAATTGAATGGTGCAACTGATTTTGCTGTGCTGTGAAAATTCAGATATTTGCATTACTGCATTTGTTTTTTTTTGTGAATAGCAAAAAGCATTCAACCCCATAATACATGCTGTTTCATTGGTCGCTCGTCCATTTCATATCCAATAGCTTAACCATTCACATATTTGGATTCCTCTCGACGAGGCGAGCAGTACGAGTACCACCTTGATGGGTCTCCGACGTTTCCTTCCAGAGTTATTACAAAAAAAACACAAACATCCCAGAATCCTCTCGGTTTGGGGTCAAAATGTTGTCGCTTATTAAATCCCATAAGAAACGTCGCATCGCATGAATGTGATTGAATTCTCCCCGTCTGGACGAGCGGAATTGAATGGTGCAACTGATTTTGCTGTGCTGTGAAAATTCAGATATTTGCATGACTGCTTTTGTTTTATTTTGTGAATAGCAAAAAGCATTCAACCCCATAATACATGCTGTTTTATTGGTCGCTCGTCCATTTCATATCCCATAGCTTAACCATTCACATATTTGGATTCCTCTCGACGAGGCGAGCAGTACGAGTACCACCTTGATGGGTCTGCGACGTTTCCTTCCAGAGTTATTACCAAAAAAACACAAACATCCCAGAATCCTCTCGGTTTGGGGTCAAAATGTTGTCGCTCATTAAATCCCATAAGAAACGTCGCATCGAATGAATGTGATTGAATTCTCCCCGTCTGGACGAGCGGAATTGAATGGTGCAACTGATTTTGCTGTGCTGTGAAAATTCAGATATTTGCATTACTGCATTTGTTTTATTTTGTGAATAGCAAAAAGCATTCAACCCCATAATACATGCTGTTTCATTGGTCGCTCGTCCATTTCATATCCAATAGCTTAACCATTCACATATTTGGATTCCTCTCGACGAGGCGAGCAGTACGAGTACAACCTTTATGGGTCTGCGACGTTTCCTTGCAGAGTTAGTACCAAAAAACCACAAACATCCCAGAATCCTCTCGGTTTGGGGTAAAAATGTTGTCGCTCATTAAATCCCATAAGAAACGTCGCATCGAATGAATGTGATTGAATTCTCCCCGTCTGGACGAGCGGAATTGAATGGTGCAACTGATATTGCTGTGCTGTGAAAATTCAGATATTTGCATGACTGCTTTTGTTTTATTTTGTGAATAGCAAAAAGCATTCAACCCCATAATACATGCTGTTTTATTGGTCGCTCGTCCATTTCATATCACATAGCTTAACCATTCATATATTTGGATTCCTCTCGACGAGGCGAGCAGTACGAGTACCACCTTGATGGGTCTGCGACGTTTCCTTCCAGAGTTATTACCAAAAAAACACAAACATCCCAGAATCCTCTCGGTTTGAGGTCAAACTGTTGTCGCTTATTAAATCCCATAAGAAACGTCGCATCGCATGAATGTGATTGAATTCTCCCCGTCTGGACGAGCGGAATTGAATGGTGCAACTGATTTTGCTGTGCTGTGAAAATTCAGATATTTGCATGACTGCTTTTGTTTTATTTTGTGAATAGCAAAAAGCATTCAACCCCATAATACATGCTGTTTTATTGGTCGCTCGTCCATTTCATATCCCATAGCTTAACCATTCACATATTTGGATTCCTCTCGACGAGGCGAGCAGTACGAGTACCACCTTGATGGGTCTGCGACGTTTCCTTCCAGAGTTATTACCAAAAAAACACAAACATCCCAGAATCCTCTCGGTTTGGGGTCAAAATGTTGTCGCTCTTTAAATCCCATAAGAAACGTCGCATCGAATGAATGTGATTGAATTCTCCCCGTCTGGACGAGCGGAATTGAATGGTGCAACTGATTTTGCTGTGCTGTGAAAATTCAGATATTTGCATTACTGCATTTGTTTTTTTTTGTGAATAGCAAAAAGCATTCAACCCCATAATACATGCTGTTTCATTGGTCGCTCGTCCATTTCATATCCAATAGCTTAACCATTCACATATTTGGATTCCTCTCGACGAGGCGAGCAGTACGAGTACCACCTTGATGGGTCTCCGACGTTTCCTTCCAGAGTTATTACAAAAAAAACACAAACATCCCAGAATCCTCTCGGTTTGGGGTCAAAATGTTGTCGCTTATTAAATCCCATAAGAAACGTCGCATCGCATGAATGTGATTGAATTCTCCCCGTCTGGACGAGCGGAATTGAATGGTGCAACTGATTTTGCTGTGCTGTGAAAATTCAGATATTTGCATGACTGCTTTTGTTTTATTTTGTGAATAGCAAAAAGCATTCAACCCCATAATACATGCTGTTTTATTGGTCGCTCGTCCATTTCATATCCCATAGCTTAACCATTCACATATTTGGATTCCTCTCGACGAGGCGAGCAGTACGAGTACCACCTTGATGGGTCTGCGACGTTTCCTTCCAGAGTTATTACCAAAAAAACACAAACATCCCAGAATCCTCTCGGTTTGGGGTCAAAATGTTGTCGCTCATTAAATCCCATAAGAAACGTCGCATCGAATGAATGTGATTGAATTCTCCCCGTCTGGACGAGCGGAATTGAATGGTGCAACTGATTTTGCTGTGCTGTGAAAATTCAGATATTTGCATTACTGCATTTGTTTTATTTTGTGAATAGCAAAAAGCATTCAACCCCATAATACATGCTGTTTCATTGGTCGCTCGTCCATTTCATATCCAATAGCTTAACCATTCACATATTTGGATTCCTCTCGACGAGGCGAGCAGTACGAGTACAACCTTTATGGGTCTGCGACGTTTCCTTGCAGAGTTAGTACCAAAAAACCACAAACATCCCAGAATCCTCTCGGTTTGGGGTAAAAATGTTGTCGCTCATTAAATCCCATAAGAAACGTCGCATCGAATGAATGTGATTGAATTCTCCCCGTCTGGACGAGCGGAATTGAATGGTGCAACTGATATTGCTGTGCTGTGAAAATTCAGATATTTGCATGACTGCTTTTGTTTTATTTTGTGAATAGCAAAAAGCATTCAACCCCATAATACATGCTGTTTTATTGGTCGCTCGTCCATTTCATATCACATAGCTTAACCATTCATATATTTGGATTCCTCTCGACGAGGCGAGCAGTACGAGTACCACCTTGATGGGTCTGCGACGTTTCCTTCCAGAGTTATTACCAAAAAAACACAAACATCCCAGAATCCTCTCGGTTTGAGGTCAAACTGTTGTCGCTTATTAAATCCCATAAGAAACGTCGCATCGCATGAATGTGATTGAATTCTCCCCGTCTGGACGAGCGGAATTGAATGGTGCAACTGATTTTGCTGTGCTGTGAAAATTCAGATATTTGCATGACTGCTTTTGTTTTATTTTGTGAATAGCAAAAAGCATTCAACCCCATAATACATGCTGTTTTATTGGTCGCTCGTCCATTTCATATCCCATAGCTTAACCATTCACATATTTGGATTCCTCTCGACGAGGCGAGCAGTACGAGTACCACCTTGATGGGTCTGCAACGTTTCCTTCCAGAGTTATTACCAAAAAAAGACAAACATCCCAGAATCCTCTCGGTTTGAGGTCAAAATGTTGTCGCTCATTAAATCCCATAAGAAACGTCGCATCGAATGAATGTGATTGAATTCTCCCCGTCTGGACGAGCGGAATTGAATGGTGCAACTGATTTTGCTGTGCTGTGAAAATTCAGATATTTGCATTACTGCATTTGTTTTATTTTGTGAATAGCAAAAAGCATTCAACCCCATAATACATGATGTTTCATTGGTCGCTCGTCCATTTCATATCCAATAGCTTAACCATTCACATATTTGGATTCCTCTCGACGAGGCGAGCAGTACGAGTACAACCTTGATGGGTCTGCGACGTTTCCTTCCAGAGTTATTACCAAAAAACCACAAACATCCCAGAATCCTCTCGGTTTGGGGTCAAAATGTTGTCGCTCATTAAATCCCATAAGAAACGTCGCATCGAATGAATGTGATTGAATTCTCCCCGTCTGGACGAGCGGAATTGAATGGTGCAACTGATTTTGCTGTGCTGTGAAAATTCAGATATTTGCATTACTGCATTTGTTTTTTTTTGTGAATAGCAAAAAGCATTCAACCCCATAATACATGCTGTTTTATTGGTCGCTCGTCCATTTCATATCCCATAGCTTAACCATTCACATATTTGGATTCCTCTCGACGAGGCGAGCAGTACGAGTACCACCTTGATGGGTCTGCGACGTTTCCTTCCAGAGTTATTACCAAAAAAACACAAACATCCCAGAATCCTCTCGGTTTGGGGTCAAAATGTTGTCGCTCTTTAAATCCCATAAGAAACTTCGCATCGCATGAATGTGATTGAATTCTCCCCGTCTGGACGAGCGGAATTGAATGGTGCAACTGATTTTGCTGTGCTGTGAAAATTCAGATATTTGCATTACTGCATTTGTTTTTTTTTGTGAATAGCAAAAAGCATTCAACCCCATAATACATGCTGTTTCATTGGTCGCTCGTCCATTTCATATCCAATAGCTTAATCATTCATATATTTGGATTCCTCTCGACGAGGCGAGCAGTACGAGTACCACCTTGATGGGTCTGCGACGTTTCCTTCCAGAGTTATTACCAAAAAAACACAAACATCCCAGAATCCTCTCGGTTTGGGGTCAAAATGTTGTCGCTCTTTAAATCCCATAAGAAACGTCGCATCGAATGAATGTGATTGAATTCTCCCCGTCTGGACGAGCGGAATTGAATGGTGCAACTGATTTTGCTGTGCTGTGAAAATTCAGATATTTGCATTACTGCATTTGTTTTTTTTTTGTGAATAGCAAAAAGCATTCAACCCCATAATACATGCTGTTTCATTGGTCGCTCGTCCATTTCATATCCAATAGCTTAACCATTCACATATTTGGATTCCTCTCGACGAGGCGAGCAGTACGAGTACAACCTTGATGGGTCTGCGACGTTTCCTTCCAGAGTTATTACCAAAAAACCACAAACATCCCAGAATCCTCTCGGTTTGGGGTCAAAATGTTGTCGCTTATTAAATCCCATAAGAAACGTCGCATCGAATGAATGTGATTGAATTCTCCCCGTCTGGACGAGCGGAATTGAATGGTGCAACGGATTTTGCTGTGCTGTGAAAATTCAGATATTTGCATGACTGCTTTTGTTTTATTTTGTGAATAGCAAAAAGCATTCAACCCCATAATAATTGCTGTTTTATTGGTCGCTCGTCCATTTCATATCCCATAGCTTAACCATTCACATATTTGGATTCCTCTCGACGAGGCGAGCAGTACGAGTACCACCTTGATGGGTCTGCGACGTTTCCTTCCAGAGTTATTACCAAAAAAACACAAACATCCCAGAATCCTCTCGGTTTGGGGTCAAAATGTTGTCGCTCATTAAATCCCATAAGAAACGTCGCATCGAATGAATGTGATTGAATTCTCCCCGTCTGGACGAGCGGAATTGAATGGTGCAACTGATTTTGCTGTGCTGTGAAAATTCAGATATTTGCATTACTGCATTTGTTTTATTTTGTGAATAGCAAAAAGCATTCAACCCCATAATACATGCTGTTTCATTGGTCGCTCGTCCATTTCATATCCAATAGCTTAACCATTCACATATTTGGATTCCTCTCGACGAGGCGAGCAGTACGAGTACAACCTTTATGGGTCTGCGACGTTTCCTTGCAGAGTTAGTACCAAAAAACCACAAACATCCCAGAATCCTCTCGGTTTGGGGTAAAAATGTTGTCGCTCATTAAATCCCATAAGAAACGTCGCATCGAATGAATGTGATTGAATTCTCCCCGTCTGGACGAGCGGAATTGAATGGTGCAACTGATATTGCTGTGCTGTGAAAATTCAGATATTTGCATGACTGCTTTTGTTTTATTTTGTGAATAGCAAAAAGCATTCAACCCCATAATACATGCTGTTTTATTGGTCGCTCGTCCATTTCATATCACATAGCTTAACCATTCATATATTTGGATTCCTCTCGACGAGGCGAGCAGTACGAGTACCACCTTGATGGGTCTGCGACGTTTCCTTCCAGAGTTATTACCAAAAAAACACAAACATCCCAGAATCCTCTCGGTTTGGGGTCAAACTGTTGTCGCTTATTAAATCCCATAAGAAACGTCGCATCGCATGAATGTGATTGAATTCTCCCCGTCTGGACGAGCGGAATTGAATGGTGCAACTGATTTTGCTGTGCTGTGAAAATTCAGATATTTGCATGACTGCTTTTGTTTTATTTTGTGAATAGCAAAAAGCATTCAACCCCATAATACATGCTGTTTTATTGGTCGCTCGTCCATTTCATATCCCATAGCTTAACCATTCACATATTTGGATTCCTCTCGACGAGGCGAGCAGTACGAGTACCACCTTGATGGGTCTGCAACGTTTCCTTCCAGAGTTATTACCAAAAAAAGACAAACATCCCAGAATCCTCTCGGTTTGAGGTCAAAATGTTGTCGCTCATTAAATCCCATAAGAAACGTCGCATCGAATGAATGTGATTGAATTCTCCCCGTCTGGACGAGCGGAATTGAATGGTGCAACTGATTTTGCTGTGCTGTGAAAATTCAGATATTTGCATTACTGCATTTGTTTTTTTTTGTGAATAGCAAAAAGCATTCAACCCCATAATACATGCTGTTTTATTGGTCGCTCGTCCATTTCATATCCCATAGCTTAACCATTCACATATTTGGATTCCTCTCGACGAGGCGAGCAGTACGAGTACCACCTTGATGGGTCTGCGACGTTTCCTTCCAGAGTTATTACCAAACAAACACAAACATCCCAGAATCCTCTCGGTTTGGGGTCAAAATGTTGTCGCTCTTTAAATCCCATAAGAAACGTCGCATCGAATGAATGTGATTGAATTCTCCCCGTCTGGACGAGCGGAATTGAATGGTGCAACTGATTTTGCTGTGCTGTGAAAATTCAGATATTTGCATTACTGCATTTGTTTTTTTTTGTGAATAGCAAAAAGCATTCAACCCCATAATACATGCTGTTTCATTGGTCGCTCGTCCATTTCATATCCAATAGCTTAATCATTCATATATTTGGATTCCTCTCGACGAGGCGAGCAGTACGAGTACCACCTTGATGGGTCTGCGACGTTTCCTTCCAGAGTTATTACCAAAAAAACACAAACATCCCAGAATCCTCTCGGTTTGGGGTCAAAATGTTGTCGCTCTTTAAATCCCATAAGAAACGTCGCATCGAATGAATGTGATTGAATTCTCCCCGTCTGGACGAGCGGAATTGAATGGTGCAACTGATTTTGCTGTGCTGTGAAAATTCAGATATTTGCATTACTGCATTTGTTTTTTTTTTGTGAATAGCAAAAAGCATTCAACCCCATAATACATGCTGTTTCATTGGTCGCTCGTCCATTTCATATCCAATAGCTTAACCATTCACATATTTGAATTCCTCTCGACGAGGCGAGCAGTACGAGTACAACCTTGATGGGTCTGCGACGTTTCCTTCCAGAGTTATTACCAAAAAACCACAAACATCCCAGAATCCTCTCGGTTTGGGGTCAAAATGTTGTCGCTCATTAAATCCCATAAGAAACGTCGCATCGAATGAATGTGATTGAATTCTCCCCGTCTGGACGAGCGGAATTGAATGGTGCAACTGATATTGCTGTGCTGTGAAAATTCAGATATTTGCATGACTGCTTTTGTTTTATTTTGTGAATAGCAAAAGCAATCAACCCCATAATAATTGCTGTTTTATTGGTCGCTCGTCCATTTCATATCACATAGCTTAACCATTCATATATTTGGATTCCTCTCGACGAGGCGAGCAGTACGAGTACCACCTTGATGGGTCTGCGACGTTTCCTTCCAGAGTTATTACCAAAAAAACACAAACATCCCAGAATCCTCTCGGTTTGGGGTCAAAATGTTGTCGCTCTTTAAATCCCATAAGAAACGTCGCATCGAATGAATGTGATTGAATTCTCCCCGTCTGGACGAGCGGAATTGAATGGTGCAACTGATTTTGCTGTGCTGTGAAAATTCAGATATTTGCATTACTGCATTTGTTTTTTTTTGTGAATAGCAAAAAGCATTCAACCCCATAATACATGCTGTTTCATTGGTCGCTCGTCCATTTCATATCCAATAGCTTAACCATTCACATATTTGAATTCCTCTCGACGAGGCGAGCAGTACGAGTACAACCTTGATGGGTCTGCGACGTTTCCTTCCAGAGTTATTACCAAAAAAACACAAACATCCCAGAATCCTCTCGGTTTGGGGTCAAAATGTTGTCGCTCATTAAATCCCATAAGAAACGTCGCATCGAATGAATGTGATTGAATTCTCCCCGTCTGGACGAGCGGAATTGAATGGTGCAACTGATTTTGCTGTGCTGTGAAAATTCAGATATTTGCATTACTGCATTTGTTTTATTTTGTGAATAGCAAAAAGCATTCAACCCCATAATACATGCTGTTTCATTGGTCGCTCGTCCATTTCATATCCAATAGCTTAACCATTCACATATTTGGATTCCTCTCGACGAGGCGAGCAGTACGAGTACAACCTTTATGGGTCTGCGACGTTTCCTTGCAGAGTTAGTACCAAAAAACCACAAACATCCCAGAATCCTCTCGGTTTGGGGTAAAAATGTTGTCGCTCATTAAATCCCATAAGAAACGTCGCATCGAATGAATGTGATTGAATTCTCCCCGTCTGGACGAGCGGAATTGAATGGTGCAACTGATATTGCTGTGCTGTGAAAATTCAGATATTTGCATGACTGCTTTTGTTTTATTTTGTGAATAGCAAAAAGCATTCAACCCCATAATACATGCTGTTTTATTGGTCGCTCGTCCATTTCATATCACATAGCTTAACCATTCATATATTTGGATTCCTCTCGACGAGGCGAGCAGTACGAGTACCACCTTGATGGGTCTGCGACGTTTCCTTCCAGAGTTATTACCAAAAAAACACAAACATCCCAGAATCCTCTCGGTTTGACGTCAAACTGTTGTCGCTTATTAAATCCCATAAGAAACGTCGCATCGCATGAATGTGATTGAATTCTCCCCGTCTGGACGAGCGGAATTGAATGGTGCAACTGATTTTGCTGTGCTGTGAAAATTCAGATATTTGCATGACTGCTTTTGTTTTATTTTGTGAATAGCAAAAAGCATTCAACCCCATAATACATGCTGTTTTATTGGTCGCTCGTCCATTTCATATCCCATAGCTTAACCATTCACATATTTGGATTCCTCTCGACGAGGCGAGCAGTACGAGTACCACCTTGATGGGTCTGCAACGTTTCCTTCCAGAGTTATTACCAAAAAAAGAAAAACATCCCAGAATCCTCTCGGTTTGAGGTCAAAATGTTGTCGCTCATTAAATCCCATAAGAAACGTCGCATCGAATGAATGTGATTGAATTCTCCCCGTCTGGACGAGCGGAATTGAATGGTGCAACTGATTTTGCTGTGCTGTGAAAATTCAGATATTTGCATTACTGCATTTGTTTTATTTTGTGAATAGCAAAAAGCATTCAACCCCATAATACATGATGTTTCATTGGTCGCTCGTCCATTTCATATCCAATAGCTTAACCATTCACATATTTGGATTCCTCTCGACGAGGCGAGCAGTACGAGTACAACCTTGATGGGTCTGCGACGTTTCCTTCCAGAGTTATTACCAAAAAACCACAAACATCCCAGAATCCTCTCGGTTTGGGGTCAAAATGTTGTCGCTCATTAAATCCCATAAGAAACGTCGCATCGAATGAATGTGATTGAATTCTCCCCGTCTGGACGAGCGGAATTGAATGGTGCAACTGATTTTGCTGTGCTGTGAAAATTCAGATATTTGCATTACTGCATTTGTTTTTTTTTGTGAATAGCAAAAAGCATTCAACCCCATAATACATGCTGTTTTATTGGTCGCTCGTCCATTTCATATCCCATAGCTTAACCATTCACATATTTGGATTCCTCTCGACGAGGCGAGCAGTACGAGTACCACCTTGATGGGTCTGCGACGTTTCCTTCCAGAGTTATTACCAAAAAAACACAAACATCCCAGAATCCTCTCGGTTTGGGGTCAAAATGTTGTCGCTCTTTAAATCCCATAAGAAACTTCGCATCGCATGAATGTGATTGAATTCTCCCCGTCTGGACGAGCGGAATTGAATGGTGCAACTGATTTTGCTGTGCTGTGAAAATTCAGATATTTGCATTACTGCATTTGTTTTTTTTTGTGAATAGCAAAAAGCATTCAACCCCATAATACATGCTGTTTCATTGGTCGCTCGTCCATTTCATATCCAATAGCTTAATCATTCATATATTTGGATTCCTCTCGACGAGGCGAGCAGTACGAGTACCACCTTGATGGGTCTGCGACGTTTCCTTCCAGAGTTATTACCAAAAAAACACAAACATCCCAGAATCCTCTCGGTTTGGGGTCAAAATGTTGTCGCTCTTTAAATCCCATAAGAAACGTCGCATCGAATGAATGTGATTGAATTCTCCCCGTCTGGACGAGCGGAATTGAATGGTGCAACTGATTTTGCTGTGCTGTGAAAATTCAGATATTTGCATTACTGCATTTGTTTTTTTTTTGTGAATAGCAAAAAGCATTCAACCCCATAATACATGCTGTTTCATTGGTCGCTCGTCCATTTCATATCCAATAGCTTAACCATTCACATATTTGGATTCCTCTCGACGAGGCGAGCAGTACGAGTACAACCTTGATGGGTCTGCGACGTTTCCTTCCAGAGTTATTACCAAAAAACCACAAACATCCCAGAATCCTCTCGGTTTGGGGTCAAAATGTTGTCGCTTATTAAATCCCATAAGAAACGTCGCATCGAATGAATGTGATTGAATTCTCCCCGTCTGGACGAGCGGAATTGAATGGTGCAACGGATTTTGCTGTGCTGTGAAAATTCAGATATTTGCATGACTGCTTTTGTTTTATTTTGTGAATAGCAAAAAGCATTCAACCCCATAATAATTGCTGTTTTATTGGTCGCTCGTCCATTTCATATCCCATAGCTTAACCATTCACATATTTGGATTCCTCTCGACGAGGCGAGCAGTACGAGTACCACCTTGATGGGTCTGCGACGTTTCCTTCCAGAGTTATTACCAAAAAAACACAAACATCCCAGAATCCTCTCGGTTTGGGGTCAAAATGTTGTCGCTCATTAAATCCCATAAGAAACGTCGCATCGAATGAATGTGATTGAATTCTCCCCGTCTGGACGAGCGGAATTGAATGGTGCAACTGATTTTGCTGTGCTGTGAAAATTCAGATATTTGCATTACTGCATTTGTTTTATTTTGTGAATAGCAAAAAGCATTCAACCCCATAATACATGCTGTTTCATTGGTCGCTCGTCCATTTCATATCCAATAGCTTAACCATTCACATATTTGGATTCCTCTCGACGAGGCGAGCAGTACGAGTACAACCTTTATGGGTCTGCGACGTTTCCTTGCAGAGTTAGTACCAAAAAACCACAAACATCCCAGAATCCTCTCGGTTTGGGGTAAAAATGTTGTCGCTCATTAAATCCCATAAGAAACGTCGCATCGAATGAATGTGATTGAATTCTCCCCGTCTGGACGAGCGGAATTGAATGGTGCAACTGATATTGCTGTGCTGTGAAAATTCAGATATTTGCATGACTGCTTTTGTTTTATTTTGTGAATAGCAAAAAGCATTCAACCCCATAATACATGCTGTTTTATTGGTCGCTCGTCCATTTCATATCACATAGCTTAACCATTCATATATTTGGATTCCTCTCGACGAGGCGAGCAGTACGAGTACCACCTTGATGGGTCTGCGACGTTTCCTTCCAGAGTTATTACCAAAAAAACACAAACATCCCAGAATCCTCTCGGTTTGGGGTCAAACTGTTGTCGCTTATTAAATCCCATAAGAAACGTCGCATCGCATGAATGTGATTGAATTCTCCCCGTCTGGACGAGCGGAATTGAATGGTGCAACTGATTTTGCTGTGCTGTGAAAATTCAGATATTTGCATGACTGCTTTTGTTTTATTTTGTGAATAGCAAAAAGCATTCAACCCCATAATACATGCTGTTTTATTGGTCGCTCGTCCATTTCATATCCCATAGCTTAACCATTCACATATTTGGATTCCTCTCGACGAGGCGAGCAGTACGAGTACCACCTTGATGGGTCTGCAACGTTTCCTTCCAGAGTTATTACCAAAAAAAGACAAACATCCCAGAATCCTCTCGGTTTGAGGTCAAAATGTTGTCGCTCATTAAATCCCATAAGAAACGTCGCATCGAATGAATGTGATTGAATTCTCCCCGTCTGGACGAGCGGAATTGAATGGTGCAACTGATTTTGCTGTGCTGTGAAAATTCAGATATTTGCATTACTGCATTTGTTTTTTTTTGTGAATAGCAAAAAGCATTCAACCCCATAATACATGCTGTTTTATTGGTCGCTCGTCCATTTCATATCCCATAGCTTAACCATTCACATATTTGGATTCCTCTCGACGAGGCGAGCAGTACGAGTACCACCTTGATGGGTCTGCGACGTTTCCTTCCAGAGTTATTACCAAACAAACACAAACATCCCAGAATCCTCTCGGTTTGGGGTCAAAATGTTGTCGCTCTTTAAATCCCATAAGAAACGTCGCATCGAATGAATGTGATTGAATTCTCCCCGTCTGGACGAGCGGAATTGAATGGTGCAACTGATTTTGCTGTGCTGTGAAAATTCAGATATTTGCATTACTGCATTTGTTTTTTTTTGTGAATAGCAAAAAGCATTCAACCCCATAATACATGCTGTTTCATTGGTCGCTCGTCCATTTCATATCCAATAGCTTAATCATTCATATATTTGGATTCCTCTCGACGAGGCGAGCAGTACGAGTACCACCTTGATGGGTCTGCGACGTTTCCTTCCAGAGTTATTACCAAAAAAACACAAACATCCCAGAATCCTCTCGGTTTGGGGTCAAAATGTTGTCGCTCTTTAAATCCCATAAGAAACGTCGCATCGAATGAATGTGATTGAATTCTCCCCGTCTGGACGAGCGGAATTGAATGGTGCAACTGATT
Organism: Petromyzon marinus; assembly: GCF_048934315.1. NCBI lineage: Eukaryota > Metazoa > Chordata > Hyperoartia > Petromyzontiformes > Petromyzontidae > Petromyzon > Petromyzon marinus. The sequence goes on from NW_027423268.1 coordinate 568,673, forward strand.
TTGCTGTGCTGTGAAAATTCAGATATTTGCATTACTGCATTTGTTTTTTTTTTGTGAATAGCAAAAAGCATTCAACCCCATAATACATGCTGTTTCATTGGTCGCTCGTCCATTTCATATCCAATAGCTTAACCATTCACATATTTGAATTCCTCTCGACGAGGCGAGCAGTACGAGTACAACCTTGATGGGTCTGCGACGTTTCCTTCCAGAGTTATTACCAAAAAACCACAAACATCCCAGAATCCTCTCGGTTTGGGGTCAAAATGTTGTCGCTCATTAAATCCCATAAGAAACGTCGCATCGAATGAATGTGATTGAATTCTCCCCGTCTGGACGAGCGGAATTGAATGGTGCAACTGATATTGCTGTGCTGTGAAAATTCAGATATTTGCATGACTGCTTTTGTTTTATTTTGTGAATAGCAAAAGCAATCAACCCCATAATAATTGCTGTTTTATTGGTCGCTCGTCCATTTCATATCACATAGCTTAACCATTCATATATTTGGATTCCTCTCGACGAGGCGAGCAGTACGAGTACCACCTTGATGGGTCTGCGACGTTTCCTTCCAGAGTTATTACCAAAAAAACACAAACATCCCAGAATCCTCTCGGTTTGGGGTCAAAATGTTGTCGCTCTTTAAATCCCATAAGAAACGTCGCATCGAATGAATGTGATTGAATTCTCCCCGTCTGGACGAGCGGAATTGAATGGTGCAACTGATTTTGCTGTGCTGTGAAAATTCAGATATTTGCATTACTGCATTTGTTTTTTTTTGTGAATAGCAAAAAGCATTCAACCCCATAATACATGCTGTTTCATTGGTCGCTCGTCCATTTCATATCCAATAGCTTAACCATTCACATATTTGAATTCCTCTCGACGAGGCGAGCAGTACGAGTACAACCTTGATGGGTCTGCGACGTTTCCTTCCAGAGTTATTACCAAAAAAACACAAACATCCCAGAATCCTCTCGGTTTGGGGTCAAAATTTTGTCGCTCATTAAATCCCATAAGAAACGTCGCATCGAATGAAAGTGATTGAATTCTCCCCGTCTGGACGAGCGGAATTGAATGGTGCAACTGATTTTGTTGTGCTGTGAAAATTCATATATTTGCATGACTGCTTTTGTTTTATTTTGTGAATAGCAAAAAGCATTCAACCCCATAATACATGTTGTTTTATTGGTCGCTCGTTCATTTCATATCAAATAGCTTAACCATTCATATATTTGGATTCCTCTCGACGAGGCGAGCAGTACGATTACCACCTTGATGGGTCTGCGACGTGTCCTTCCAGAGTTATTACCAAAAAACCACAAACATCCCAGAATCCTCTCGGTTTGGGGTCAAAATGTTGTCGCCCATTAAATTCCATAAGAAACGTCGCATCGCATGAATGTGATTGAATTCTCCCCGTCTGGACGAGCGGAATTGAATAGTGCAACTGATTTTGCTGTGCTGTGAAAATTCAGATATTTGCATGACTGCTTTTGTTTTATTTTGTGAATAGCAAAAAGCATTCAACCCCATAATACATGCTGTTTTATTGGTCGCTCGTCCATTTCATATCCCATAGCTTAACCATTCACATATTTGGATTCCTCTCGACGAGGCGAGCAGTACGAGTACCACCTTGATGGGTCTGCGACGTTTCCTTCCAGAGTTATTACCAAAAAAACACAAACATCCCAGAATCCTCTCGGTTTGGGTCAAAATGTTGTCGCTCTTTAAATCCCATAAGAAACGTCGCATCGAATGAATGTGATTGAATTCTCCCCGTCTGGACGAGCGGAATTGAATGGTGCAACTGATTTTGCTGTGCTGTGAAAATTCAGATATTTGCATGACTGCTTTTGTTTTATTTTGTGAATAGCAAAAAGCATTCAACCCCATAATACATGCTGTTTTATTGGTCGCTCGTCCATTTCATATCCCATAGCTTAACCATTCACATATTTGGATTCCTCTCGACGAGGCGAGCAGTAGGAGTACCACCTTGATGGGTCTGCGACGTTTCCTTCCAGAGTTATTACCAAAAAAACACAAACATCCCAGAATCCTCTCGGTTTGGGGTCAAAATGTTGTCGCTCTTTAAATCCCATAAGAAACGTCGCATCGAATGAATGTGATTGAATTCTCCCCGTCTGGACGAGCGGAATTGAATGGTGCAACTGATTTTGCTGTGCTGTGAAAATTCAGATATTTGCATTACTGCATTTGTTTTTTTTTGTGAATAGCAAAAAGCATTCAACCCCATAATACATGCTGTTTCATTGGTCGCTCGTCCATTTCATATCCAATAGCTTAACCATTCACATATTTGAATTCCTCTCGACGAGGCGAGCAGTACGAGTACAACCTTGATGGGTCTGCGACGTTTCCTTCCAGAGTTATTACCAAAAAAACACAAACATCCCAGAATCCTCTCGGTTTGGGGTCAAAATTTTGTCGCTCATTAAATCCCATAAGAAACGTCGCATCGAATGAAAGTGATTGAATTCTCCCCGTCTGGACGAGCGGAATTGAATGGTGCAACTGATTTTGTTGTGCTGTGAAAATTCATATATTTGCATGACTGCTTTTGTTTTATTTTGTGAATAGCAAAAAGCATTCAACCCCATAATACATGTTGTTTTATTGGTCGCTCGTTCATTTCATATCAAATAGCTTAACCATTCATATATTTGGATTCCTTTCGACGAGGCGAGCAGTACGATTACCACCTTGATGGGTCTGCGACGTGTCCTTCCAGAGTTATTACCAAAAAACCACAAACATCCCAGAATCCTCTCGGTTTGGGGTCAAAATGTTGTCGCCCATTAAATTCCATAAGAAACGTCGCATCGCATGAATGTGATTGAATTCTCCCCGTCTGGACGAGCGGAATTGAATGGTGCAACTGATTTTGCTGTGCCGTGAAAATTCAGATATTTGCATGACTGCTTTTGTTTTATTTTGTGAATAGCAAAAAGCATTCAACCCCATAATACATGCTGTTTTATTGGCCGCTCGTCCATTTCATATCCCATAGCTTAACCATTCACATATTTGGATTCCTCTCGACGAGGCGAGCAGTACGAGTACCACCTTGATGGGTCTGCGACGTTTCCTTCCAGAGTTATTACCAAAAAAACACAAACATCCCAGAATCCTCTCGGTTTGGGGTCAAAATGTTGTCGCTCTTTAAATCCCATAAGAAACGTCGCATCGAATGAATGTGATTGAATTCTCCCCGTCTGGACGAGCGGAATTGAATGGTGCAACTGATTTTGCTGTGCTGTGAAAATTCAGATATTTGCATGACTGCTTTTGTTTTATTTTGTGAATAGCAAAAAGCATTCAACCCCATAATACATGCTGTTTTATTGGTCGCTCGTCCATTTCATATCCCATAGCTTAACCATTCACATATTTGGATTCCTCTCGACGAGGCGAGCAGTAGGAGTACCACCTTGATGGGTCTGCGACGTTTCCTTCCAGAGTTATTACCAAAAAAACACAAACATCCCAGAATCCTCTCGGTTTGGGGTCAAAATGTTGTCGCTCTTTAAATCCCATAAGAAACGTCGCATCGAATGAATGTGATTGAATTCTCCCCGTCTGGACGAGCGGAATTGAATGGTGCAACTGATTTTGCTGTGCTGTGAAAATTCAGATATTTGCATTACTGCATTTGTTTTTTTTTGTGAATAGCAAAAAGCATTCAACCCCATAATACATGCTGTTTCATTGGTCGCTCGTCCATTTCATATCCAATAGCTTAACCATTCACATATTTGAATTCCTCTCGACGAGGCGAGCAGTACGAGTACAACCTTGATGGGTCTGCGACGTTTCCTTCCAGAGTTATTACCAAAAAAACACAAACATCCCAGAATCCTCTCGGTTTGGGGTTAAAATGTTGTCGCTCATTAAATCCCATAAGAAACGTCGCATCGAATGAAAGTGATTGAATTCTCCCCGTCTGGACGAGCGGAATTGAATGGTGCAACTGATTTTGTTGTGCTGTGAAAATTCATATATTTGCATGACTGCTTTTGTTTTATTTTGTGAATAGCAAAAAGCATTCAACCCCATAATACATGTTGTTTTATTGGTCGCTCGTTCATTTCATATCAAATAGCTTAACCATTCATATATTTGGATTCCTCTCGACGAGGCGAGCAGTACGATTACCACCTTGATGGGTCTGCGACGTGTCCTTCCAGAGTTATTACCAAAAAACCACAAAAATCTCAGAATCCTCTCGGTTTAGGGTCAAAATGTTGTCGCTCATTAAATCCCATAAGAAACGTCGCATCGAATGAATGTGATTGAATTCTCCCCGTCTGGACGAGCGGAATTGAATGGTGCAACTGATTTTGCTGTGCTGTGAAAATTCAGATATTTGCATGATATGCTTTTGTTTTATTTTGTGAATAGCAAAAAGCATTCACCCCATAATACATGTTGTTTTATTAGTCGCTCGTTCATTTCATATCCCATAGCTGAACCACTCATATATTTGGATTCCGCTCGACGAGGCGGGCAGTACGAGTACCACCATGATGGTTCTGCGACGTTTCCTTCCAGAGTTATTACCAAAAAACCACAAACATCCCAGAATCCTCTCGGTTTGGGGTCAAAATGTTGTCGCTTATTAAATCCCATAAGAAACGTCGCATCGAATGAATGTGATTGAATTCTCCCCGTCTCGACGAGCGGAATTGAATGGTGCAACTGATTTTGCTGTGCTGTGAAAATTCAGATATTTGCATGACTGCTTTTGTTTTATTTTATGAATAGCAAAATGCATTCAACCCATAATACATGTTGTTTTATTGGTCGCTCGTCCATTTCATATCCCATAGCTTAACTATTCATATATTTGGATTCCTCTCGACGAGGCGAGCAGTTCGAGTACCACCTTGATGGGTCTGCGACGTTTCCTTCCAGAGTTATTACCAAAAAACCACAAACATCCCAGAATCCTCTCGATTTGGGGTCAAAATGTTGTCGCCCATTAAATCCCATAAGAAACGTCGCATCGAATGAATGTGATTGAATTCTCCCCGTCTGGACGAGCGGAATTGAATGGTGCAACTGATTGTGCTGTGCTGTGAAAATTCAGATATTTGCATGACTGCTTTTGTTTTATTTTGTGAATAGCAAAAAGCAATCAACCCCATAATAATTGCTGTTTTATTGGTCGCTCGTCCATTTCATATCACATAGCTTAACCATTCATATATTTGGATTCCTCTCGACGAGGCGAGCAGTACGAGTACCACCTTGATGGGTCTGCGACGTTTCCTTCCAGAGCTATTACCAAAAAACCACAAACATCCCAGAATCCTCTCGGTTTGGGGTCAAACTGTTGTCGCTTATTAAATCCCATAAGAAAGGTCGCATCGCATGAATGTGATTGAATTCTCCCCGTCTGGACGAGCGGAATTGAATGGTGCAACTGATTTTGCTGTGCTGTGAAAATTCAGATATTTGCATGACTGCTTTTGTTTTATTTTGGGAATAGCAAAAAGCATTCAACCCCATAATACATGCTGTTTTATTGGTCGCTCGTCCATTTCATATCCCATAGCTTAACCATTCACATATTTGGATTCCTCTCGACGAGGCGAGCAGTACGAGTACCACCTTGATGGGTCTGCGACGTTTCCTTCCAGAGTTATTACCAAAAAAACACAAACATCCCAGAATCCTCTCGGTTTTGGGGTCAAAATGTTGTCGCTCTTTAAATCCCATAAGAAACGTCGCATCGAATGAATGTGATTGAATTCTCCCCGTCTGGACGAGCGGAATTGAATGGTGCAACTGATTTTGCTGTGCTGTGAAAATTCAGATATTTGCATTACTGCTTTTGTTTTTTTTTGTGAATAGCAAAAAGCATTCAACCCCATAATACATGCTGTTTCATTGGTCGCTCGTCCATTTCATATCCAATAGCTTAACTATTCACATATTTGAATTCCTCTCGACGAGGCGAGCAGTACGAGTACAACCTTGATGGGTCTGCGACGTTTCCTTCCAGAGTTATTACCAAAAAACCACAAACATCCCAGAATCCTCTCGATTTGGGGTCAAAATGTTGTCGCCCATTAAATCCCATAAGAAACGTCGCATCGAATGAATGTGATTGAATTCTCCCCGTCTGGACGAGCGGAATTGAATGGTGCAACTGATTGTGCTGTGCTGTGAAAATTCAGATATTTGCATGACTGCTTTTGTTTTATTTTGTGAATAGCAAAAAGCAATCAACCCCATAATAATTGCTGTTTTATTGGTCGCTCGTCCATTTCATATCACATAGCTTAACCATTCATATATTTGGATTCCTCTCGACGAGGCGAGCAGTACGAGTACCACCTTGATGGGTCTGCGACGTTTCCTTCCAGAGTTATTACCAAAAAAACACAAACATCCCAGAATCCTCTCGGTTTGGGGTCAAAATGTTGTCGCTCTTTAAATCCCATAAGAAACGTCGCATCGAATGAATGTGATTGAATTCTCCCCGTCTGGACGAGCGGAATTGAATGGTGCAACTGATTTTGCTGTGCTGTGAAAATTCAGATATTTGCATGACTGCTTTTGTTTTATTTTGTGAATAGCAAAAAGCATTCAACCCCATAATACATGCTGTTTTATTGGTCGCTCGTCCATTTCATATCCCATAGCTTAACCATTCACATATTTGGATTCCTCTCGACGAGGCGAGCAGTACGAGTACCACCTTGATGGGTCTGCGACGTTTCCTTCCAGAGTTATTACCAAAAAAACACAAACATCCCAGAATCCTCTCGGTTTGGGGTCAAAATGTTGTCGCTCTTTAAATCCCATAAGAAACGTCGCATCGAATGAATGTGATTGAATTCTCCCCGTCTGGACGAGCGGAATTGAATGGTGCAACTGATTTTGCTGTGCTGTGAAAATTCAGATATTTGCATTACTGCATTTGTTTTTTTTTGTGAATAGCAAAAAGCATTCAACCCCATAATACATGCTGTTTCATTGGTCGCTCGTCCATTTCATATCCAATAGCTTAACCATTCACATATTTGAATTCCTCTCGACGAGGCGAGCAGTACGAGTACAACCTTGATGGGTCTGCGACGTTTCCTTCCAGAGTTATTACCAAAAAAACACAAACATCCCAGAATCCTCTCGGTTTGGGGTCAAAATTTTGTCGCTCATTAAATCCCATAAGAAACGTCGCATCGAATGAAAGTGATTGAATTCTCCCCGTCTGGACGAGCGGAATTGAATGGTGCAACTGATTTTGTTGTGCTGTGAAAATTCATATATTTGCATGACTGCTTTTGTTTTATTTTGTGAATAGCAAAAAGCATTCAACCCCATAATACATGTTGTTTTATTGGTCGCTCGTTCATTTCATATCAAATAGCTTAACCATTCATATATTTGGATTCCTCTCGACGAGGCGAGCAGTACGATTACCACCTTGATGGGTCTGCGACGTGTCCTTCCAGAGTTATTACCAAAAAACCACAAAAATCTCAGAATCCTCTCGGTTTAGGGTCAAAATGTTGTCGCTCATTAAATCCCATAAGAAACGTCGCATCGAATGAATGTGATTGAATTCTCCCCGTCTGGACGAGCGGAATTGAATGGTGCAACTGATTTTGCTGTGCTGTGAAAATTCAGATATTTGCATGATATGCTTTTGTTTTATTTTGTGAATAGCAAAAAGCATTCACCCCATAATACATGTTGTTTTATTAGTCGCTCGTTCATTTCATATCCCATAGCTGAACCACTCATATATTTGGATTCCGCTCGACGAGCCGGGCAGTACGAGTACCACCATGATGGTTCTGCGACGTTTCCTTCCAGAGTTATTACCAAAAAACCACAAACATCCCAGAATCCTCTCGGTTTGGGGTCAAAATGTTGTCGCTTATTAAATCCCATAAGAAACGTCGCATCGAATGAATGTGATTGAATTCTCCCCGTCTCGACGAGCGGAATTGAATGGTGCAACTGATTTTGCTGTGCTGTGAAAATTCAGATATTTGCATGACTGCTTTTGTTTTATTTTATGAATAGCAAAATGCATTCAACCCATAATACATGTTGTTTTATTGGTCGCTCGTCCATTTCATATCCCATAGCTTAACTATTCATATATTTGGATTCCTCTCGACGAGGCGAGCAGTTCGAGTACCACCTTGATGGGTCTGCGACGTTTCCTTCCAGAGTTATTACCAAAAAACCACAAACATCCCAGAATCCTCTCGATTTGGGGTCAAAATGTTGTCGCCCATTAAATCCCATAAGAAACGTCGCATCGAATGAATGTGATTGAATTCTCCCCGTCTGGACGAGCGGAATTGAATGGTGCAACTGATTGTGCTGTGCTGTGAAAATTCAGATATTTGCATGACTGCTTTTGTTTTATTTTGTGAATAGCAAAAAGCAATCAACCCCATAATAATTGCTGTTTTATTGGTCGCTCGTCCATTTCATATCACATAGCTTAACCATTCATATATTTGGATTCCTCTCGACGAGGCGAGCAGTACGAGTACCACCTTGATGGGTCTGCGACGTTTCCTTCCAGAGCTATTACCAAAAAACCACAAACATCCCAGAATCCTCTCGGTTTGGGGTCAAACTGTTGTCGCTTATTAAATCCCATAAGAAAGGTCGCATCGCATGAATGTGATTGAATTCTCCCCGTCTGGACGAGCGGAATTGAATGGTGCAACTGATTTTGCTGTGCTGTGAAAATTCAGATATTTGCATGACTGCTTTTGTTTTATTTTGGGAATAGCAAAAAGCATTCAACCCCATAATACATGCTGTTTTATTGGTCGCTCGTCCATTTCATATCCCATAGCTTAACCATTCACATATTTGGATTCCTCTCGACGAGGCGAGCAGTACGAGTACCACCTTGATGGGTCTGCGACGTTTCCTTCCAGAGTTATTACCAAAAAAACACAAACATCCCAGAATCCTCTCGGTTTTGGGGTCAAAATGTTGTCGCTCTTTAAATCCCATAAGAAACGTCGCATCGAATGAATGTGATTGAATTCTCCCCGTCTGGACGAGCGGAATTGAATGGTGCAACTGATTTTGCTGTGCTGTGAAAATTCAGATATTTGCATTACTGCTTTTGTTTTTTTTTGTGAATAGCAAAAAGCATTCAACCCCATAATACATGCTGTTTCATTGGTCGCTCGTCCATTTCATATCCAATAGCTTAACTATTCACATATTTGAATTCCTCTCGACGAGGCGAGCAGTACGAGTACAACCTTGATGGGTCTGCGACGTTTCCTTCCAGAGTTATTACCAAAAAACCACAAACATCCCAGAATCCTCTCGATTTGGGGTCAAAATGTTGTCGCCCATTAAATCCCATAAGAAACGTCGCATCGAATGAATGTGATTGAATTCTCCCCGTCTGGACGAGCGGAATTGAATGGTGCAACTGATTGTGCTGTGCTGTGAAAATTCAGATATTTGCATGACTGCTTTTGTTTTATTTTGTGAATAGCAAAAAGCAATCAACCCCATAATAATTGCTGTTTTATTGGTCGCTCGTCCATTTCATATCACATAGCTTAACCATTCATATATTTGGATTCCTCTCGACGAGGCGAGCAGTACGAGTACCACCTTGATGGGTCTGCGACGTTTCCTTCCAGAGCTATTACCAAAAAACCACAAACATCCCAGAATCCTCTCGGTTTGGGGTCAAACTGTTGTCGCTTATTAAATCCCATAAGAAAGGTCGCATCGCATGAATGTGATTGAATTCTCCCCGTCTGGACGAGCGGAATTGAATGGTGCAACTGATTTTGCTGTGCTGTGAAAATTCAGATTTTTGCATTACTGCATTTGTTTTTTTTTGTGAATAGCAAAAAGCATTCAACCCCATAATACATGCTGTTTCATTGGTCGCTCGTCCATTTCATATCCAATAGCTTAACCATTCACATATTTGAATTCCTCTCGACGAGGCGAGCAGTACGAGTACAACCTTGATGGGTCTGCGACGTTTCCTTCCAGAGTTATTACCAAAAAAACACAAACATCCCAGAATCCTCTCGGTTTGGGGTCAAAATTTTGTCGCTCATTAAATCCCATAAGAAACGTCGCATCGAATGAAAGTGATTGAATTCTCCCCGTCTGGACGAGCGGAATTGAATGGTGCAACTGATTTTGTTGTGCTGTGAAAATTCATATATTTGCATGACTGCTTTTGTTTTATTTTGTGAATAGCAAAAAGCATTCAATCCCATAATACATGTTGTTTTATTGGTCGCTCGTTCATTTCATATCAAATAGCTTAACCATTCATATATTTGGATTCCTCTCGACGAGGCGAGCAGTACGATTACCACCTTGATGGGTCTGCGACGTGTCCTTCCAGAGTTATTACCAAAAAACCACAAAAATCCCAGAATCCTCTCGGTTTAGGGTCAAAATGTTGTCGCTCATTAAATCCCATAAGAAACGTCGCATCGAATGAATGTGATTGAATTCTCCCCGTCTGGACGAGCGGAATTGAATGGTGCAACTGATTTTGCTGTGCTGTGAAAATTCAGATATTTGCATGATATGCTTTTGTTTTATTTTGTGAATAGCAAAAAGCATTCACCCCATAATACATGTTGTTTTATTAGTCGCTCGTTCATTTCATATCCCATAGCTGAACCACTCATATATTTGGATTCCGCTCGACGAGCCGGGCAGTACGAGTACCACCATGATGGTTCTGCGACGTTTCCTTCCAGAGTTATTACCAAAAAACCACAAACATCCCAGAATCCTCTCGGTTTGGGGTCAAAATGTTGTCGCTTATTAAATCCCATAAGAAACGTCGCATCGAATGAATGTGATTGAATTCTCCCCGTCTGGACGAGCGGAATTGAATGGTGCAACTGATTGTGCTGTGCTGTGAAAATTCAGATATTTGCATGACTGCTTTTGTTTTATTTTGTGAATAGCAAAAAGCAATCAACCCCATAATAATTGCTGTTTTATTGGTCGCTCGTCCATTTCATATCACATAGCTTAACCATTCATATATTTGGATTCCTCTCGACGAGGCGAGCAGTACGAGTACCACCTTGATGGGTCTGCGACGTTTCCTTCCAGAGCTATTACCAAAAAACCACAAACATCCCAGAATCCTCTCGGTTTGGGGTCAAACTGTTGTCGCTTATTAAATCCCATAAGAAAGGTCGCATCGCATGAATGTGATTGAATTCTCCCCGTCTGGACGAGCGGAATTGAATGGTGCAACTGATTTTGCTGTGCTGTGAAAATTCAGATATTTGCATGACTGCTTTTGTTTTATTTTGGGAATAGCAAAAAGCATTCAACCCCATAATACATGCTGTTTTATTGGTCGCTCGTCCATTTCATATCCCATAGCTTAACCATTCACATATTTGGATTCCTCTCGACGAGGCGAGCAGTACGAGTACCACCTTGATGGGTCTGCGACGTTTCCTTCCAGAGTTATTACCAAAAAAACACAAACATCCCAGAATCCTCTCGGTTTGGGGTCAAAATGTTGTCGCTCTTTAAATCCCATAAGAAACGTCGCATCGAATGAATGTGATTGAATTCTCCCCGTCTGGACGAGCGGAATTGAATGGTGCAACTGATTTTGCTGTGCTGTGAAAATTCAGATATTTGCATTACTGCATTTGTTTTTTTTTGTGAATAGCAAAAAGCATTCAACCCCATAATACATGCTGTTTCATTGGTCGCTCGTCCATTTCATATCCAATAGCTTAACCATTCACATATTTGAATTCCTCTCGACGAGGCGAGCAGTACGAGTACAACCTTGATGGGTCTGCGACGTTTCCTTCCAGAGTTATTACCAAAAAAACACAAACATCCCAGAATCCTCTCGGTTTGGGGTCAAAATTTTGTCGCTCATTAAATCCCATAAGAAACGTCGCATCGAATGAAAGTGATTGAATTCTCCCCGTCTGGACGAGCGGAATTGAATGGTGCAACTGATTTTGTTGTGCTGTGAAAATTCATATATTTGCATGACTGCTTTTGTTTTATTTTGTGAATAGCAAAAAGCATTCAACCCCATAATACATGTTGTTTTATTGGTCGCTCGTTCATTTCATATCAAATAGCTTAACCATTCATATATTTGGATTCCTCTCGACGAGGCGAGCAGTACGATTACCACCTTGATGGGTCTGCGACGTGTCCTTCCAGAGTTATTACCAAAAAACCACAAAAATCCCAGAATCCTCTCGGTTTAGGGTCAAAATGTTGTCGCTCATTAAATCCCATAAGAAACGTCGCATCGAATGAATGTGATTGAATTCTCCCCGTCTGGACGAGCGGAATTGAATGGTGCAACTGATTTTGCTGTGCTGTGAAAATTCAGATATTTGCATGATATGCTTTTGTTTTATTTTGTGAATAGCAAAAAGCATTCACCCCATAATACATGTTGTTTTATTAGTCGCTCGTTCATTTCATATCCCATAACTGAACCACTCATATATTTGGATTCCGCTCGACGAGCCGGGCAGTACGAGTACCACCATGATGGTTCTGCGACGTTTCCTTCCAGAGTTATTACCAAAAAACCACAAACATCCCAGAATCCTCTCGGTTTGGGGTCAAAATGTTGTCGCTTATTAAATCCCATAAGAAACGTCGCATCGAATGAATGTGATTGAATTCTCCCCGTCTCGACGAGCGGAATTGAATGGTGCAACTGATTTTGCTGTGCTGTGAAAATTCAGATATTTGCATGACTGCTTTTGTTTTATTTTATGAATAGCAAAATGCATTCAACCCATAATACATGTTGTTTTATTGGTCGCTCGTCCATTTCATATCCCATAGCTTAACCATTCATATATTTGGATTCCTCTCGACGAGGCGAGCAGTTCGAGTACCACCTTGATGGGTCTGCGACGTTTCCTTCCAGAGTTATTACCAAAAAACCACAAACATCCCAGAATCCTCTCGATTTGGGGTCAAAATGTTGTCGCCCATTAAATTCCATAAGAAACGTCGCATCGAATGAATGTGATTGAATTCTCCCCGTCTGGACGAGCGGAATTGAATGGTGCAACTGATTTTGCTGTGCTGTGAAAATTCAGATATTTGCATGACTGCTTTTGTTTTATTTTGTGAATAGCAAAAAGCATTCAACCCCATAATACTTGCTGTTTTATTGGTCACTCGTCCATTTCATATCCCATAGCTTAACCATTCACATATTTGGATTCCTCTCGACGAGGCGAGCAGTACGAGTACCACCTTGATTGGTCTGCGACGTTTCCTTCCAGAGTTATTACCAAAAAAACACAAACATCCCAGAATCCTCTCGGTTTGGGGTCAAAATGTTGTCGCTCTTTAAAACCCATAAGAAACGTCGCATCGAATGAATGTGATTGAATTCTCCCCGTCTGGACGAGCGGAATTGAATGGTGCAACTGATTTTGCTGTGCTGTGAAAATTCAGATATTTGCATGACTGCTTTTGTTTTATTTTGTGAATAGCAAAAAGCAATCAACCCCATAATAATTGCTGTTTTATTGGTCGCTCGTCCATTTCATATCACATAGCTTAACCATTCATATATTTGGATTCCTCTCGACGAGGCGAGCAGTACGAGTACCACCTTGATGGGTCTGCGACGTTTCCTTCCAGAGCTATTACCAAAAAACCACAAACATCCCAGAATCCTCTCGGTTTGGGGTCAAACTGTTGTCGCTTATTAAATCCCATAAGAAACTTCGCATCGCATGAATGTGATTGAATTCTCCCCGTCTGGACGAGCGGAATTGAATGGTGCAACTGATTTTGCTGTGCTGTGAAAATTCAGATATTTGCATGACTGCTTTTGTTTTATTTTGTGAATAGCAAAAAGCATTCAACCCCATAATACATGCTGTTTTATTGGTCGCTCGTCCATTTCATATCCCATAGCTTAACCATTCACATATTTGGATTCCTCTCGACGAGGCGAGCAGTACGAGTACCACCTTGATGGGTCTGCGACGTTTCCTTCCAGAGTTATTACCAAAAAAACACAAACATCCCAGAATCCTCTCGGTTTGGGGTCAAAATGTTGTCGCTCTTTAAATCCCATAAGAAACGTCGCATCGAATGAATGTGATTGAATTCTCCCCGTCTGGACGAGCGGAATTGAATGGTGCAACTGATTTTGCTGTGCTGTGAAAATTCAGATATTTGCATTACTGCATTTGTTTTTTTTTGTGAATAGCAAAAAGCATTCAACCCCATAATACATGCTGTTTCATTGGTCGCTCGTCCATTTCATATCCAATAGCTTAACCATTCACATATTTGGATTCCTCTCGACGAGGCGAGCAGTACGAGTACCACCTTGATGGGTCTCCGACGTTTCCTTCCAGAGTTATTACAAAAAAAACACAAACATCCCAGAATCCTCTCGGTTTGGGGTCAAAATGTTGTCGCTTATTAAATCCCATAAGAAACGTCGCATCGCATGAATGTGATTGAATTCTCCCCGTCTGGACGAGCGGAATTGAATGGTGCAACTGATTTTGCTGTGCTGTGAAAATTCAGATATTTGCATGACTGCTTTTGTTTTATTTTGTGAATAGCAAAAAGCATTCAACCCCATAATACATGCTGTTTTATTGGTCGCTCGTCCATTTCATATCCCATAGCTTAACCATTCACATATTTGGATTCCTCTCGACGAGGCGAGCAGTACGAGTACCACCTTGATGGGTCTGCGACGTTTCCTTCCAGAGTTATTACCAAAAAACCACAAACATCCCAGAATCCTCTCGGTTTGGGGTCAAAATGTTGTCGCTCATTAAATCCCATAAGAAACGTCGCATCGAATGAATGTGATTGAATTCTCCCCGTCTGGACGAGCGGAATTGAATGGTGCAACTGATTTTGCTGTGCTGTGAAAATTCAGATATTTGCATTACTGCATTTGTTTTATTTTGTGAATAGCAAAAAGCATTCAACCCCATAATACATGCTGTTTCATTGGTCGCTCGTCCATTTCATATCCAATAGCTTAACCATTCACATATTTGGATTCCTCTCGACGAGGCGAGCAGTACGAGTACAACCTTTATGGGTCTGCGACGTTTCCTTGCAGAGTTAGTACCAAAAAACCACAAACATCCCAGAATCCTCTCGGTTTGGGGTCAAAATGTTGTCGCTCATTAAATCCCATAAGAAACGTCGCATCGAATGAATGTGATTGAATTCTCCCCGTCTGGACGAGCGGAATTGAATGGTGCAACTGATATTGCTGTGCTGTGAAAATTCAGATATTTGCATGACTGCTTTTGTTTTATTTTGTGAATAGCAAAAAGCATTCAACCCCATAATACATGCTGTTTTATTGGTCGCTCGTCCATTTCATATCACATAGCTTAACCATTCATATATTTGGATTCCTCTCGACGAGGCGAGCAGTTCGAGTACCACCTTGATGGGTCTGCGACGTTTCCTTCCAGAGTTATTACCAAAAAACCACAAACATCCCAGAATCCTCTCGATTTGGGGTCAAAATGTTGTCGCCCATTAAATTCCATAAGAAACGTCGCATCGAATGAATGTGATTGAATTCTCCCCGTCTGGACGAGCGGAATTGAATGGTGCAACTGATTTTGCTGTGCTGTGAAAATTCAGATATTTGCATGACTGCTTTTGTTTTATTTTGTGAATAGCAAAAAGCATTCAACCCCATAATACTTGCTGTTTTATTGGTCACTCGTCCATTTCATATCCCATAGCTTAACCATTCACATATTTGGATTCCTCTCGACGAGGCGAGCAGTACGAGTACCACCTTGATTGGTCTGCGACGTTTCCTTCCAGAGTTATTACCAAAAAAACACAAACATCCCAGAATCCTCTCGGTTTGGGGTCAAAATGTTGTCGCTCTTTAAAACCCATAAGAAACGTCGCATCGAATGAATGTGATTGAATTCTCCCCGTCTGGACGAGCGGAATTGAATGGTGCAACTGATTTTGCTGTGCTGTGAAAATTCAGATATTTGCATGACTGCTTTTGTTTTATTTTGTGAATAGCAAAAAGCAATCAACCCCATAATAATTGCTGTTTTATTGGTCGCTCGTCCATTTCATATCACATAGCTTAACCATTCATATATTTGGATTCCTCTCGACGAGGCGAGCAGTACGAGTACCACCTTGATGGGTCTGCGACGTTTCCTTCCAGAGCTATTACCAAAAAACCACAAACATCCCAGAATCCTCTCGGTTTGGGGTCAAACTGTTGTCGCTTATTAAATCCCATAAGAAACTTCGCATCGCATGAATGTGATTGAATTCTCCCCGTCTGGACGAGCGGAATTGAATGGTGCAACTGATTTTGCTGTGCTGTGAAAATTCAGATATTTGCATGACTGCTTTTGTTTTATTTTGTGAATAGCAAAAAGCATTCAACCCCATAATACATGCTGTTTTATTGGTCGCTCGTCCATTTCATATCCCATAGCTTAACCATTCACATATTTGGATTCCTCTCGACGAGGCGAGCAGTACGAGTACCACCTTGATGGGTCTGCGACGTTTCCTTCCAGAGTTATTACCAAAAAAACACAAACATCCCAGAATCCTCTCGGTTTGGGGTCAAAATGTTGTCGCTCTTTAAATCCCATAAGAAACGTCGCATCGAATGAATGTGATTGAATTCTCCCCGTCTGGACGAGCGGAATTGAATGGTGCAACTGATTTTGCTGTGCTGTGAAAATTCAGATATTTGCATTACTGCATTTGTTTTTTTTTGTGAATAGCAAAAAGCATTCAACCCCATAATACATGCTGTTTCATTGGTCGCTCGTCCATTTCATATCCAATAGCTTAACCATTCACATATTTGGATTCCTCTCGACGAGGCGAGCAGTACGAGTACCACCTTGATGGGTCTCCGACGTTTCCTTCCAGAGTTATTACAAAAAAAACACAAACATCCCAGAATCCTCTCGGTTTGGGGTCAAAATGTTGTCGCTTATTAAATCCCATAAGAAACGTCGCATCGCATGAATGTGATTGAATTCTCCCCGTCTGGACGAGCGGAATTGAATGGTGCAACTGATTTTGCTGTGCTGTGAAAATTCAGATATTTGCATGACTGCTTTTGTTTTATTTTGTGAATAGCAAAAAGCATTCAACCCCATAATACATGCTGTTTTATTGGTCGCTCGTCCATTTCATATCCCATAGCTTAACCATTCACATATTTGGATTCCTCTCGACGAGGCGAGCAGTACGAGTACCACCTTGATGGGTCTGCGACGTTTCCTTCCAGAGTTATTACCAAAAAACCACAAACATCCCAGAATCCTCTCGGTTTGGGGTCAAAATGTTGTCGCTTATTAAATCCCATAAGAAACGTCGCATCGAATGAATGTGATTGAATTCTCCCCGTCTGGACGAGCGGAATTGAATGGTGCAACTGATTTTGCTGTGCTGTGAAAATTCAGATATTTGCATGACTGCTTTTGTTTTATTTTGTGAATAGCAAAAAGCATTCAACCCCATAATACATGCTGTTTTATTGGTCGCTCGTCCATTTCATATCCCATAGCTTAACCATTCACATATTTGGATTCCTCTCGACGAGGCGAGCAGTACGAGTACCACCTTGATGGGTCTGCAACGTTTCCTTCCAGAGTTATTACCAAAAAAAGACAAACATCCCAGAATCCTCTCGGTTTGAGGTCAAAATGTTGTCGCTCATTAAATCCCATAAGAAACGTCGCATCGAATGAATGTGATTGAATTCTCCCCGTCTGGACGAGCGGAATTGAATGGTGCAACTGATTTTGCTGTGCTGTGAAAATTCAGATATTTGCATTACTGCATTTGTTTTATTTTGTGAATAGCAAAAAGCATTCAACCCCATAATACATGATGTTTCATTGGTCGCTCGTCCATTTCATATCCAATAGCTTAACCATTCACATATTTGGATTCCTCTCGACGAGGCGAGCAGTACGAGTACAACCTTGATGGGTCTGCGACGTTTCCTTCCAGAGTTATTACCAAAAAACCACAAACATCCCAGAATCCTCTCGGTTTGGGGTCAAAATGTTGTCGCTCATTAAATCCCATAAGAAACGTCGCATCGAATGAATGTGATTGAATTCTCCCCGTCTGGACGAGCGGAATTGAATGGTGCAACTGATTTTGCTGTGCTGTGAAAATTCAGATATTTGCATTACTGCATTTGTTTTTTTTTGTGAATAGCAAAAAGCATTCAACCCCATAATACATGCTGTTTTATTGGTCGCTCGTCCATTTCATATCCCATAGCTTAACCATTCACATATTTGGATTCCTCTCGACGAGGCGAGCAGTACGAGTACCACCTTGATGGGTCTGCGACGTTTCCTTGCAGAGTTAGTACCAAAAAACCACAAACATCCCAGAATCCTCTCGGTTTGGGGTCAAAATGTTGTCGCTCATTAAATCCCATAAGAAACGTCGCATCGAATGAATGTGATTGAATTCTCCCCGTCTGGACGAGCGGAATTGAATGGTGCAACTGATATTGCTGTGCTGTGAAAATTCAGATATTTGCATGACTGCTTTTGTTTTATTTTGTGAATAGCAAAAAGCATTCAACCCCATAATACATGCTGTTTTATTGGTCGCTCGTCCATTTCATATCACATAGCTTAACCATTCATATATTTGGATTCCTCTCGACGAGGCGAGCAGTATGAGTACCACCTTGATGGGTCTGCGACGTTTCCTTCCAGAGTTATTACCAAAAAAACACAAACATCCCAGAATCCTCTCGGTTTGGGGTCAAACTGTTGTCGCTTATTAAATCCCATAAGAAACGTCGCATCGCATGAATGTGATTGAATTCTCCCCGTCTGGACGAGCGGAATTGAATGGTGCAACTGATTTTGCTGTGCTGTGAAAATTCAGATATTTGCATGACTGCTTTTGTTTTATTTTGTGAATAGCAAAAAGCATTCAACCCCATAATACATGCTGTTTTATTGGTCGCTCGTCCATTTCATATCCCATAGCTTAACCATTCACATATTTGGATTCCTCTCGACGAGGCGAGCAGTACGAGTACCACCTTGATGGGTCTGCGACGTTTCCTTCCAGAGTTATTACCAAAAAAACACAAACATCCCAGAATCCTCTCGGTTTGGGGTCAAAATGTTGTCGCTCTTTAAATCCCATAAGAAACGTCGCATCGAATGAATGTGATTGAATTCTCCCCGTCTGGACGAGCGGAATTGAATGGTGCAACTGATTTTGCTGTGCTGTGAAAATTCAGATATTTGCATTACTGCATTTGTTTTTTTTTGTGAATAGCAAAAAGCATTCAACCCCATAATACATGCTGTTTCATTGGTCGCTCGTCCATTTCATATCCAATAGCTTAACCATTCACATATTTGAATTCCTCTCGACGAGGCGAGCAGTACGAGTACAACCTTGATGGGTCTGCGACGTTTCCTTCCAGAGTTATTACCAAAAAAACACAAACATCCCAGAATCCTCTCGGTTTGGGGTCAAAATTTTGTCGCTCATTAAATCCCATAAGAAACGTCGCATCGAATGAAAGTGATTGAATTCTCCCCGTCTGGACGAGCGGAATTGAATGGTGCAACTGATTTTGTTGTGCTGTGAAAATGCATATACTTGCATGACTGCTTTTGTTTTATTTTGTGAATAGCAAAAAGCATTCAACCCCATAATACATGTTGTTTTATTGGTCGCTCGTTCATTTCATATCAAATAGCTTAACCATTCATATATTTGGATTCCTCTCGACGAGGCGAGCAGTACGATTACCACCTTGATGGGTCTGCGACGTGTCCTTCCAGAGTTATTACCAAAAAACCACAAAAATCCCAGAATCCTCTCGGTTTAGGGTCAAAATGTTGTCGCTCATTAAATCCCATAAGAAACGTCGCATCGAATGAATGTGATTGAATTCTCCCCGTCTGGACGAGCGGAATTGAATGGTGCAACTGATTTTGCTGTGCTGTGAAAATTCAGATATTTGCATGATATGCTTTTGTTTTATTTTGTGAATAGCAAAAAGCATTCACCCCATAATACATGTTGTTTTATTAGTCGCTCGTTCATTTCATATCCCATAGCTGAACCACTCATATATTTGGATTCCGCTCGACGAGCCGGGCAGTACGAGTACCACCATGATGGTTCTGCGACGTTTCCTTCCAGAGTTATTACCAAAAAACCACAAACATCCCAGAATCCTCTCGGTTTGGGGTCAAAATGTTGTCGCTTATTAAATCCGATAAGAAACGTCGCATCGAATGAATGTGATTGAATTCTCCCCGTCTCGACGAGCGGAATTGAATGGTGCAACTGATTTTGCTGTGCTGTGAAAATTCAGATATTTGCATGACTGCTTTTGTTTTATTTTATGAATAGCAAAATGCATTCAACCCATAATACATGTTGTTTTATTGGTCGCTCGTCCATTTCATATCCTATAGCTTAACCATTCATATATTTGGATTCCTCTCGACGAGGCGAGCAGTTCGAGTACCACCTTGATGGGTCTGCGACGTTTCCTTCCAGAGTTATTACCAAAAAACCACAAACATCCCAGAATCCTCTCGATTTGGGGTCAAAATGTTGTCGCCCATTAAATTCCATAAGAAACGTCGCATCGAATGAATGTGATTGAATTCTCCCCGTCTGGACGAGCGGAATTGAATGGTGCAACTGATTTTGCTGTGCTGTGAAAATTCAGATATTTGCATGACTGCTTTTGTTTTATTTTGTGAATAGCAAAAAGCATTCAACCCCATAATACTTGCTGTTTTATTGGTCACTCGTCCATTTCATATCCCATAGCTTAACCATTCACATATTTGGATTCCTCTCGACGAGGCGAGCAGTACGAGTACCACCTTGATGGGTCTGCGACGTTTCCTTCCAGAGTTATTACCAAAAAAACACAAACATCCCAGAATTCTCTCGGTTTGGGGTCAAAATGTTGTCGCTCTTTAAAACCCATAAGAAACGTCGCATCGAATTAATGTGATTGAATTCTCCCCGTCTGGACGAGCGGAATTGAATGGTGCAACTGATTTTGCTGTGCTGTGAAAATTCAGATATTTGCATGACTGCTTTTGTTTTATTTTGTGAATAGCAAAAAGCAATCAACCCCATAATAATTGCTGTTTTATTGGTCGCTCGTCCATTTCATATCACATAGCTTAACCATTCATATATTTGGATTCCTCTCGACGAGGCGAGCAGTACGAGTACCACCTTGATGGGTCTGCGACGTTTCCTTCCAGAGCTATTACCAAAAAACCACAAACATCCCAGAATCCTCTCGGTTTGGGGTCAAACTGTTGTCGCTTATTAAATCCCATAAGAAACTTCGCATCGCATGAATGTGATTGAATTCTCCCCGTCTGGACGAGCGGAATTGAATGGTGCAACTGATTTTGCTGTGCTGTGAAAATTCAGATATTTGCATGACTGCTTTTGTTTTATTTTGTGAATAGCAAAAAGCATTCAACCCCATAATACATGCTGTTTTATTGGTCGCTCGTCCATTTCATATCCCATAGCTTAACCATTCACATATTTGGATTCCTCTCGACGAGGCGAGCAGTACGAGTACCACCTTGATGGGTCTGCGACGTTTCCTTCCAGAGTTATTACCAAAAAAACACAAACATCCCAGAATCCTCTCGGTTTGGGGTCAAAATGTTGTCGCTCTTTAAATCCCATAAGAAACGTCGCATCGAATGAATGTGATTGAATTCTCCCCGTCTGGACGAGCGGAATTGAATGGTGCAACTGATTTTGCTGTGCAGTGAAAATTCAGATATTTGCATTACTGCATTTGTTTTTTTTTGTGAATAGCAAAAAGCATTCAACCCCATAATACATGCTGTTTCATTGGTCGCTCGTCCATTTCATATCCAATAGCTTAACCATTCACATATTTGGATTCCTCTCGACGAGGCGAGCAGTACGAGTACCACCTTGATGGGTCTCCGACGTTTCCTTCCAGAGTTATTACAAAAAAAACACAAACATCCCAGAATCCTCTCGGTTTGGGGTCAAAATGTTGTCGCTTATTAAATCCCATAAGAAACGTCGCATCGCATGAATGTGATTGAATTCTCCCCGTCTGGACGAGCGGAATTGAATGGTGCAACTGATTTTGCTGTGCTGTGAAAATTCAGATATTTGCATGACTGCTTTTGTTTTATTTTGTGAATAGCAAAAAGCATTCAACCCCATAATACATGCTGTTTTATTGGTCGCTCGTCCATTTCATATCCCATAGCTTAACCATTCACATATTTGGATTCCTCTCGACGAGGCGAGCAGTACGAGTACCACCTTGATGGGTCTGCGACGTTTCCTTCCAGAGTTATTACCAAAAAAACACAAACATCCCAGAATCCTCTCGGTTTGGGGTCAAAATGTTGTCGCTCATTAAATCCCATAAGAAACGTCGCATCGAATGAATGTGATTGAATTCTCCCCGTCTGGACGAGCGGAATTGAATGGTGCAACTGATTTTGCTGTGCTGTGAAAATTCAGATATTTGCATTACTGCATTTGTTTTATTTTGTGAATAGCAAAAAGCATTCAACCCCATAATACATGCTGTTTCATTGGTCGCTCGTCCATTTCATATCCAATAGCTTAACCATTCACATATTTGGATTCCTCTCGACGAGGCGAGCAGTACGAGTACAACCTTTATGGGTCTGCGACGTTTCCTTGCAGAGTTAGTACCAAAAAACCACAAACATCCCAGAATCCTCTCGGTTTGGGGTCAAAATGTTGTCGCTCATTAAATCCCATAAGAAACGTCGCATCGAATGAATGTGATTGAATTCTCCCCGTCTGGACGAGCGGAATTGAATGGTGCAACTGATATTGCTGTGCTGTGAAAATTCAGATATTTGCATGACTGCTTTTGTTTTATTTTGTGAATAGCAAAAAGCATTCAACCCCATAATACATGCTGATTTATTGGTCGCTCGTCCATTTCATATCACATAGCTTAACCATTCATATATTTGGATTCCTCTCGACGAGGCGAGCAGTACGAGTACCACCTTGATGGGTCTGCGACGTTTCCTTCCAGAGTTATTACCAAAAAAACACAAACATCCCAGAATCCTCTCGGTTTGGGGTCAAACTGTTGTCGCTTATTAAATCCCATAAGAAACGTCGCATCGCATGAATGTGATTGAATTCTACCCGTCTGGACGAGCGGAATTGAATGGTGCAACTGATTTTGCTGTGCTGTGAAAATTCAGATATTTGCATGACTGCTTTTGTTTTATTTTGTGAATAGCAAAAAGCATTCAACCCCATAATACATGCTGTTTTATTGGTCGCTCGTCCATTTCATATCCCATAGCTTAACCATTCACATATTTGGATTCCTCTCGACGAGGCGAGCAGTACGAGTACCACCTTGATGGGTCTGCAACGTTTCCTTCCAGAGTTATTACCAAAAAAAGACAAACATCCCAGAATCCTCTCGGTTTGGGGTCAAAATGTTGTCGCTCATTAAATCCCATAAGAAACGTCGCATCGAATGAATGTGATTGAATTCTCCCCGTCTGGACGAGCGGAATTGAATGGTGCAACTGATTTTGCTGTGCTGTGAAAATTCAGATATTTGCATTACTGCATTTGTTTTATTTTGTGAATAGCAAAAAGCATTCAACCCCATAATACATGCTGTTTCATTGGTCGCTCGTCCATTTCATATCCAATAGCTTAACCATTCACATATTTGGATTCCTCTCGACGAGGCGAGCAGTACGACTACAACCTTTATGGGTCTGCGACGTTTCCTTGCAGAGTTAGTACCAAAAAACCACAAACATCCCAGAATCCTCTCGGTTTGGGGTCAAAATGTTGTCGCTCATTAAATCCCATAAGAAACGTCGCATCGAATGAATGTGATTGAATTCTCCCCGTCTGGACGAGCGGAATTGAATGGTGCAACTGATATTGCTGTGCTGTGAAAATTCAGATATTTGCATGACTGCTTTTGTTTTATTTTGTGAATAGCAAAAAGCATTCAACCCCATAATACATGCTGTTTTATTGGTCGCTCGTCCATTTCATATCACATAGCTTAACCATTCATATATTTGGATTCCTCTCGACGAGGCGAGCAGTACGAGTACCACCTTGATGGGTCTGCGACGTTTCCTTCCAGAGTTATTACCAAAAAAACACAAACATCCCAGAATCCTCTCGGTTTGGGGTCAAACTGTTGTCGCTTATTAAATCCCATAAGAAACGTCGCATCGCATGAATGTGATTGAATTCTCCCCGTCTGGACGAGCGGAATTGAATGGTGCAACTGATTTTGCTGTGCTGTGAAAATTCAGATATTTGCATGACTGCTTTTGTTTTATTTTGTGAATAGCAAAAAGCATTCAACCCCATAATACATGCTGTTTTATTGGTCGCTCGTCCATTTCATATCCCATAGCTTAACCATTCACATATTTGGATTCCTCTCGACGAGGCGAGCAGTACGAGTACCACCTTGATGGGTCTGCAACGTTTCCTTCCAGAGTTATTACCAAAAAAAGACAAACATCCCAGAATCCTCTCGGTTTGGGGTCAAAATGTTGTCGCTCATTAAATCCCATAAGAAACGTCGCATCGAATGAATGTGATTGAATTCTCCCCGTCTGGACGAGCGGAATTGAATGGTGCAACTGATTTTGCTGTGCTGTGAAAATTCAGATATTTGCATTACTGCATTTGTTTTATTTTGTGAATAGCAAAAAGCATTCAACCCCATAATACATGCTGTTTCATTGGTCGCTCGTCCATTTCATATCCAATAGCTTAACCATTCACATATTTGGATTCCTCTCGACGAGGCGAGCAGTACGACTACAACCTTTATGGGTCTGCGACGTTTCCTTGCAGAGTTAGTACCAAAAAACCACAAACATCCCAGAATCCTCTCGGTTTGGGGTCAAAATGTTGTCGCTCATTAAATCCCATAAGAAACGTCGCATCGAATGAATGTGATTGAATTCTCCCCGTCTGGACGAGCGGAATTGAATGGTGCAACTGATATTGCTGTGCTGTGAAAATTCAGATATTTGCATGACTGCTTTTGTTTTATTTTGTGAATAGCAAAAAGCATTCAACCCCATAATACATGCTGTTTTATTGGTCGCTCGTCCATTTCATATCACATAGCTTAACCATTCATATATTTGGATTCCTCTCGACGAGGCGAGCAGTACGAGTACCACCTTGATGGGTCTGCGACGTTTCCTTCCAGAGTTATTACCAAAAAAACACAAACATCCCAGAATCCTCTCGGTTTGGGGTCAAACTGTTGTCGCTTATTAAATCCCATAAGAAACGTCGCATCGCATGAATGTGATTGAATTCTCCCCGTCTGGACGAGCGGAATTGAATGGTGCAACTGATTTTGCTGTGCTGTGAAAATTCAGATATTTGCATGACTGCTTTTGTTTTATTTTGTGAATAGCAAAAAGCATTCAACCCCATAATACATGCTGTTTTATTGGTCGCTCGTCCATTTCATATCCCATAGCTTAACCATTCACATATTTGGATTCCTCTCGACGAGGCGAGCAGTACGAGTACCACCTTGATGGGTCTGCGACGTTTCCTTCCAGAGTTATTACCAAAAAAACACAAACATCCCAGAATCCTCTCGGTTTGGGGTCAAACTGTTGTCGCTTATTAAATCCCATAAGAAACGTCGCATCGCATGAATGTGATTGAATTCTCCCCGTCTGGACGAGCGGAATTGAATGGTGCAACTGATTTTGCTGTGCTGTGAAAATTCAGATATTTGCATGACTGCTTTTGTTTTATTTTGTGAATAGCAAAAAGCATTCAACCCCATAATACATGCTGTTTTATTGGTCGCTCGTCCATTTCATATCCCATAGCTTAACCATTCACATATTTGGATTCCTCTCGACGAGGCGAGCAGTACGAGTACCACCTTGATGGGTCTGCAACGTTTCCTTCCAGAGTTATTACCAAAAAAAGACAAACATCCCAGAATCCTCTCGGTTTGGGGTCAAAATGTTGTCGCTCATTAAATCCCATAAGAAACGTCGCATCGAATGAATGTGATTGAATTCTCCCCGTCTGGACGAGCGGAATTGAATGGTGCAACTGATTTTGCTGTGCTGTGAAAATTCAGATATTTGCATTACTGCATTTGTTTTATTTTGTGAATAGCAAAAAGCATTCAACCCCATAATACATGCTGTTTCATTGGTCGCTCGTCCATTTCATATCCAATAGCTTAACCATTCACATATTTGGATTCCTCTCGACGAGGCGAGCAGTACGACTACAACCTTTATGGGTCTGCGACGTTTCCTTGCAGAGTTAGTACCAAAAAACCACAAACATCCCAGAATCCTCTCGGTTTGGGGTCAAAATGTTGTCGCTCATTAAATCCCATAAGAAACGTCGCATCGAATGAATGTGATTGAATTCTCCCCGTCTGGACGAGCGGAATTGAATGGTGCAACTGATATTGCTGTGCTGTGAAAATTCAGATATTTGCATGACTGCTTTTGTTTTATTTTGTGAATAGCAAAAAGCATTCAACCCCATAATACATGCTGTTTTATTGGTCGCTCGTCCATTTCATATCACATAGCTTAACCATTCATATATTTGGATTCCTCTCGACGAGGCGAGCAGTACGAGTACCACCTTGATGGGTCTGCGACGTTTCCTTCCAGAGTTATTACCAAAAAAACACAAACATCCCAGAATCCTCTCGGTTTGGGGTCAAACTGTTGTCGCTTATTAAATCCCATAAGAAACGTCGCATCGCATGAATGTGATTGAATTCTCCCCGTCTGGACGAGCGGAATTGAATGGTGCAACTGATTTTGCTGTGCTGTGAAAATTCAGATATTTGCATGACTGCTTTTGTTTTATTTTGTGAATAGCAAAAAGCATTCAACCCCATAATACATGCTGTTTTATTGGTCGCTCGTCCATTTCATATCCCATAGCTTAACCATTCACATATTTGGATTCCTCTCGACGAGGCGAGCAGTACGAGTACCACCTTGATGGGTCTGCAACGTTTCCTTCCAGAGTTATTACCAAAAAAAGACAAACATCCCAGAATCCTCTCGGTTTGAGGTCAAAATGTTGTCGCTCATTAAATCCCATAAGAAACGTCGCATCGAATGAATGTGATTGAATTCTCCCCGTCTGGACGAGCGGAATTGAATGGTGCAACTGATTTTGCTGTGCTGTGAAAATTCAGATATTTGCATTACTGCATTTGTTTTATTTTGTGAATAGCAAAAAGCATTCAACCCCATAATACATGATGTTTCATTGGTCGCTCGTCCATTTCATATCCAATAGCTTAACCATTCACATATTTGGATTCCTCTCGACGAGGCGAGCAGTACGAGTACAACCTTGATGGGTCTGCGACGTTTCCTTCCAGAGTTATTACCAAAAAACCACAAACATCCCAGAATCCTCTCGGTTTGGGGTCAAAATGTTGTCGCTCATTAAATCCCATAAGAAACGTCGCATCGAATGAATGTGATTGAATTCTCCCCGTCTGGACGAGCGGAATTGAATGGTGCAACTGATTTTGCTGTGCTGTGAAAATTCAGATATTTGCATTACTGCATTTGTTTTTTTTTGTGAATAGCAAAAAGCATTTAACCCCATAATACATGCTGTTTTATTGGTCGCTCGTCCATTTCATATCCCATAGCTTAACCATTCACATATTTGGATTCCTCTCGACGAGGCGAGCAGTACGAGTACCACCTTGATGGGTCTGCGACGTTTCCTTCCAGAGTTATTACCAAAAAAACACAAACATCCCAGAATCCTCTCGGTTTGGGGTCAAAATGTTGTCGCTCTTTAAATCCCATAAGAAACGTCGCATCGAATGAATGTGATTGAATTCTCCCCGTCTGGACGAGCGGAATTGAATGGTGCAACTGATTTTGCTGTGCTGTAAAAATTCAGATATTTGCATTACTGCATTTGTTTTTTTTTGTGAATAGCAAAAAGCATTCAACCCCATAATACATGCTGTTTCATTGGTCGCTCGTCCATTTCATATCCAATAGCTTAACCATTCACATATTTGAATTCCTCTCGACGAGGCGAGCAGTACGAGTACAACCTTGATGGGTCTGCGACGTTTTCTTCCAGAGTTATTACCAAAAAAACACAAACATCCCAGAATCCTCTCGGTTTGGGGTCAAAATTTTGTCGCTCATTCAATCCCATAAGAAACGTCGCATCGAATGAAATTGATTGAATTCTCCCCGTCTGGACGAGCGGAATTGAATGGTGCAACTGATTTTGTTGTGCTGTGAAAATTCATATATTTGCATGACTGCTTTTGTTTTATTTTGTGAATAGCAAAAAGCATTCAACCCCATAATACATGTTGTTTTATTGGTCGCTCGTTCATTTCATATCAAATAGCTTAACCATTCATATATTTGGATTCCTCTCGACGAGGCGAGCAGTACGATTACCACCTTGATGGGTCTGCGACGTGTCCTTCCAGAGTTATTACCAAAAAACCACAAAAATTCCAGA
This sequence comes from Petromyzon marinus, assembly GCF_048934315.1. Classification (NCBI taxonomy): domain Eukaryota; kingdom Metazoa; phylum Chordata; class Hyperoartia; order Petromyzontiformes; family Petromyzontidae; genus Petromyzon; species Petromyzon marinus. The sequence goes on from NW_027423268.1 coordinate 597,305, forward strand.
ATCCTCTCGGTTTAGGGTCAAAATGTTGTCGCTCATTAAATCCCATAAGAAACGTCGCATCGAATGAATGTGATTGAATTCTCCCCGTCTGGACGAGCGGAATTGAATGGTGCAACTGATTTTGCTGTGCTGTGAAAATTCAGATATTTGCATGATATGCTTTTGTTTTATTTTGTGAATAGCAAAAAGCATTCACCCCATAATACATGTTGTTTTATTAGTCGCTCGTTCTTTTCATATCCCATAGCTGAACCACTCATATATTTGGATTCCGCTCGACGAGCCGGGCAGTACGAGTACCACCATCATGGTTCTGCGACGTTTCCTTCCAGAGTTATTACCAAAAAACCACAAACATCCCAGAATCCTCTCGGTTTGGGGTCAAAATGTTGTCGCTCATTAAATCCCATAAGAAACATCGCATCGCATGAATGTGATTGAATTCTCCCCGTCTGGACGAGCGGAATTGAATGGTGCAACTGATTTTGCTGTGCTGTGAAAATTCAGATATTTGCATGACTGCTTTTGTTTTATTTTGTGAATAGCAAAAAGCATTCAACCCCATAATACATGCTGTTTTATTGGTCGCTCGTCCATTTCATATCCCATAGCTTAACCATTCACATATTTGGATTCCTCTCGACGAGGCGAGCAGTACGAGTACCACCTTGATGGGTCTGCGACGTTTCCTTCCAGAGTTATTACCAAAAAAACACAAACATCCCAGAATCCTCTCGGTTTGGGGTCAAAATGTTGTCGCTCTTTAAATTCCATAAGAAACGTCGCATCGAATGAATGTGATTGAATTCTCCCCGTCTGGACGACCGGAATTGAATGGTGCAACTGATTTTGCTGTGCTGTGAAAATTCAGATATTTGCATTACTGCATTTGTTTTTTTTTGTGAATAGCAAAAAGCATTCAACCCCATAATACATGCTGTTTCATTGGTCGCTCGTCCATTTCATATCCAATAGCTTAACCATTCACATATTTGGATTCCTCTCGACGAGGCGAGCAGTACGAGTACCACCTTGATGGGTCTCCGACGTTTCCTTCCAGAGTTATTACAAAAAAAACACAAACATCCCAGAATCCTCTCGGTTTGGGGTCAAAATGTTGTCGCTTATTAAATCCCATAAGAAACGTCGCATCGCATGAATGTGATTGAATTCTCCCCGTCTGGACGAGCGGAATTGAATGGTGCAACTGATTTTGCTGTGCTGTGAAAATTCAGATATTTGCATGACTGCTTTTGTTTTATTTTGTGAATAGCAAAAAGCATTCAACCCCATAATACATGCTGTTTCATTGGTCGCTCGTCCATTTCATATCCCATAGCTTAACCATTCACATATTTGGATTCCTCTCGACGAGGCGAGCAGTACGAGTACCACCTTGATGGGTCTGCGACGTTTCCTTCCAGAGTTATTACCAAAAAAACACAAACATCCCAGAATCCTCTCGGTTTGGGGTCAAAATGTTGTCGCTCATTAAATCCCATAAGAAACGTCGCATCGAATGAATGTGATTGAATTCTCCCCGTCTGGACGAGCGGAATTGAATGGTGCAACTGATTTTGCTGTGCTGTGAAAATTCAGATATTTGCATTACTGCATTTGTTTTATTTTGTGAATAGCAAAAAGCATTCAACCCCATAATACATGCTGTTTCATTGGTCGCTCGTCCATTTCATATCCAATAGCTTAACCATTCACATATTTGGATTCCTCTCGACGAGGCGAGCAGTACGAGTACAACCTTTATGGGTCTGCGACGTTTCCTTGCAGAGTTAGTACCAAAAAACCACAAACATCCCAGAATCCTCTCGGTTTGGGGTCAAAATGTTGTCGCTCATTAAATCCCATAAGAAACGTCGCATCGAATGAATGTGATTGAATTCTCCCCGTCTGGACGAGCGGAATTGAATGGTGCAACTGATATTGCTGTGCTGTGAAAATTCAGATATTTGCATGACTGCTTTTGTTTTATTTTGTGAATAGCAAAAAGCATTCAACCCCATAATACATGCTGTTTTATTGGTCGCTCGTCCATTTCATATCACATAGCTTAACCATTCATATATTTGGATTCCTCTCGACGAGGCGAGCAGTACGAGTACCACCTTGATGGGTCTGCGACGTTTCCTTCCAGAGTTATTACCAAAAAAACACAAACATCCCAGAATCCTCTCGGTTTGGGGTCAAACTGTTGTCGCTTATTAAATCCCATAAGAAACGTCGCATCGCATGAATGTGATTGAATTCTCCCCGTCTGGACGAGCGGAATTGAATGGTGCAACTGATTTTGCTGTGCTGTGAAAATTCAGATATTTGCATGACTGCTTTTGTTTTATTTTGTGAATAGCAAAAAGCATTCAACCCCATAATACATGCTGTTTTATTGGTCGCTCGTCCATTTCATATCCCATAGCTTAACCATTCACATATTTGGATTCCTCTCGACGAGGCGAGCAGTACGAGTACCACCTTGATGGGTCTGCAACGTTTCCTTCCAGAGTTATTACCAAAAAAAGACAAACATCCCAGAATCCTCTCGGTTTGAGGTCAAAATGTTGTCGCTCATTAAATCCCATAAGAAACGTCGCATCGAATGAATGTGATTGAATTCTCCCCGTCTGGACGAGCGGAATTGAATGGTGCAACTGATTTTGCTGTGCTGTGAAAATTCAGATATT